>NC_056680.1:153582491-153907491 GCF_018350215.1 Panthera leo | reverse complement strand
TAGAGTACATATTACTGTATTGTAATGATTAAATGAGCCAATGTATATAACCTGACAGGCACAGAACATGCAATAAAATGGTAACTTTTTATTTTACATACATAGCATATTGAGCTTAGTTCTAGTTAGTGGGCAGAGAGGTCTGTGGGTGAATTAGTATATAATTAAATAATCATCATTTGAGTACATCTAATAGTTTATTAGGAAGGGAGAGAAAGCCAAAATAATCCATTGCATGGTTACTCATCTTTAGAAGAGGGAACTGAAACAAAATGTAGGCTTAGAATAGTTGAAATAAAAATAACTCCAAGTACGTTGTAAGGATAGGGACAGAGTTTTATATGTCTGGTACCCCAACAGTGCCTCACATTTACTGAATATTTAAACAATGTTAAATAGCTAGAAATACTAAAAAACATTTTTAGAAACCTTGCAAAAATGTGTACTATAGTTTAAAGGTCAGGTCTCAAAATATCCCACATGGCTAACTGGAGAAGTAAATAAAGGAACCTGGAAGAAAAACAGAATTGCCCTGGGGGATAACATGAAGTGTTATAAAGTGTGACTAAACAGGATCTAATAAGATAGGACAGAGTAGGGCATCTTGCGGTGGATTCCAAATTTAGCAGTTAAAATCTTAACTATATTAGAGGTAGACTCCTTGAGATCACAGTGCAGAATGATCACAGTGCCAAGGGATGACAAGAAAATAGCTAGGAAGATCAAGTGACTGCTTTGCTTTGCTTTTCATGGCAGAGAGCTATAGGAAAATTATCCTTTTATATATTCTCTTTTGAAGCAGGTAGTTCAGTTGTGCTGAAAAGAAAGAAAAAAGAGTGTGGTGACAGATGGTAGCTACACTTGTGAATATAGCATAATGTATAAACTTGTCAAATGGCTGTGTTGTACACTTGGCAACTAATGTAACATTGTGTGTCAACTATACTCAAATACAAAAATTAAAGAAAAAGTAATATTGTTATTCCTTATTTGAGATAAAAATCAACAGAAGTTGGGGGCGCCTGAGTGACTCAGTCGGTTACGCGTCCGACTTCGGTTCAGGTTATGATCTCACGGTCCGTGAGTTTGAGCCCTGTGTCGGGCTCTGCTGACAGCTCAGAGCCTGGAGCCTGCTTCAGATTCTGTGTCTCCCTCTATCTCTGCCCCTCCCCTGCTAACGCTCTGTCTCTCTCTCAAAAATGAATAAACATGAAAAAAAATTTTTTTTTTTAAATCAACAAAAGTTGGCTAGAGCAACACAGAGGTCTGGATCTAGAGCTTGCTTACATTAAAAAAATTTTTTTTAAGTTTATTTACTTATTTTTTGAGAGAGACAGAGATAACGTGTGAGCAGGAGAGGGGCAGAGAGACAGAGGGAAAAAGAGAATGCCGAGCAGGTTCTGTGTTGCTAGCGGAGGGCCCAACGTGGGGCTCGACCCCTCAAAACTGTGAGGTCATGACCTGAGCCGAAACCAAGAGTCGGACACTCAACTGACTGAGCCACCCAGGGGCCCCAAATTTGCTTACATTTTAAACAGAAAGGGCTGTAGATTTTCTGTTCTTTTTACAACTAGAAAGCTTTACAGAAACTACCTCTGTAATTATCTCATAAAACTTCTTTCTCGTTTGAAGGTTTTTATCAACTTAAGGTTTGAATTTTCATAGATTATTAATGTGTATTATCTCGATAGCTGTGATCTTTGAATTTATAGGCGACTAAATTGAGATGTCATTTGTAGTAAGAGCAAGTGAAAAGTATGTTGCTATTCACACTTGGTATTTAAGTAGATGCTTATATTATGCAGTCAGTGCCAGCAGTTGGTTGTTAATTGAAGATAGTTTAACTGGAAAAATTTTAAGGATATTAAAATATAAACCCCACATTTTAATTTAAAACATATAAATGCATTCTCCTATACCTATATTTTGATATAATGTTTGATTAATGTGCTCTGAGTGGAGTTCCATGTGTTTTTTCGTGTCTCAACAATACTTATGATGCATTATCCATAACCACCTGTTTTCTTTTTACTCTAATCATCTGTGAGTTGAGTGAACAAATCATGAGAGATTCTAGGGAAAGGATGAAGATGACTTAGACTAGAGTGATAACAGGGGAAGTGATACAAAGTAATCTGATACATGATATATTTCAGCCATAGATCCAAGAGAATTTTCTCTTGAACTAATTTCCAAGTGCATAAATTTCAGAGACGAACTGAACAAGAGAAATCACTGCTACGAACCAAATTTTTGTTCTACAAGATCGAGTAAGATATTTTTTTCTTCATATCCAGGATCCAACCTTCTAGTGAATTCCATTGGCACTACTTTTGAAATATATCTGGAACCATACCATTTCTCACTGCTTTCGTTGCTACCATGTCAGTCTCAGCTACTTTCCTCGGTCCAATAACAATAACCTATATATAAGTGGTCTTGCCCCCTTGCATTGTGGTCTCTACATGGCAATGGGAGTGATCACTTAAAACGTAATTTATGTTATTTCTTTGCTCACGAAACCACACTTAAAATGGAACCTAGACTTTGTATGGTTTTCAAGATCTATATAATCTGACTCTTGCCAGCCTCTGTCACTTCATCTTCTAAACTAGTGATTCTCGGGGCGCCTGGGTGGCTCAGTTGGTTAAACATCCAACATCAGCTCAGGTCATGGTTTGTGAGTTCGAGCCCCACATGGTGTTCTGTGTTGTCAGCGCAGAGCCTGCTTTGGATACTCTCTCTCCTCTCTGTGTCCCTCCCCTGCTCTCTCTCTCTGTCTCAAAAGTAAACATTAAAAATATCATTAATAAAATAAAATAACTAGTGATTCTCAAAATGTAGTCCAGGGACAGCTAGAGGCCGCCAAGGCTCTTTTGGAGGATCCACAAGGCCAAAACTATTTTTATAAAATAATTATGATATTTTGTAAAAACTTTTTATAAAAATACTAATATGTTAATTTTTCAGAGTTTCCAGTTGTTCATTAATGTGTTTTATTGCTACAGATTAATGCAAAGTCATATGAGAATCCAGCTATCTTTTATTAAGCTAGTCATTAAAAAGAATTGCAAAGATGTAAAACACTGACATCCTTCTCACTAAATCTTTTTTGTTGTGGACTTTAAAAATAATTTGTGTTACATGATGGATTTCCTACTAAATTAATATTTTTACAATTTCTCAGTCTTATTTTCCAGTGTGGCAAATATTAATAGATATAGCCCACATAACCAAAGCTTTTAGAGATCCTCAATAATTGTTAAGAGTGTAAAGCGATCCTGGGGTGCCTGGGTGGGGCATATCGGTTAAGCATCTGACTCTTGATTTTGGTTCAGGTCGGGATCTCACGGTTCATGAGTTTGAGCCCCGCATCAGGCTCTGCGCTGACAGTATGGGGCCTGCTTGGGATTCTCTCTCTTTCCCTCTGTCTCTGCCCCTCCTCTGCTCACTCTCACTCTCAAAAAATAAATACATAAACTTAAAAAAAAAAAAAAAAAAGTTTAAAGCAATCCTGAGACCAAAAAGTTTGAGAACTGTTGTTTTGCACTATCAGCATTTTCTTAACACCAGCTGCATTGGCTTTCTTGTTCTTTGTAATCTCCAAGCACCCTTCTAACCTAGGGCTTTTTTCAGCAGCTGGTATTTTTTCCTATGGCTGAAGGGTATTCTTCCAAGCTTCCTCACTTCATTCAAATGTTCATATGTCACCACCTCTTTGATGAGACCTTTCTTAACAGCAAAATGCTCTTTCTAAGAGTTTCTTCCCTACCCCCTGTCCCTTACTTAGACCGAATTTTCCTCCAAGCACTTGTCACTGTTGGAAATTAAGTGATATGTTTGTTTTCCTGTTTTGGTCTCCTACCTGAATATATACTCTGTGAGGGTGGGGATTTTGTTCACTGCTATGAGGCGAGAGCCTTGAACAGTGTTGGGTACATGAGTGATTAATCGGTTTTTGACAATGAAAAAAGTAAAAATACACAGAAACAGAATCCATGAGTAAAAATGTGAGTAATATAGAATACGTACTCTGGAAATCTAATACATGAATTAAAGGATTTCTAGAAGGAAAAAAGCAGAGAAGTAAAAATTAGTTAAGTAATAGAAGACTGTATCTCTGAGCTGTAGAAAGACTTGAATCTGTATGTCGAAAGATAGGATAACAAGCAAAAGTTACATTTCCAGTTGAGATTCCTGAATATCAGGAAAAGAGATGATCATAAGCTTGTAGACAGAACAGAAAGGGAAGATAAGTCAACATTGACAACACTGAGAGAAGAAAGTGTGTTTAAGAATCCCATATCTGGCCAAGGTATTTTCAGACAAGAATGGAACCAAAGTATATACATCCCCCATATACACTATCTGTACACTAAAGAGACATGATTAAAAGTGGAAATTTACTGTAATATACTGTAATGTTAACTTTTTAGAAATTAAAAAATATTATTTTAATTCTAAATAAGTGATTCTGAAAGTGAGGTGCCTATACCAGTGGCAGCAGCATTACCTGGAAATGTCTTTTTAAAAAAATGTAGGCCCTATTGCAGACCTACTGAAACAGAAACTCTGGGCATGAGGCTCTGCAAGGTATATTCTAACCAGCTGTTCTAGTGATTTTGTACACGGTAGACTTTGAAGACCATTGCTAATCCTAGATCCAACTTAAAATAATAAACACAAGCATTTTAAGTAATTCTGTATGTTTTACTCTAAGGTTTTGACATATATTAATTTAATTTCTCCCCTAACTACCTTATGAAGTAGGTACTCTCATTATTTCCATTTTGTAGTTGAGAAATTTAGAAACTTGGCCAAGTATTCAGGACTGGTTAGTAGTGAATTAAGATTTTTTTTTTAGGAGGTAATTATCTCTTTTTAAAAAATTATTTTGAGAGAGAAAAAGCACAAGCAGCGGAGGGACAGAGAGAGAGAGGAGAGAGCAAGAATCCCAAACAGGCTCCACACTGTCAGCGCAAAGCCCGATGTGGGGCTCGAACCCACGAACCATGAAATCGTGACCTGAGTTGAAGTCAGATGCTTAACCAACTGATCCACTCAGGTGCCCCAGTGGTGAATTAAGATTTAAATCAAAGTATTATGACTACAAAGCCCATGCTTTTAGCCGCTACAGAGCCCTAGTGCTTTCTTCAATTTGGGGGATGGAGCAGAACTAAGCAAGTTAGGAAATCCAAGAAGTATAAAGGAGAAGATTGACACACCTGAATATATAAAAATTTAAGATTTTTATAAGAAAATAGTATGCACATAAAAGAAAAAGATGTGATATACAATGGCAAAACTGACACGTAACACAGGATTAACAGTTCTGCTATACAGAGAGCTCTCACAAATTGTTAAGAAAATGACTACATTAAAAATGGACAAAAGATACAAACCTATATAATTAATAAAAGAAGACATGCAGATTTCATAATATCTGAGTAGATACTCAAATCTCATTAGTAGTAGAAAAGGAAGTTGGTATTAACAGCAAGATTATTGTTTTTCCATCTGTGTGGTAGCAAAAAAAAAAAAAAAAAAAAAAAAAATGACATCAGGTACTAGCTGGAATATAGGAAAATCCTTTCAGTATCTCTCAGCATCCTATCAGCACCTGTTTGGGTATGATAGGGCTGAGGTGCTGATAGGATTGAGATACGGGTACTGATAAGGATTGAGAATTTCTAAAACCTTTTGCAAAAGTACATGTTAATGTCTGTTACAGATTTGAAAAGCTGTGTGCATGTGTGTCCATCCTTTGATCCAGCAATTAATTGCCCTTTAGGGAATCTATCCCACAGAAATAAAAGCCCTGGTAAATGGATAACTGTATAACTATTGTGTATTGCAGCATTACTCAGCAAAGTGTGCCAACAACCAGAATGTGAATGTCTCAATACATGGTTGAGTAAACTTGAACACAAAATTACCAGAACAATGATAGTTGCCAAGTAATAATATATAAAGTATAATCTTGGTTTTGTTTTTAAAAAGAACAGAAGAAAGGCAGAGAGAAAAATATGGAAGAGTATGACTCAAAGTGTTAACATTGATTACTTCAGAGTCATAGGATTGGGGTGAAGGTGGAAGGGAAAATTACAAACTGATTTTTTTTTTAATGTCCTTATTTGATTTTTGTGGAACAAGGGGTTTGTGTGTGTCTGTGTGTCTGTCTGTTAAGTCTGTAGACGAAATGGGAATGGATTGGTGTTTTGCTTGCCAAATATAAAAACTTTCCAGTTTAGAATGTTAGATGTAGACTGATGGATGTATCTTTAGAAATGTCGAAATGTCTTCGTTTTGGACTACTTTTTTGTTGTGTGATCCATAGTTAGGTGGCTTATTTCTAAAATACGTGTAAGATCATAAAATACTCATGAATGTGTATTAGTATTGAAAATTCTCCTTAGGGGCACCTGGGTGACTCTGTTGGTTGAGCACCTGACTCTTGATTTCATCTCAGGTCATGAGATGGAGCCCTGTGTCAGGCTCTGTGCTGAGAGCATGGAGGCTGCTTAAGATTCATTCTCTCTCCCTCCTTCCCTCTCACCCTTCCCCCTGCCCCCGCTTGGTTGCTCACACTCAAAAATAAAAATAAATAAATGAAAATTTTTAAAAAATAGTGAAAGTTTAAAAAAAGAATGAAAATTCTCCTTAAATGTTAAAGTAGGATGACATACACTGGACCCACCAAAAATAACCCCAAAATGTTCTGTAAGAATCAGATTTATCTGATGTGTGAATATTACTTTAGGAATTTTACTTATTTAATTAACTAAATTTCAGTAGTTAAGCAGATTTTATCATTAACCTTCACATTTGAATATATTTTAAACTTAGCTTTAATTAGATAAATTCTTTACCTGATTAAAACTTGGTCTTGATTAGTATCTGTTCTTATCAGTTTAAAACTTGGTCTTGAAATGCAAAAAACAAAACAAAAAAACCCCACAAAAACTGTTAATAGAGTTGACTGTACTGATTCATTATCGCTTTAAAAATTTTGTAGCTAGTATTTTATTGAAAATTGCCAAAAAATTTAAAAAAATACAAAAGCATATGCACCGAAGGGCAACTTTAATTTCCATTCTGACAGAGCTCTAGTCTTACCTCTCACATGTAACCACTGTCAGTAGTTTCTGTGTGTTA
This sequence comes from Panthera leo, assembly GCF_018350215.1. NCBI lineage: Eukaryota > Metazoa > Chordata > Mammalia > Carnivora > Felidae > Panthera > Panthera leo. The sequence goes on along the minus strand of NC_056680.1, from coordinate 153,900,336 downwards.
TTTCTGAGTTTGTCTGTATAAAGCCAACTGTTGGTGGACTTTGATGATGATGATGATGATGATGATGATGATGATGATGATTTTAGAGAGAGTGCATGTATGTGAGAGTTAGAGGGAGAGAGGGGGAGAGAATCTTAAGCAAGCTCAATGCTGAGCATGGAGCCTAGCTCGGGCTTGATCCCTTGGGATCCCTTGAACCAAAAATCAAGAGTCGAATGCACAACCAACTGAGCCCCCAGACACCTCCCGCTGCCGCCTCCTTTTTTAGTTGTTTTTTTTTTTTTTTTTTTTTTTGAGAGAGAGAGAAAGAGCAGGAGAGGGGCAGAGACAGAGGGAGAGAGAGAATCCAAAGCAGGCTCTGCACTGTCAGCACAGAGCCCAGTGTGGGGCTTGAATTCATAAACTGTGAAATCATGACCTGAGCCGAAACCAAGAGTCAGCTGCTTAATCTACTGAGCCACCCAAGCACCCTGCTGTCAACTTTTTAAATTGTATATATTTTTGCTATACTGATAATGTAAATTATATATTCTTTATATTGGAAAAAAATAAAGAACATTTATTTAATCAATGCCCAGAATATTTTTGATCTAGGGAAAACTTTTGAATTTAACTTACTTTTTTTTTTAAGTTTATTTATTCATTTTGAGAGAGACAGCTCAAATGTGGGAGGAGCAGAAGGGGGGGAACAGAGGATCAGAAGCAGGCTCTGTGCTGACAGCAGAGAGCCTGATGTGGGGCTTGAACTCATGAACCATGAGATGATGACCTCAACCAAAGCCAAGAGTTGGATGCTTAACCAACTGAGCCACCCAGGCACCCTTGACTTTAACTTTTTAAAAACTTTTTTAATTTTTTTAATTTAATTTTTTTTTTTTTAATTTACACTCAAATTAGTTAGCATATAGTGCAACAATGATTTCAGGAGTAGATAGATTCCCTAGTGCCCCTTACCCATTTAGCCCATTCCCCCTCCCATACCCCCTCTAGTAACCCTCTGATGTTCTCCATGTTTATGAGTCTCTTATGTTTTGTCCCCCTCCCTGTTTTTATATTATTTTTGTTTCCCTTCCCTTATGTTCATCTGTTTTGTCTCTTAAAGCCCTCATATGAGTGAAGTCATATGATTTTTGTCTTTCTCTGACTAATTTCACTTAGCATAATCCCCTCCAGTTCCATCCACGTGGTTGGAAATGGTAAGGTTTCATTCTTTTTGATTGCTGAGTAATACCCCATTTTGTGTGTGTGTGTGTGTGTGTGTGTGTGTGTGTGTGTACATACATACATACCCCACATCTTCTTTATCCATTCATCTGTCGGTGGACATTTGGGCTCTTTCCATACTTTGGCTATTGTGGATAGTGCTGCTGTAAACATGGGGGTGCATGTGTCCCTTCGAAACAGCACACCTGTATCCCTTGGATAAATACCTAGTAGTGCAGTTGCTGGGTCGGAGGGTAGTTCTATTTATAGTTTTTTGAGGAACCTCCATACTGTTTCCAGAGTGGCTGCACCAGCTTGCATTCCCACTTGACTTTAACTTTTAATAATAACTAGGTAAATAGTAGAAAAAGCAAAAAATTTACCTTTCCTTTCAATATTTTGAATTATTAGAGACATTGACACTTGTCCTCTTCTATCAGGTAGTAAGAGAAAGTTGTTGGACGGTTTTCAGTCTGGCATAATCATAAATGTGGCATCTCAATCTGTTCATTCATCTGTTTATTGTTTTCTGTGTTATTGTGTGTATGTATGATAGGAAATACCTGAATACAGGTATTTTACTAACTTCCTTAGTCAAAAGAGGGATTTAAGTCTGAGTTTGGTACAAAACTACCTGAATATATGTGCCAATTGTTTACTAAAGTTAGAGAACTCCAGTTGCTTGGCACCTGCAGACCTTGGAGGAGGTTACGATGGCACCTGTCATCCTTGCGCCCTGGTATTTCTTTTGGTTAGAACTTGGACAACCTTTTAGATTCTCTGCGGGCTTACTGTCCTAATTAGGTTTTATAAGGCTTTTTGAGTTGATTTTGGCAATTTAGATTTTTATATAAATGTCTATTTCAACCAAATTTTCAATTTATTGAGATTGTTTATAATACTGCCCTCAGTGTCTTTAATTTTTATCTCCACGTGTTTTACCTTTCTGATTCTTAATGTATTTTATTTTCTTTTTGAGATTTTCAGGGTATTGATCAATATTATTAATTTCTTCAACGAATTCTTAGTTTATTTAACTTAATGCACTTAATTTTTGTTTGCTCTTTTGTTAATTCCTGTTACTAAATTTATTTTTTCTCAGGGTTTTTTGTTGTGATTATTGTTCTATCTTACATCAGTTTATTTTCAGATTGATTTTTTTTTTTCCCTAATAAGTACATTTGAGGCTATTGATTTTCTCTTTTAAATATTGCTTTGGCTCCATCCCATAAGTGTTGATATGCAGTGTTTAATTATCAATCAGTTCTGAATATTGTACTTTCAGTTGTGGATTTTTCTTTAAGTCAGGAGGTATTTGGAAGTTGAATGTTTTCTCTTGGTTGTTTTATATTATTTTTTATTTATTTTTAATGTTTATATTTGACAGAGAGAGAGAGCGCGCGCGCGCGAGAGAGAGAGAGAGAGAGAGCGCGCGTGCCCGCAAGTGGGCATGGGCAGAGAGAGAGGGAGACAGAATCTGAAGTAGGCTTCAGGTTCTGAGCTGTCAGCACAGAGCCCAATGCAGGACTCGAACTCATGAGCCATGAGATCATGACCTAAGCCAAAGTCTCACGCTCAACTGACAGAGCCACTCAGGCGCCCCTGGAAGTTGAGTTTTTAAAAAACTTCCCAGTGCCTGGATTCATAGGTTTGTTTGACTGACTGATTGATTTTTATTTTTTAGCTATAATTTCAGTCTTTTTTTTTTTTTTCAAGTAGGCTCCACACCCAGCATGGGCCTTGAATTCATGACTCTGGGATCAAGAGTCAGATGCTCTATTGACTGAACCAGCCAGGTGCCCCTGCTGTAATTTTATTCTTAATTTACAGTTTGGCTATCTTATGGTTAGAGAAGAAGGCTATAAGTATCTACATATTGGCATTCCTGAGATTTCCTATATGTTCTAATACATAATTAGTTTTCTAAATACTGATCCTTAGCTTTCTCCCCTCCCCCATTCTAAGGTTATTTTAAGTGAGATATAATTCACATGCCATAAAAATTGTCCTTCTAAAGTATGCAAGTCAGTAGATTTTAGTATACTCACAAGGTTGTGTAAGCATCATCAGTATCTAAGTCCAGAACATTTTTGCTACTCCAGAAAAAGCCCCTATTCCCATTAGCTGTCAGTTCCAGTTCTCTCTCTTTTTCAGTCCCCTGGCATCCACCATTCTTTCTGTGTCTATAGATTTGCCTGTTCTGGGTATTTCCTATAAAAGGAATCATACAATATGTGCCCTTTAATGTCTGTCTTCAGTTACTTAACATAATACTTTGAAAGTTCATTTATGTTGTCACATGTGTCAGTCCTCCATTCCCTTTTTTTTTTGTAAATTGAGGTGAAATACACATAACATAAGCTACTTTAAAGTGAAAAATTCAGTGGCATTTAGTATATTCACCATGTTGTACAACCACCACTGATGTCTAGTTCAAAATACATTCATCACTAAAATAAAACCATGTACCAACTAAGCAATTTTTCTCCATTCTTCTCTCTCCCAACCTCCGAAGGTCACCAGTTTGCTTTCTGTTACCATGGATGTATCTATTCTTAATATTTTATACAAATGGAATCATAAAATATATGACCTTTTGTGTCTGGTTTCTTTCACTTAGCATAATGTTTTCCAGGATTATCTACATTGTACTTTCCTTTTTATGGGTGAATAACATTCCATTGTCCTATACCACAATTTGTTTTTCCATTCATCCATTGATGGATGTTTGGGGATTACTTACAGCTTTTGGGTATTGTGAATAGCGCTGCTATGAATATTGGTGTACTTGTATTTGGGTACCTGTTTTCACCTACTGTAGGTGTATACCTAGGAGGGGAATTGCTGGGTCACACGGTAATTCTGTGTTGTTTTTTTGTTGTTGTTTTGAGGAACCAGCAAACTTGGTACAGCAGCTGCATCATTTTACATTCCCATCAGCAGTGCATGAGGGTTCCAGTTTCTTCATATTCTCACCAACACTTGTTTTATGTGTGTGTGTGCTTTTAAATAATAAGCATTCTAGTAGATGTGAGATGAAAACACATTGTGATTTTGATTTGCATTTCCCTGTTGATTCATGATTTTGACCATCTTTTTATGGATTTGTTGGCTTTTTTTGTATATCTTTGAAGAAATATCTTTTAAAGTAGTTTCCCCATTTTTTAATTGAGTAGTCTTTGTTTTTGAGTTCTTTCTATCTTCTGGATACCAGACCTTTATCAGACACAAGATGTGCAAATATCTTCTTCCCTTCTGTAGATTGTCTTTTTACTTTCTGGATAATGTCCTCTACACAAATATTTTTTATTTTGTTGAAATCCAGTGTTTTTCTTTTGTGCTTTGGTGTCATAAGTAAGAATCCATTGTCAAATCCAAGGTCATTAAGATTTACCCCTGTTTTATTCTAAGAATTTATAGTTTTAGCTCTCATGTTTAGGTCATTTATCCATTTTGAGTTAATTTTCATCTATCATGTGAGGTAGGCGTCGGCATTTATAGTATAAATTTGCTACGAGTCACTGCTTTTGCTGTATCCTATCAGGTTTATTAATATGTTCTGTTTTCATTTTCATTTCTCTGAAAGTATTTTCTTTTTTTTTAAAGAGTTTTTTTAATGTTTTTTATTTATTTTTGAGAGAGAGAGAGAGAGAGAGAGAGAGAGAGAGAGAGAGAGAGGGAGAGAGAGAGAGAGAGAGGGAGCGAGCAGGGGAAAGGCAGAGAGAGAGGGAGACACAGAATCCGAAGCAGCCTCCAGGCTCTGAGCTGACAGCACAGAGCCCGACATGGGGCTCGAACTCACAAACCATGAGATCATGACCTGAGCTGAAGTCGATGCTTAACCGACTGAGCCACCCAGGCTCCCCATCTGAAAGTATTTTCTAATATGCCTTGTGATTTCTTTGACTTTACATCTATATTCAAAAGGGATATGGGTGTGTAGTTAATTTTTTTTTTTTTTTTTTTTTTTTAGTATGGTCTTTCATGATGGTATAAGGGTAATGCTGGCCTCAAAAAGTGAGTTGGAAAAGGTTTCCTCCTATTTTTTGAAGAACATTGTATAGAATTAGTGTCATTTTTTATTTTTTAAAACATTTTGTAGGGTTTGTCACTGAAATCATTTGAATCTAGAGATTTCTTTTTAGGAAGGTTTATAAAATATTTTTTTAGTTTCCTTCATGGTTTGAGGAACATTAAGATGATCTCTCCCACCTTGTGGGAGATATTGTGTGTGTGTGTGTGTATGGTTTTTGAGGAATTGGTTGACTTCTTCTAAGATTTGGAATTTATGTACATCTTGAATTTTTCATAGTATTCTCTTATTATCAACGTCTAAATATCTTTGAGGGTCTATAGTTTATTTTTCTTTCATTACTAATGCCGGTAATTTATATCTTCTCCTTTTTCTTTTTCATTCTCATTAGAGATCTATAAATTTATGTTTTCAAAGAACTAGCTTTGGTTTGTTAAAAAACAAAAACCAATTGAGTACATTTTAAAGATTTTATTAGCCAGGACATCTGGGTAGCTTGGTTGAGTGTTCGACTCTTGATTTCAGCTCAGGTGAGGATCCCAGGGTTTTGGGATCAAGCCCTGTGTCAGGTTCCACACTGAGCCTGGAGCCTGCTTAAGATTCCCTCCTCCCTCCTCCTCCTCTCCATCGCCCCCCCCCCCCCCAACTCCTTCTCCCCTGCTTATGCTTGCTTACTTTCTCTAAGTAAATAAATAAAGAAATATTTTATTAGCCTTATTCAACAATTCATGAATTGGGCAGCGTTGCATCTAGCAGATAGAAAGGAGCTACAAAGAGCTATGCACAATGGAAGACTTTTATAGGCGGAAGGAGGTAGGACAAAGAAGCTATTCTAGCAAAGAGCTAATTTTTTTCCAGGCAAGGTCACTTTCTTTGTGGGAGACAGCAGGGGTCTACAAATTAGTGACTGGGTATTCCAGGCTGACTGGGTAAGGTTACATTCCTGGGAAAGACCAAAACTACAGTTATGTCAGATATTAAGTCTTGGTTTGGGGATGTGGGCTTAGCACAAGGGACTCCATTTTTAGCCTGTTGTCTTACTTAACAGTGTAATTTGTTAAAAGTATTTCCTTCCCTGTTTACGATTTAACTGATTTCTCCTCTGTATCTGTCTTCCTTTTCTTTGGGTTTATTTTGCTTTTTCTCTAGTTCCTTGAGGTGAATTTGAGACCATTTTTATTTTCTAATAAATGATATAATTTTAATGGCATAAAGTCACCTTTAAGTCATACTTTAGCTGCAATTTACAAATTCAGTATGTTGCATTTTCATTTTTACTTCTTTTTATAATTACTGGATTGTTCATCAAAATATTGTTAATGATTTTTGCGTCTGTGCTTTTGAAGGCTGTTCCTTTGTGGTTTTGAGGCCTCCTCTTTGACCCAGGCATTGTTAAGAAGTGTGTTGTTTTATTTCCAAGTGTTTGGAGATTTTCTGATTATCTTTATGTTTCTAGTTTAATTCTGTTATGGTTAGAGATATAGTTTGTATTTTTTAAAACTTTGAAGGTTTGTTTTATGATTTAGAATAATATCATGTATCTTGGTAAATATTCTGTGTGCATTTAACAAAAATTTGTATTCTGCTATTGTTAAGTCGAGTGTTATGTTTTTAAGATAATTTGATCCAGTGGGCTGAAGAAGTTGTTTATTTTTTTCTATATCCTTACTGATCTTTCTGCTAGTTCTGTTGCTGAAAGAGGAGTGTTGAAGTCAAGTACAATTGTGAATTTGTCTGTTTTCATTTCATGTTCTAAGTTTTTATTTAATGTTTAAAAAAAAATTTTTTAATGTTTATTTTTGAGAGAGAGAGAGCAAGCATGGGTGGAGGAGGGGCAGAGAGAGAGGGAGACACAGCACCTGAAGCAGGCTTCAGGCTTTGAGCTGTCAGCACAGAGCCCAATGCGGGACTCGAACTCACGAACTGTGAGATCATGACCTGAGCTGAAGTCGGATGCTTAACCGACTGAGCCACCCAGCACCCCTATGTTTTTTAAAGCTTTGTTAGTGGGAATACTTGTCTCTTAGTGAATTGACCCTTTTATCACTATGTGATGTCACTTTTTGTCCTTTTTTTTCCTTGTAGTCTATTTTATCTGATATTAACATAGTAAAGCTTTCTTTTTTTTTTGATTTAACTTTTTTTTATTTTTTAAAATTTACATCCAAATTAGTATATAGTGAAGCAATGATGTCAGTAGATTCCTTAATGCCCCTTACCCATTTAGCCCATCCCCCCTCCCACAATCCTCCAGCAATCCTCAGTTTGTTCTCCATATTTATGAGTCTCTTTTGTTTTGTCCCCCTCCCTGTTTTTATATTATTTTTGTTTCCCTTCCCTTATGTTCATCTGTTTTGTCTCTTAAAGTCCTCATATGAGTGAAGTCATATGATTTTTGTCTTTCTCTGACTAATTTCACTTAGCCTAATACCCTCCAGTTCCATCCATGTGGTTGCAAATGGCAAGATTTCATTTTTTTTTGATTGCTGAGTAATTGTATATATATATATATACCACATCTTCTTTATCCATTGTATATATATACACCACATATTCTTTATCCATTCGTCCATCGATGGACATTTGGGCTCTTTCCATACTTTGGCTATTGTTGATAGTGCTGCTATAAACGTGGGGGTGCATGTGTCCCTTCGAAACAGCACACCTGTATCCCTTGGATAAATGCCTAGTATTGCAATTTCTGAGTTGTAGGGTAGTTCTATTTTTAGTTTTTTGAGGAACCTCCCTACTGTTTTCCAGAGTGGCTGCACCAGCTTGCATTCCCACCAACAATGCAAAAGAGATCCTCTTTCTCCGCATCTTTGCCAGCATCTGTTGTTGCCTGAGTTGTTAATGTTAGCCATTCTGACAGGTGTAAGGTGGTATCTTATTGTGGTTTTGATTTGTATTTCCCTGATGATGAGTGATGTTGAGCATTTTTTCATGTGTCGGTTGGCCATCTGGATGTCTTCTTTGGAGAAGTGTCCATTCATGTCTTTTGCCATTTCTTCACTGGATTATTTGTTTTCTGGGTGTTGAGTTTGATAAGTTCTTTGTAGATTTTGTATACTAACCCTTTATCTGATATGTCATTTGCAAATATCTTCTCCCATTCTGTTGGTTGCCTTTTAGTTTTGCTGATTGTTTCCTTCGCTGTGCAGAAACTTTTTATTTTGATGAGGTCCCAATAGTTCATTTTTGCTTTTACTTCCCTTGCCTCCAGAGACGTGTTGAGTAAGAAATTGCTGCGGGCAAGATCAAAGAGGTTTTTGCCTGCTTTGTCCTCAAGGATTTTGATGGCTTCCTGTCTTACATTGAGGTCTTTCATCCACTTTGAGTTTATTTTTGTGTATGGTGTAAGAAAGTGGTCCAGGTTCGTTCTTCTGCATGTCGCTGTCCAGTTTTCCCAGCACCACTTGCTGAAGAGACTGTCTTTATTCCATTGGATATTCTTTCCTGCTTTGTCAAAGATTAGTTGGCCACACGTTTGTGGGTCCATTTCTGGGTTCTCTATTCTATTCCCTTGATCTGAGTGTCTGTTCTGCCAGTACCATACTGTCTTGATGATTACAGCTTTGTAGTATAGCCCGTAGTCCAGGATTGTGCTTTGGTTTGCTCCTGCTTTGGTTTTCTTTTTCAAGATTGCTTTGGCTATTCGGGGTCTTTTCTGGTTGCATACAAATTTTAGGATTATTTGTTCCAGCTGTGTGAAGAATGCTGGTGTTACTTTGATAGGGATCGTGTTGAATATGGAGATTGCTTTGGGTAGTATCAACATTTTAACAATATTTGTTCTTCCTATCCAGGAGCATGGAATCTTTTTCCATTTCTTTATGTCTTCTTCAATTTCTTTCATCAGCTTTCTATAGTTTTCAGTGTATAGATTTTTCACCTCTTTGGTTAGATTTATTCCTAGGTATTTTATGGTTTTTGGTGCAATTGTAAATGGGATTGATTCCTTGATTTCTCTTTCTGTCGCTTCATTGGTGGTGTATAGGAATGCAAACGATTTCTGTGCATTGATTTTATATCCTGCAACTTTGCAGGTAGAATTCATGAATAAGTTCTAGCAGTTTTTTGGTGGAATCTTTTGGGTTTTCCATATAGAGTATCATGTCATCTGTGAAGAGTGAAAGTTTGACCGCCTCCTGGCCGATTTGGATGCTTTTTATTTTTTTGTGTTGTCTGATTGCAGAGGCTAAGACTTCCAATACTATGTTGAATAACAGTGGCGAGAATGGACATCCCAAGCTTTCTTTTGATAATAGTTTGTATGATATATATATTTCCCCATCCTTTTATCCTACCTGAGTTGTTTGTAGACATCATATAGTTGGATATTTTGTAATCTCTTCTGACAATCATCATCTCCTAATTTGTATCTGTAGACCCATTAACATTTAATGTAATTATTGATATGTTTGGATCTAGGTTTACCAGTTTAGTAATTTGTTTTATGTTAGTTTTCTCTGTTTTTAATTATTCTCTTTCTCCTCTCCTGCTTTCTTTTGGATTCTGTGTATAATTTTTAGTATTCTATTTTAAATTTCCTTAGTGTGGTAATCCTGTGTTTATATATAGTTTTTCTTTAGTGATTACTCTGGAGATTATAATATACATACTAAAGTTTTCAGTGTCTGCTTAGAATAAATTTTGTATCCCCTTAGATGGATTATGGAAATGTTACCACTATATAGCTGTTTTTATCCTTCTGCCCCCCTTTTGTTACTGTCAACTTGCATGTTACCTTTGTTTTCATACAAAGCCCCATTAGGCAATGTTATCAATTTTCCTTTCAACTATTAAACATATTTAAAGAATGTAAGACGGGGTGCCTGGGTGACTCACTCGGTTAAGTGTCTGACTCTTGGTTTCGGTTCAGGTCATGATCTCACGGTTTTGTGGGTTCAAGCCCCACATCAGGCTCTGTGCTGACAGCACAAAACCTGCTTGGGAGTCTCTCTCTCCTTCCCTCTCTCTCTCTCAAAATAAGTAAATAAACTTAAAAAAAAACAGAATGTAAGACTAGAGGATTCATGTATTTATATTTATATATATATATAATAAATCCACGTATATATATGTGCGTGCGTGCGTGTGTATATATATATATATATATATATATATGTTTGTTTATGAGAGAGAGCATGAGTGGGGGAGTGGCAGAGAGAGGGGGAGACAGAATCTGAAGCAGGCTCCAGCCTCTGAGCTGTCAGCGCAGAGTCCGACATGGGGCTCGAACCCATGAACTGTGAGATCGTGACCTGAGCTGAAGTCAGACGCTTAACTGACTGAGCCACACAGGTGTCCCCATGTATTATATTTACCTAGACATTTGCCATTTCTGGTAGCAATTCTTATAGAGCAGGTCTGTTGACAACAAATACTCTTAGTTTTCATTTATCTGAAAATATCTTTGTTTTACTTAATCCTGAAAGATATTTTTACCGGATATAGAATTCTAGGTTGTCAGTTCTTTTCTTTCAGCCCTTGAAAATGTTATGCTACTTACTTCTGATGAGAAATCTGTAGTCATCTGAAATGTTGTTTTCTGTTGTTGTTTTTTTAAAATTTTTTGTTGATGTTTTATTTTATTTTTGAGAAAGACATAGAGACAGAGCATGAGCTGGGGAGGGGCAAAGTGAGAGGGAGACACAGAATCCGAAGCAGGCTCCAGGCTCTGAGCTGTCAGCACAGAGCACGACACAGGGCTTGAACTCACAAACCACAAGATTGTGACCTGAGCTGAAGTTAGAGGCTTAACTGACTGAGCCATCCAGGCGCCCCGTGAAATGTTGTTTTCTTATAGTTTATGGGTAATTTTTATTTGCTTGCAAGATAATTTGTCTTGGTTTTCAACATTTAATGAAGTATATGTTTATTTCTGTGTATTTATCCATTTTGGGATTTACTGTCATTTCAGAATCTTACACGTTTTGTCAAATTTGGGAAGATTTCAACCATTATTTCTTCAATTTTTTTTGTTTTTGTTTTTGTTTTTGTTTTTTGCTTCACTTTCCTCTCCATTTGGAGTTCAGTGACACATCTGTTAGATCTTACTGTTGTCTCACAGAACTTTGAAGTTCTGTTTTTTTAATTTTCAATTCTTTTTTTCCCCTCTGCTGTTAAGATTGGATAATTTCTGTTGATCTATCTTCATGTTCACTGACTCTTCTATTTTCATTCTGGTGTGGAATCCAACCATGAGTTTTCAAATTTTCTGTTATTTAAATGTTCAGTTGTAAAGTTTCTGTTGATTCTTCTGTCTTCACTGTGTGGAGGCTCTCTAGTCTTATTTCTTTTAAGATTTTATTTTTAAGTAATCTCTATACCCAGTGTGGGGCTCAGACTTACAACCTTGAGATCAAGAGTCTTTGCTGTACCAACTGAGCAGCTAGTGCCCCAAGAATATTTTTTGATCACTTGTTGAAGCATATTTATTACAGTTGTTAGATGACTTTGACATCTGGGTCATCTTGGGGTTAGTATCATTTGGTTGTCTTTTCCATGCAGGTTGGGGACTTTCCTGGTTCTTTGTGCAGAGTAATTTTGAATTGTTTCCTGGTGTTTTTAATATTGTGTTAAGAGAATTAATCTAAGACATGAGACTTACAGGTTCATACTGAGGCATAGAAATGCTCTTTGCAGTTATCTCTCCTTTTTTTGTTTTGGCTGTGTTCAGGAAAGCAGAAACTTAGAGCAGGCAAGTTGAAAAATAGGCCAAAGTCTTTACTCTAGTTATCCAAGTCAGAAGGATAAGCTCACCAGAGACTCAGAAGTAAAGAGAGCTGCCTGTAAGGACTTACAGTGTTAAGATTATCTGGAACCTTAGAGCTGTGTATTCTCTTCAGGTAGGCCTTTTCAGTATTAAGAAAAGTTAAAGACTCTCAAAAATAAACTAAAATTAGTAACATTAATGAGACAGTATAGAATTGCTTTTTTCCTTAAGGATTTAGCATACAATTTTGAAATGTAGTTTTGAATGGTATTTTTGAAATCTGTTTCTATTTTAAATTTTCTTAAACGTTAATATAAGGATTTATATTCTCATGTTGTAGCTCACAGAAAAGGGCATATTGTTTTTTTAGTAGTATATGTGCTACTGAAGTGAGCACAGAGCATGTTATTTTTTGAATATCACAATAGATACCTTAGGTATGTAGAGGAAAGAATTATTAATTTAATTTTTTAATCAAATAAAGTTATCTTAAAAGTTTATATTGAGGGGCGCCTGGGTGGCGCAGTCGGTTAAGCGTCCAACTTCAGCCAGGTCACGATCTCTCGGTCCGTGAGTTCGAGCCCCGCGTCAGGCTCTGGGCTGATGGCTCAGAGCCTGGAGCCTGTTTCCGATTCTGTGTCTCCCTCTCTCTCTGCCCCTCCCCCGTTCATGCTCTGTCTCTCTCTGTCCCAAAAATAAATAAACGTTGAAAAAAAAAAAAGTTTATATTGAATCACTATATTGTACACTTGAAGCTAATATTACACTGTCTTTTAACTAACTGGTATTTAAATAAAAACTTACAAGAAGAAAGTCTACAGTATGCAGAGATGGCTAGGAGGGTGGAAGAGTAAGAGGGCCCTAAGCTCACCTTGTGCCATGGATACAACTAGATAACACATCAAAATCAATAACCCAGAAAGTGACCTGAGGAGGAGTAGAACAATCTCCTCAACTGTAAGTAGAGAACAGGCCACATTGAAGAGGGTAGGAAGGGTGGAGATGCAGTGGGGAGCTAAATGAACTTGGACCACCCACAGGGCCGGGGAGCTGACAGCTAAGGGAATGGAGAGAAGCAGAATATCAGCGAGCCTGCAGAGGGAGGACGAATGCCCATAATATTTGGTGCTGAAAACCAGGGGCTGAATTAATGAGTTCTTAAAACCAGCAGGACTTAAAGCCTGAAATGTTAATATCAGTAGGCTTGGCTCCCCGGGAGCCTAGAGGGTGATTGGAAGCTGAGTCTCTGCTCTTAAAGAGATAGCAAGACAAAGAGCCCACAGACTTATAGCATAGAAGCAGCAGTTCGAAAAACACCTAGGACATACTGGGAGGGAAAGTACGCTACTCATCGTGGAGTGTGTCCCCAATGGGCAAAGATCACTGAGGGACCTCTCTAGGGAGAGAGGAGCTGGCGGGCGCCATCTCCTTCCCCTCACCCCCAGCATAAACACACAGCCACCTGTGGGAACCAGCATTGCTCCCACATTCACTACCTAACATGCTTACACCAGGCTCCACCCCATGCTTTCAGTGGATCTGCCCTTTTCAATCATGCTTATGTCAGTCCCCTTACCTCATTCCTGGCACTGCGGGTCCCTTCCCCCAGACCTTGCCAACACCATGTCTTCCAGCCCACATGTCTTGTGGGGCCTCGGTCTCGGCAGGTGGTGGTGGTGGGCCATGCAGAAGCCCCAGGTGCGCCTTGTTAAAATTGTGCCCCTACCTGCTTGGCATGCTTTGCATATCTGCCCTGGCCAGCCCCTGGTCCTGGTGGAGGCGGCAGCCACAGCAGGTCTCATTCCACACACACCAGTGCACACCTTGTTAACACTACTCACCACCTCAGCTGGGGCTCAGACACTGCTCGCAGCAGGCAAAGAGAACATCTGCAGACAACTGAAGAAAAAAGTGGCCAGCATAAAAGGGCCTGGGCAACACACATAGCACACCCCCTGAAGTGCCAGTTTCTGGTGAACGGGCGACATTGTACTGCAGGGCACTAGAGGATCTCTTCTTCATAAGGCCATTACTTTCAAGAGCAGGAGACACAGCTGATTTTCTAACACACAGAGACAGACACAGAGTTAGATGAAGTGAGGAGACAGTAGACTGTGTCCCAGATGAAAGAATAGGACGAAATCAAAACAAAAGAGCTAATAAACAAAACAGATATAAGTAATACGCCTAATAAAGAATTCGAAGTAATGATCATAAAGGTACTAGACTTGAGAAGAGAGTGGTGGAGGACATCAGTAAGAACCTTAATAGAGATCAAAAAAGAACTAGGCAGAGATGAAGAACACAATGAAATAAAAAAATACACCAGATGGAATAAATAGCAAGCTAGAGGAGACAGAGGAGCAAATTAGCGACCAAAAAACAGAGTAATGGAAAGCAATCAAGCTGAGCAGGTGAGAGAAAAAAATATGCAAAATGCAGATAGACTTAAGGAACTGAGCGACTCCATCAAGTGTAATAACATTCACATTATAGGGATCTCAGAAGAAGAAGAAGGAGAGAGAGAAAAGGGTCAGAAAATTTACTTGAAGAAATAATGCTGAAAACTTCTCTAATATGGGGACAAAAATGGATATCCAGATCCAGGGGGGCACAGAGGTTCCCCTAACAAAGTCATTCCAGGGATGTCCACACCAAGATGCATAGTAATTAAAATGACAAAAAACAGTGATAAAGAGAATTTTAAAAGCAGCAGGAGAAAAGACAGTTACATGTAAGAGAAACACCATAAGGGTATCCCTGGACTTTTCAGCAGAAACTCTGCAGGCCACAGGGGAGTGGCCTGATGTATTCAAAGTGTTGAAAGGAAAAAAAATCTGAAGCCAAGAATGCTGTACCCAGTAAGGCTTTCATTCAGAATAGGAGGAGAGAGAGTGTTTCTCAGACAACAAAAGCTAAAGTAGTCATGACGACTAAACCAGCCCTATAAGAAACACTAAAGGGGACTCTGAGTAGAAAGGAAAGACTATGAGTAAGAGTAAGAACACTAAGAATGCAAAAGCAGTAAAAATAAGTATATGTGTAAAAATAAAAAATCAGTCAAGGGATTCACAAAGTAAAAGGATGTAAAATAAGACACCATATACCTAAAAGGTGTGTGTGTGGTGGTGGGGGGCGAGGATGAAGAGTAAAGAATGGATTCAAAGTTAGGCAAACGTCAATTTAATATAGACTGCTATATGCAGAAGGTGTTGTATATAAACCGAATGGTGATCACAAATCAAAAACTAGTAATATATATGCAAAAAGTAAAGAGAAAGGAATCTAAAGTTATCACTAAAGAAAGCCAGCAAACCATGAAAGAGGGCAAGAGAAGAACAACAAAAACAACCACAAAACAAATATAAAAATGGCAATAAGTACATATCTATCAATAATTACTTGGAATGTAAATGGACTAAAAGCTCCCACCAAAAGTCATAGGGTGATAGAATGAATAAAAAACAAGACCCTTCTATATGCTGCCTGCAAGAGACTCATTTCAGACCTAAAGACACATACAGATTGAAGGGATGGAGAAACATTTATCGTGCAAATGGATGTCAAATGAAAACCAGGGTGGCAATATTTGTATTAGACAAAATAGACATTAAAACCAAGACTGTAACAAGAGACAAAGAAGGGGTACTGCATAATAATAAAGGGGATAATCCAACAAAAAGATAACAATTGTAAATGTTTACATATCCAACATGAGAGCATCCAAATACAAAGAGGAGCTAGTAACAAACATGAAGGAAGTAATTGATAGTAATGCAATAATAATAGAGGACGTTAACACCCTGCTTACATCAATGGGCAGATCATCCAAACAGAAAATCAGCCAGAAAACAGAAGCTTTGAATGACACACTGGACCAGATGGGTTTAACAAACATACTCAGAACATTCTATCCTTAAACAGAGGTATGCTTAATCTTTTTGGGTGCACACAGAATATTCTCAGAATAGATCACATTTTGGCCACAAAACAAGTCCCAACAAATTCGAAAAGATTGAAGTTATACCACGCGTCTTTTCTGACCACAACGCTATGAAACTAGAAATCAACCAGAAGGAAAAAATTCTGTTACAATGCAAAAGAAATTAGGTGTCTTTTAGAATGAGTGAAAAACATGTTACTTTTCAACTTCCAAATTTATATCTCCAACATAGACCTCTTAATTTAATTCCAGATAAAGATATGTAGCTCCTATTTCAGCTCTCTATTCTGTTTGTTTAAAGGCCTCTCAGGATGTTTAAAATAGAAATTTTTTATTTCTTTATGCTGTGTCTCTCAGTCCCACCTCCAGTATTTCTTGTGCAGTCTTTTGGATTTGGGGCTCTTTCGTCTTCAATTGACTTAGGTTAAAAACTGTAGAGTCCAAGATGACTCCCCTCTATCATACCCTGCATTCATTTCATCAGCAAACCTATTGACTCTGTAGTATATCCAGGCTGTGATGAATCTTCCCACCTTTGCCTGTGTCAGTGTGGTAAAAGGCAACATCTTATTTCATTTGGCAGTCATTTCCCACTTGGTTCTTGGCATCAACTCTTGTTCCCACTATGGTTCATTTTCGGTATAGCAGCTATTAAAAAGATCTGAGTGAACATGTTACTCTAAAAAAAAAAATCATTATTGGGGCACCTGAGTGGCTCAGTCGGTTGAGCGTCCGACTTCGGCTCAGGTCATGATCTCACGATTCGTGGGTTCAAGCCCCATGTCAGGCTCTGTGCTGACAGCTCGGAGCCTGGAGCCTGCTTCGGATTCTGTGTCTCCCTCTCTTTCTGCACCACCCCCGCTCACACTCTGTCTCTCTCAAAAATTAACATTAAAAAATTTTTTTTTAAATCATTATTAAGATAGAGTTCACATACCATACAAATTACCCATTTAAAGTGTGCAGTTCATTGGCTTTTCCTAGGTTCAGAGTTGTGCAACAATCATCACCAAAATCAATTTTAGAATATCTTCATCACTCCAAAAAAGAAACCCCACACCCCGTAGCCATCAGCCCTCAGTCTCTTTATTCACTTAATTCTCCTCAGTCCCAGGCAACCAGTAATTTCTGTCTCTATAGATTTCACTAATTTGGACATTTCCTGTAAGTGGAATCATGCAATATGTGGTCCTTTGTGACAGTCTTCCTTCACGAAGTATAATTTCAAAATTTATTCATGTTTTAGCATATATCAGTATTTTATTTCTTTTTATTGCCAAGTAACATTCCATTGAATATGGATATACCACATTTTATTTATTCATTAGCTGATGAATGGTTGGGATTGTTTCCCCTTCTTGGTTATTGTGCATAATGCATCTATGAAGACTTGTGTACAAGTTTTTGGA
Organism: Panthera leo; assembly: GCF_018350215.1. Classification (NCBI taxonomy): domain Eukaryota; kingdom Metazoa; phylum Chordata; class Mammalia; order Carnivora; family Felidae; genus Panthera; species Panthera leo. Next base: position 153,883,030 of record NC_056680.1, on the reverse strand, counting down.
TGTTCTGTTGTATGTTGTTGTGCTGTTCTTCTAACACAGTGTATTAATTATCTATGGTGTAACAAACCACCCCAAAGCTTAGTGCTTAAAACAACCATTGCGAGTCTGTGAACAGGCTATTCTGGACTGAGCTCGCCTTGGCTAGGCCTTCTTATTTTTCTGTAACCAAACTGGTGGTTCTAGGTAGGCTATCTGGTCTCGGATGGCCTTGAATGACACAACTTGGTTCTAGGAGGCTAGCCCAAACATGTGTTTTAGCAAGGCACAAGTATATTAGCAATCAAGTTCAGTTGTGCAGGAAAGCAAGAAGAAGCTCGTGTTTGCATTTTAAGCTTCTCCTTGGGTCATATTTGCTAATATCCTGTTGCCTAAAGCAAGTCACTAGGAGAAGCCTAGGATTAGAATGGAAAGGGACTACAAATTAGAAAACAGAAGGTATGCCTACAGGGAAGCCATTAATTGGGGTCATGAATGCAGCCAGCCTGTTACCACCTCCTTTCTTCTTGTATCTTAATACCTTGTATTTGTTTTCCATCTGGTTTTCTTTTTATATACCTGCATGGTGAGTTTGCTCCTTCATTCCCTCAGGTCTCTGTTCATTTATCATCTTATCAGTGAGCCCTTCAACTCTGACTACTTTACAGAATTAATAGCCACTCCCCTCCTTCCTGCTTTACAGCTAGATTTTTCTTTATATCTTTGTTTTAAGAGCCTATTTATCATTTTCTTGAGAGAGTACACGCGTGTGCGCCCAAGTCAGGGAGGGGCGGAGAGAGTGAGACAGAGGATCCAAAGTGGGCTCCACGCCAATAGCAGCCAGCCTGACATGGGGCTCAGACTCACAGACTGTGAGATCATGACCCAAGCTGAAGTTGGATGCTCAACCAACTGAGCCACCCAAGTGCCCCTTCTTTATAACTTTTTATCTCCGTCTGACATATGTATTTTGTTTTGTGCTTGACTTCCCTCGGCTTCTGTGAGGTCAAGGATTTTGGTTAAATGCACTGTCAATGCCTAGAACCCTGGCACAGGACTCTCATTAAATAGTTGTTAAATGAAGGAACGAATCTACATTGATCCACTTTTTCTTAAATTCTAATTATCTCAAAGTTCTCACCTGTGTTACACTGTGGACTGTGTAAAGTGTCAGCTGCTCTTGGTTAGAATATGTGATGATTTTTTTTCGTCAGTAATAGTACCCCCCACCCCACCCCTACTCTCTGGGGGATACATTCCAAGACACCCAGCGCATGCCTGGAACTGTAGGTAGTACTGAACCCTAGATATACTCTGGTTTTTTTCCTGTGCATATATACCTGTGATAAAGTTTAGTTTATAGGTACAGGAAGAGATATAAAAATATAATAATAAAAATAGTTCAATTATAACAACATACTGTAATAAAAATTTTGTAAATGTGTTTTTTCCTCCCCCCCCCCAGAATATCTTATTGTACTGTACTTATCCTTGTGATGATGGGAGATGATAAAATGCCTACATGTGAGATGAAGTGGGGTGAAGGATGATGTAGGCACCGTGATGTAACATTAGGCTACTATTGACTTTCCAACAATATATCAGAAGGAGGATTATCTAGGATTCCAGACTGTGGTTGACCACAGGTAACTGAAACTGTGGAAAGTGAAATGGTAGATCAGGGGAACTACTGCACTTCTTACAGACACACAGACCATGTGGTGTATAAGAATCGTTCTGCCACTCATTAACTCTCTGACCTGGGCCAAGTTTATTTTTTCACCTGTTTCCTGTTCCATAAAGTAAGGATAATAATAGTTTCAAACTGCTTGAGCTGTTGGGAGAATTGAACGAGTTTAATATGTATAAAGTGTGAAAACAATGCCTGGTACAAAGTAAGCACTATAAAAGATTGGTACAATTATTGTCTAATGTTTCTATCACCCACTTGTTATTCGACTACATGGCACAGGGTAAATGGAATTAGAAGCTAGAGAGGTCTTATACTGATGGAGAAAATTGTTGAAAACTTGACTATACTTTTTTGGAAGGGGAAAAGCCCACAAAGCAAAGGAAATAGGTGATGTTTTTCCAGTGTGTGTATAGGAACATTGTATTCTGAAAACATTCACATACCATGAAGTGCTCTTTACAAAATATTCTTTATTTTAGAATTTACTAAAAATACCTAAAATTGGGGCACTTGGGTGGCTCAGTCAGTTGAGCATCCGACTCTTGGTTTTGCCTTCTGTCATGATCTCTCGGTTTTGTGGGTTTAAGCCCCATGTCGGGCTCTGTGCTGGCAGCATGGAGCCTGCTTAGGATTCTCTCTCTCCTCTTTCTGTGTCCCTTCCCCACTCACACTGTCTCTGTCTCTCTTAAAATAAATACACTTTTTAAAATATAAATAAAAAATAAAAATACCTAAATTAGTGAGCGCATATTTTAACTCTGTCTCTTTTGAGAGTCATATAAGCATCATTCTCGATACATCAGAGAGAATGCCTTGGACTCACACTGGGTGCATTAGGGTTTAATTCTGTCCTGGAACTCCATTTGAAAAAGAAGGAAAAAAATACCTTGACTAGGGTGGCTCCTGCTTCATTGACTGGTAAACTACCTACTTCATACTAGTGTACTTAGTTAGTGCTAGGAATAAAGCAGTGATCAGTGTGCTATAGATCTTAACTTCACTGAGTTTACAGCCCTAATAGGCCATTATACCCCAGTTATTTATTTCTGTTTCCCACACATCTTTTATTTTAGAGTCGTGGGACACGTGCTCTGGAATGGTGTGCCAGGGCTTTGGAGAACTGAGGGTGGCTTGTTTTTAAAGTTACATGGGGGTTGGGGCGCCTGGGTGGCTCAGTCGGTTGGGCGTCCGACTTCGGCTGAGGTCACGATCTCGCGGTCCGTGAGTTGGAGCCCCGCGTCGGGCTCTGGGCTGATGGCTCAGAGCCTGGAGCCTGCTTCTGATTCTGTGTCTCCCTCTCTTTCTGCCCCTCCCCCGTTCATGCTCTGTCTCTCTCTGTCTCAAAAATAAATAAAACGTTAAAAAACAATAATAATAAAGTTACATAGGGGCGCCTGGGTGACTCAATCAGTTAAGCATCCGACCTCGGCTCAGGTCATGATCTCGCGGTTCGTGAGTTCGAGCCCCCCCCCCCCCCCCCCCCCGTTGGGCTCTATGCTGACAGCTCAGAGCCTGGAGCCTGCTTCGGATTCTGTGTGTCCCTTTCTCTCTGCTCCTCCCCTGCTCATGCTCTGTTCTGTCTCTCTCTCAAAAAAATAAATAATAAAACATTAAAAAATAAAGTTACATAAACTTAGTGGATGACCTTATGGACAGTTTAAAATAGTTCATTTTTGATGCTGTTTTGTTTTTCCAGGATCCGTGAAATGATAAGGTTTACCTGCTGTCAGCCAGAAAAAAATTTTTTCTTCCTCTTACTTCCATTTTGGGTAATTTTAAATTAATTTCCAAGTTTGACTCAAAAGTCAGGATATTTTTCGCATATTGATTTCATGAACACCACTTCCCTATTTGTATATCTCACTCTCTCCTTGAACAAAGTAATTGTGAAGCTATTATCAACAAACTCTTAAATCCTCAACCTTTTTTTTAACCTTAAAAAGATTCCAGACACCTGTCTGGCCCCTGATCATTGTGCTTCTTCAGCCTTCTCGAGAGAAACTCATTTCACAACCCGTGGACTCCGGGACCAAGGAATGACTGTAACAGTTACTAATTTCCTTGACTCTTTAGTCTGTCTCCCCTTTCATTTTGTGAGTCTAACAAAATAGCAACTGCACACCATCTCTCTTCCATCTCTGTCTTCAGCAATGGCTGCTGGCAGTGCTGCTCCTTCTGTCTTCCGGTGAAGACTGTCTGTCCACTCACTGCGAACTTCTCACAGCTCCCGCTTTCATCTCTGGACGTCACCTCAAAGTCTTCATTGAGAAGTTAGATGCAGCTCTGATCTCACCACCAAATCTACAAACCTGTCTGCGTTGGTCTTGGTGTTCTCTACCTTCCTTTCACTCATTGTCAGAGACCTTCCCTGATGGTCTCATTCCTCTTCTTGTGACTCAGGTTCCATCTTCTTTTTACTGTCTCTAGGGCTTCTTTCCTGCAGTTCGTGTCTCTCTTCCACATCCTCAATGTCTCCCTCTCTTTTGGATTTTCCTTTTAGCCTCCAAACATGCTGTTATCTCCCAGCCCTGCTGTATATACAAATATATGCAGATATTGTAATCAGATATATAGAAGACACATCCTTCTTAGTGTCTTCTGTCTGCTATTCTTTTCCCACTTTTTAACCAATAAATTTTCTTCTCTGAATAGTTTTTCTCTTACCCTAGTGTCTGTTTCTTCTCAACCATTTTTGTGGACTCTGGTTTTTGTTTTGTCTTGTTTTGTTTTACTAGTCCTCTAAATGTTGGTGGGCCTTAAGGTTGAGTCTTTGCCTACACTCCCTTGGAGGTCTGCTCATTAGTATGCTGTGACACCTAAATGTCTCCTGCCTTCTCTCTCCTCCTGAGTTCATAACCAGCTTCCCTCCTTGATCATGTAATTGACCTCACCTGTTGGGGACACAAGGCTTGCTTTCTTTCCCTCTTGATTCCCCACTTCAGTAAATGACTTGACCGTCCATACTGTTGCTTACGCCGACATTTTGGCTCTGGACTCTTATTTTTCTTTCTCACCCCTTCCCCATGTCTAATCCATTAGTAAGTCTTATCTTCTCCACCTCTAAAATATATCCCAGATGCACCAATTTTTCTCCACCTCCACTGCCTCCACCTTAGTCCAGGCAGTCATCTCTTGCTTAGCCTACAACCGTAGTCTCAACTGGTCTTCTTTGCATCCACTCTTGCCCCCTATAATCCATTCTTAACTGGAGTGATATTTAGAGGCATTATAATATTTATGCTCTGGATTTCCATTATCTAGAGTTAAATCCTGACTCTGTTGTTTGCCAGTTCTGTGACTTTGAGCGAAATACAACCTCTGTGCCACAGATATTCTCATCTAGAAAATGGGATGGTAATTGTCAGAAATAATAAAATATCAATCAGATTATGTCACACACACACACATACCTGGTTTTGAAAGTTTGGATTCTCACTGCACTAAGAATAAAATCCAAACTACTTACCGTGGCTTTTTGCTTAATGTTCCTGACCTCTTGTTTTCATGTTCTCCTTGTTTACCTTACTAAACCCACACTTTAGTATCTTTTAGCTCTTTACTTGCAAACATAGCTTTTGGTGGGGTATGCTTGCTTGCTTGCTTGCTTGCTTTCTAGACCAGTTTATTAACATTCTTGTTTTGTGTTTGTTTTGTTGTATATAAAGATAGTGCCATTTAAAAAAATTAGTTGATTTTTTTTTTTTTTAACCTGGTGACTTATCTTTTTAAGTGCTAGGACCAGGGTTCTACTGTGTTTTTCCAGTTTTGTGGGAGATTTATAAAATTCTTAGAAGTGGAATTGCTAAGTCAAATGATAGGAAAGTTTTCAGACCTATGAGTCCTATTGAGGTGAGTTTTTGAGACTTCACATGTCCACAGAAGTTTTCATTTACCCTCGTATTTGATTCATATTCATGAATAAAGGACCAAGTTGATTATGGTAGAGAGCTTTGCAGTTATACAAATATAGACCTTTGTTCTAAATGGGAAGTCTGATTGTGGGTTCTCTTGAACTTTGTGTATTCATTGGTGGTTTTTTTCTAGGGCACAGGGATTGGAGTAGGCAGGTTTAGGGCCACCCTAATTATAAATGTAAGGTCAGCAAAAGTATGGAGGGAGCTAACCAACTCACAACCTTCATTTCCTTCTTCATTCTCTCCTTCCTTCCTTTCCCAAGCATATAAAAAAGTACAGAGAATAATATTGATCATCCATGTACCTATAACCCTATGTTGTTGAATCATGTCTTTTATCATATTTGCTTCAGATATTTTAAACAAAACATTACAGACACAGATAAAGCACCTTCTAGCTAATCAAAGATAATCAGAGTGTATCCTTTGTATCTGTTCCCTGCTCTGTTCATCTTCAGAGGTACCCATTATCCTGAATTTAATGTTCATCATACCATTCACGCTTCTAAACTTTTGACATGGGTGTATGTCTATAAACAATATCAATGGCATGTTTTAAAGCTGTATATATCTTAGAACTTGGTTGTTTCATTCAATATTGTGTGTTGGAGACGTATCCTCAATGATAAATGTAGCTCTAGTTCTTCATTTTGACTTATGTATAGTATTCCATTTTACAATTTTTTTTTTTTTTTTGCCCCTTTTCTCTTAGGGAGTATTTTAGTTGGTTCTAGTATTTTGCTATTAAAACAGTGCTGCAATGAATACTTCTTGTACGTATGTTAATGTTGTAATAGCTGCATGATAGTATAATGCCCACCATCAGCTTTGCTAGATATTTTCAGTTTACTCTTATGCATCTGTATCATACCCACATGTAGAATAGAAAAGCACCTATTGCCGTACATAGTTAGACCTAAAGTTTTTGCCAGTCTCATGGGTGTGAAATGATTTTTCATTTTAATTTGCATTTCTTTGATTGCTAATGAGGTCATTCATGTTATCATGTATCTGTTGGATAGTCTGAATTCTCTTTAAATCTACTACTTGTTCATAAATCCTTTGCCCATTTATCTTTTGGATTATTTGACATTTTCCAAAAGGATAGCCAGTTACCCCAGCATTATTTATTTATTTTTTTAATGTTTATTTTTGAGAGAGAGAGAGAGAGAGCGCGCGCACGCGAGCATTCAAGGGAGGGGCACAGAGAGCAGGAGACACAGAATCCAAAGCAGTCTATGAACTGACAGCAGAGAGCCCGATCCAAGGCTCGAACCCACGAACTGTGAGATCTGACCTGAGCTGAAGTCAGCTGTTTAACTGACTGAGCCACCCAGGCACCCTAGCATTATTTATTATATGGTCCATGATGTCCCCCACTGAATTATAATGCCAACACAAACTATATCCGTTCTATTTGCTCTGTTTATTGCTGTACTATCCTATTGCTTTATAAATCTTGCTCTCTAGTAATAACAGTCTTACTCTCATTATTTAAAATAGCTAAAAGACTGTATCATTTTATAGTACTTTTGTAAGAATTTTAGAATCAGTTTGCCAAATCCATGGGGAAAAAAAAATCTCAGGATTTTGTTTATTGTACTACACTGAATTAATTTGGGGAAAATTTGAGATTATTACAATATTGAATCTTCACATAAAAGAGCATTTATGTTAGTCTTTGTCAAGTGAAGGGGTGGAACATGCACATACACACATGCATCACATGGCATAAATGTGAAGTAAGATTTAGTGGAAAACAGTAAGTACCAGAGCACACAGAATCCCCTGAGTTCTGTTATCTTCACACAGATATATACTTAGGGTAGACCTAACTAGAACTAATATACCAGAGAAGGGGCTCCTAAGTAATAATTGGAACTTTGAGGTTGCTGGAATGGCCTTATTAGAACGGAGAGCTCTGTGGCTGTCATCAGCCTTTTCTTGCATTGAGCAAACTCAGACCTCCTAAGTCAGCTTGTTGATAGGCTACTAAAAGAGAAGAGGAAATAAACCTCCAGAGTCATTTGAGTTTCTCTTCTCAGTCTTCCTTTATGCCTTTGCATATTATTTTGTTGTTCCCTTCACAAAGATCTTGCAAATCTTTTATTAGATTTATTCCTAGGGGCGCCTGGCTGGCTCAGTAAGTAGAGCATGCGACTCTTGATCTCAGGGTTGTGAGTTCGAGCTCCATGTTGAATGTAGAGATTACTTAAAAATAAATTTAAAATCTTAAAGATCTTTTTCTAGATTCTTTATAGTTTTTGTTGCTATTTTGAAGGGCATATTTTTAAAATTGGCTCTGGCTGATGCACTGGATTACTATTCTATCCACCCATCTTGCATTATTTATTTATGTCTGTTTTTATATTTTCATACTCTTAAAAAATTTTTGTTTTAATGTTTTATTTATTTTTTGAGAGACTGGGAATGTGGGGGGTGGGCACAAGAGAGGAGGATAGAGGACCTGAAGCGGGCACCTTGCTTACAGGCTGACTGCTGCAAGCCAGATGCAGGCCTCAAACTCACAAACTGTAAGATCACGACCTGAGCTGCAGTCAGATGCTCAACCGACTGAACCACCCAGGCACCCCTCCATGCTATAACCCTTCCATACTATAACCTCCTGTATATAATATCAGTGGTAACAGGCACCCTTGTCTTATGCTTGACCTTTCACTGTGATATTTTGCTGCAGGTTTCTGTAGATATACTTTATTAAGTTAAAAGATCACTATTTCTAATATTCCAAGATTTTTAAAATAAGTAAATGTTGAATTTTTCAAAATACACTCGAATTTTGTTACTGATTTTTAAATTAATTGCATCATGATAAAGAAATAGGGTTTGTATGACAACAGTTTTCTGTGTTTATGAAACATGTTTTGTGGCCTTGAATGTGACTGGTACATAGAGGAAAAAAGGAACAATAACAAAACTTGATCAGTTCCGTAGAAGTCAGAAAATCAAGAAAAAAGCAGTGTAAGTAGAAAGCACACAATAAGACTAGAAATAAATCAGGTACAAAAATGTAAATGAACTAAAATCTCTGATTAAAACAGATAAATATGTTTAAAACAAAACATGCTAGCAAAAGAAAAAAAAACTTTGCATAGTTCATTTATAGGCAACACAAAGATGAGAAAAGACATATCAGGCAAATGCTGGTGTAAGTAGGTTTGTATCATAAAATAGACTTTAAGAGAAAAAGCATTGTTGGGGAGAGTTAAAGGAAAAAGAGATAAAAAGTTTGGAGAAAAACTCAATCCTACATAGAAGTTGAAGTAACAGTACAACAAACGTTTGCATTGATGTCACTTACACCACATAGCTTCAACAATTGTTAACATTTTGCTAGATTAATAGGTCCAGAAAAATTATTTCACTTGTCTAAAATTATGTCTAGGGAGATTAACAATTCTGTAATCATATGTGTAGTACATGTTTAAATTTCCACAGTTATCCTAAGAATGTCTTTTATAGCTGTTCTCCATCCCTAAACTAAGATCTTCTTTGTGTGCATGTGTTGAATTAGTTGTTGTCTTTTAATAGTTCTTGTCTTAGAGTCTTGAACAGACCACCCACCGTTTTGTTTCCCATGACATGATTTATCAAAGAGACTAGGATACTTGTCCTGGAATGTCCCACATTTTGGATTGTCATGGCTTTGACTTTTAAAGAGAAAGATAAATGTCTTATAGAATGTCCCATATTCTGTATATGTCTGATTATTTCATTATTTTTTTTTACCCTGTATATTTCTTCTCAACTTGAAGCTAAGTGTAAAAGTTTGATTAGAGGGTGCCCGGGTGGCTCAGTCGGTTAAGTGCCCGACTTTTTTTTTTTTTTTTTTTTTAACGTTTATTTATTTTTGAGACAGAGAGAGACAGAGCATGAACAGGGGAGGAGCAGAGAGAGAGGGAGACACAGAATCCGAAACAGGCTCCAGGCTCTGAGCTGTCAGCACAGAGCCCGACGCGGGGCTTGAACTCACGGACTGTGAGATCATGACCTGAGCCGAAGTCGGACGCTCAACCGACCAAGCCACCCAGGCGCCCCAAGTGCCCGACTTTTGACTCAAGTCATGATTTCATGGTTCATGGGTTCAAACCCCACATTGGGCTCTGGGCTGACAGCTCAGAGTCCGGAGCCGGCTGGAGATTCTGTGTCTTGTTCTCTCTCTGTGCCCTCCTCCACTTGTGCTCTGGTGTCTCTTTCTCCACCACCACCCCGCCCCCCCACACACACAAATGAATAAACTTAAAAAATTAAAAAAATGTTTGATTAGATTCTGTATTAATGTTTTGCAGGTAAACTTCATGGGTGATAGATAATGTGTCATTTATGTTGTATCACATTAAGAGGTACTTGTCTGGTTGTCCCTCTATTAATGATTCTAAGCTACATCTCCTTATAAAGATGTGTGTTTTTCCCTCTGTCTTTAATCTGTGTGGAAATGCTTGGACACTATAGGAGTATTCTGTTCTTCATCAGCTTTTCACCTAACAGCTTCAGCCTCCTGTGATCCTTTCTTGAATCAGTGATTTTATATTAGCTGGCATTCTTTTAGAAAGAGCTTCCCACATCAAATGGGAATAACTAGAATTTTTTCCAAGAAGGTAGAATATAAAATACATAATTCTTTTCCACTAATGTTTAATTTTTCTAAAGATGTAACAGTCACCTACAGTGGTGGCAAGTGTCTCCCAACAAACTTCTTACTTTTATGGACTAGTGAGTTTTTATTTATTTATCTTTTATGTATGCAACCTGTTGTAATTAATTATAGTTTTTACTCTTTTTGCTGAAAATCTCCCAAGTTTGGCTAGTAGGAGTCCCTTCAAGCTGGCTCCTGTGTTGTTTTGACATCTGTCTGGCACATGAAGATGTTCCAGGATCCTCTTGAATAATAAGTGGGTCTTAGAATGCTTTACTGCTGCCCATTTGCCCCCAGCAACTGTTGTCATTGTTTTTGTTGTTATTTTGTATAGTCTGCTTATTTAGATTTACCCTTGTGTTTATTAGTTTCCAGGTTCCCCATTTGTATTAGTTTCCTGTGGCTGCTGTATCAAATTACCACAAACCTGGGGTTTTACCGCAAATGCATTCCCTTAATAATTCTGAAGGTCTGAGATCCAAAATGGGGTTCACACTAGGCCAATCGAGGTGTCAGAAAGACTGTTCTCCCTCTAGAGCACATTTCCTTGCCTTTCCCAGCTTGTAGAACTGCATTCCTTGAATTCCTTGATTCATGGTCCCTTCTTTCAGCTACCCAGGCCAGCAGTGTAGCATCTTCAGATCTCTCTGGTAGGTCTTCACTTACCTAATCCTCTGTAATAAAATCTCCCCATTTTATAAGGATGCTTGGAATAACATTTCGGGCCCATCCAAGATAATCTCCTTAATTCAGAATACTTAATTACATCTGCAAAATTCTTTTTGTCATATAAGGTAACATAGGTTCTGGGGTCTACAGTGTAGATATTTTGGGGGCTGTTAATCAGCCTACCATGCTGCTCTGTCTTTTACATTATTCTGGGTTCTGTTTCCTTTTAGGTTGTTAGCTATTTTCTTTTGTTTCTTGAAGTCATTTCAGTATCCTCTGGCTTCTTATACTGTTGTTAAGAAATATGCTGTCAGTGTATTTTTTTTTTTTTTTTCTCTCTGGTTGACTTTAAGAACTTTTATGAACTTGTACTTCGACCTATATGGCTGTGGATTTAGTTTTTTCTGTCATGGACAGGACACAGGACTCCTTGTGCTACTCTTGAGAATTTTTTATTTTCAATTGTTTTAGAAAATTACACCCATCTTCTGTTCAAATATGTCTCCCATTGTCTGTTTACCTTCTGAATTTACTAATTCCATTCTTTGCCTTTCCTGTTTTCCCTTCATTTTTCTCTGTCTTTTGGCCAATTTTCTCTGAATCCTCTTCTAGTTCTTTAATTCTTTCTTTAGCTCTAATCTGTTTACTTCAGCTGAGGTTTTATTTTAATGACTGTGATTTATCATTTTCTCATGCTCCCCTTTTATATGTATTGTCTTTAAGCTTGGAGATATTCTAGAATTATCTCAAAAGAAACTTTGATATTTTGGTCGGCAATTTATAAACTTTGATTTCTTTCTCAAGCTGATTGTATTTGTTTTTTATTTTAGAGGAGTTTTTCAGAATCTTTTCCACTGACTGATTGTCTAGCCTTCATGCTTCCACTGCCATGATTATTTTAGCAATTCTTCTGAAATTTTAGGACCATGTCTCTCTTTTTGAATTATTTATTTTAAATAAATTTGTTTACATAAATTTGTTTTACCTTTGGTAATAGTTATTTGTTGTTTGGGCATCTGTTAGACTAGCGTGTAATTTTCTCCTTTGACCTGTTAAGTATTATTTTACTGGATTCCTGATGAATGACTAACATTAATTTGAGGGAAAGAACAAGAGTGAGAGAGGGAGAGGGAACTGAAAGGAAGAGGGAAAATAGAATTTAAGAGGTTTTCTATCCTCACAGCTTGGATTATTTGTGTGTGTCTGTGTGTTTTTTTTTTTTTTTTTTCATTTTGTATTCTTTTTGTCAAGTTTGGATATCTGGATTTTGCTAATTTTATGAAATGAACTTGGAAGATTTTCCTTTTTTATATGCTTTCACATATTAATAACTTACTGTATTTTCTTTAAAGGTTTGATAGAAGCCAATCCTATAATAATCCGGACTTGATGCCTTTTTATTGGGAGGAAGGGAGGCAGTGGCTGTAGTTTTCTGTGCCATTACTGCCCTGCAGTTCTTCCATAGCAGTTGGTCTGAATTTATATTTTATTAATTTATATTTTAACATAGGCGTCTTCTGAGGTGGGTGTTAAAAAAATTTTTGTGGGGGAGGGAATTTTGCCATCTGTAAAGTCACTAGAAATGATCGATTGTTTACTAAGATTGCCTGATTTTAATTGCTGTGGTCCACTGAAGAGATCAAAACAGGACAGGAAATCTAGTACCTTTCTTGAATTTTTTTGCTTCTGTTTGTAATTATTTCATTTCCCTTTCAGGATTGTTGAAACAGATTTTCTTCATTTTTTCCAAGAAGGCATTTTAAGGCCAAAACTATATTTCTTCTCTTAGTTTTACAATATCTTATTCTATTTTTTAAACTATTTATATTTAATAATTATCATCAAAGTTCTTTCTCTTACTCTTCTGGGAAATCTGAGCAAATTTTTTCTACCAGACTCATCTTCCCTAATTTCAGTGACGGCTCATAGTGATTTTTCTTCATTCTTTGGATATAAAATACTTTTGTTTCGGGAATTAAGAAATCTTATTCCAGAACATTCATGGTCTGGCCCTGCCCTACCTCACCAAACCTGTCATTTTCTACTCCCCAGTACAAAAATTTTATTCTAATCAGTTTTAATCAGCTCAGTTCCATAATTTCCCTCATGTTCATTTTCCTTTTCTAATCTAATTTTTTCCTTTCTCTCTCTCTCATTCCTTGGGGGGTGGTTCTTTACCCTAACTGTACATGAGTTTTATCTGTGGAGCTTTAAAAAAACAAAACAACAACAACAACAACAAAGGCTTTGGATAATAACATCTTCATTTATTTACTGAAGTGGAAAGAATCCCCGAACTAGGCCTAATTTTTCCTCTCTTCCCCTATTCTAAAGACAGCCTGAATCTTAGTTTCATCACTGATTGAATACCTGTTATGACTAAGACACCAAGATAAGTGATGGGGAAACGAAAGATAAATAAAACATGTTTCTGATCTCAGAGCAGCTAATAGACATGAAAAACATAATCAATTTTAGGATATCAAATTCTGACTATAAAGCACTTCTACCTGAGTGGTCAATGAAGTCAACATAGAGGGAGGTTATCATTTTCTGAGATGAAGAGACTATAGGAAAAAGAAGTTTTGGGGGGATTGTGGGCTAGACCAGAAGTTAAGTCTTTGAACATGTTAAGTTTGCAATGTCTATTAGTTATTTTAGTGGAGATGTTCAGTAGGCAGTTGGACAAAAAGTCTGGAGTTGAGAGGACAGAGCTGGATTTTAAAATTTGGGCTTCATCAGTCCATATTTGGCATATAAAGCCACAAGATTGGATAAGATCACCTGGAGAATAAGTATAGCTAGAGAAAAAAGACATCCAGTGCTTTTGGGGGGATATGAAAAATTAGCCAAGGAGTCGTAAAGGAAAATAATACTATATCTGACAATAGAAAGAAAAGGAAACTTCTGTCATTGCTTCTCAAATTCTGAGATTTTGCATGTATAACATGCTTCTGGAAGATTATGCTGCTGCTAGTCTATGGACCACTTTTGAGTAGCAGGACTTTGTCTGACAAACGAGGCATAAAGTGAAAAACATGAAAAAACCACAACATTTGGAGGAGAATAGGGTTAATATATAAAATATCTAGAACATAGGCTGTCTATAAATCAACAAGAAAAAAAATAGAATGAAAGAAAGAATATGGATAGGGAATTTTCCAAAAAGAAATGTAAATGTCCAGTAAACGTGAAAAATGGTTTCCTGGGAAATACAGATTGAAACAACAAGATCACCTTTCCCCTTTCAGATTGGCAAACGTTTCAGAGTTTGATAAGACCCAGTGTTGGTGGGATTATAGGGAAAAGCATGGACTCATACCCTCCTAGTAGGAATATGACTTGGGACTTTTTTTCTATTGGAAAACCATTTGACACATTTATTAAATTTTTAAGTGCACATAACATTCAATTCAGGAATTCTATGCATTGATATCTAAAAGGGAAACTTAAACCTGTGCCCAGAAAGGCAGTTCAGAACTATTCATTGAAGCATTGTTTGAAGTTGAGAAAAATGGAATAATCTGAATATCCTCTAGGAAGAGAATTATTAAATAAACCAAGGGTCCTGAAGCCCCCTCCTTGTTCATCTATCTATATACCCTCTTGTACATTTTTTAATTACCACACATTTTTAAATTACAACTTTCAGTAGTTTAAAAGGCCTTAATCTCTAGTGTGTATTATATTTATGCTGTTCATTTTTGGTCACACCTTAGAATTCCAGGTTTAGATCATGCAGTTTATGGAGTATCTAGTATACAGTGTAATTTGCAAGCACATTCTCTAACCACTCAGATAAATTGGACTCATTCTTCATCAAGGAAAAAATGACTTTTTAAAAAATAAACACATAATATATGCCTATACTATAACCACCCAACTTCTGAATTCTAGGCTGGCCAGCTGGATAAATGAATGAGGCTTGGAACCCTGCCAAGAATTTATTTCACTGATAAAATAAGGTCTTGGTTTTAACCCCTACCCCTTTTCTCTCAAGGGGTTTTTCCCTCGTGTTGACTCCGTACTTTAAAATTTATACATCTTAGAACAGTGCACATTAGTAGGATCTGAGATGGAGAAGAATTTTGCCTTTCTTGTATAGAACGGAGAATTACAATGTGGTGATTTTAAAGGGAGAGGAGGAAAGGAGACTAGTTCTCAAGCAGTTCAATTAGGAGTACACAAAAACATCAAGGAGCTGAAAATTGTCCTAAAATTATCCGTGACCATCCACTGTTAGGTTGCTCTTGAAGTTTGAAGACCATTGACAATAAGCAGTGTCATAACAATATTATGAAATAAATGTTTCTATCCTTAACACCACCATTTAAAAACAGTAAAATACATATGTATTGATATGGAAACAACTTTGAGGAATGTTGTTCAGGGAAAAAAGCAAGTATTAAAAATGTTTTTTAAATATAATATTTATATGTATTTGTATACTTTGTATATGTATTATTATATTTACTTTAATAAAAAGGAGATGTGGAAAGGATGTATAACAAATTGTAAACGGCAGTTGAGTTTTGGGCAAAGGGTCCAGGAATGTGGGGAAGTGTGAAAAGAGACTTTCGTCATTCTTTTTTTTTTTTAATTTTTTTTTAATGTTTATTTAGTTTTGAGACAATTTTTGAGAGACAGAGTGCGAGCAGGGGAAGGGCAGAGAGACAGGGAGACACAGAATCTGAAGCAGGGTCCAGGCTCTGAGCGGTCAGCCCAGAGCCCAACGCGGGGCTCGAACTCACAAACCGTGAGATCATGATCTGAGCAGAAGTCGGACGCTTAACCTACTGAGCCACTCAGGCGCCCCTGTCATTTATTCTGAATACTCATGTATTATTTGAATCTTTTACAGTTGAGAATATTTGTACTACTAGTGTAGAAAAGAGTTTTTAGGTGTTTAATAAAAGATGGGAGAAACTGCTATGCTAAATGGTCTCACAGTTCTCAGCTCTAAATTTCAAATTTTAAAATATCTCTAATTCATATCCTAAATGATTCTTATTTACATTCTTTTAAATTATTTTTCAGGTGTGGAATATCAAACAAATGATTAAGTTGACACAGGAACATATAGAGGCCCTATTGGACAAATTTGGTGGGGAGCATAATCCGCCATCAATATATCTAGAGGTAAGCTTTTGAGTATCATATCTGTAGTGATTTTTGATTTTTTATTTTTGTTATTTTAGAGACAGCGAGAGAACACAAGTGGGGGAAAGGGACAGAGGGGGAGAAAGGAGAGAGAGAGAATCTTAAGCGGGCTTCACACTTAGCACGGAGCCCCGTGCAGGTCTCAATCCCATGACCCTGGGATCATGACCCTAGCTGAAACAGAGAATTGGATGCTCAACCGACTGAGCCACCAGGTGCACCTGTAGTGATTTGGAAAATAAAAACAAGAACTTACAAAAAGCATTTGTACTAGTAATAATGTTTACCCTAGGGGGTAAGATGAGAAATAGATATGGGAAGGTGGATTACCTTCGTCTTTATTATATTATACTTCTTAATCTTACTTCATTTGTTACAATAACATAGAGTATTTTGTAGTTTGGAAAAGGAGAAGTCATGTATAAACCTCAAAATATTACTCTGTTAAAAAACTTATTTAAAAAGAGAGAAAGAGAAAGCATTCAGTTGTGGAGGTTAGAAAACTAGTTGCTGTGTTAGAAAGTGGGGCCAAATTTTGTGAAGTATCTTTTTTCCTTGTGAAATATCTTTTTTTCCAGCAAATCCCCCCAAATTGGTGTTTGCTTTCTTAATAGGTAAAATTTATAATATTTAAATAGCTCAGAATTGCTTAGCTTTAGTGTTTGAGGCTTTTGTATCAAGACTTGAGCATCATAAACTTATAGTCATTGTTCTTAATCCTGTGGTGTAGTAGTTTCTGTTGTAATCGCAGATAACCTTTCTTGCTATTGGTTTCCTGATGTAAGTCACTCGGGTTCCATGACGAGCAAGCTGTTAGGGAGTCCAGGCAGTCAGGCTTCACGGTCCACACTGCTTCCCGCTGCACTACACTGCCTGTCGCTGTAAAAGCTGGTCCAGCTGTAATCACTAATCATATAGAAATATAACCATAAATTACAAATGATCATGTGCCTTCAAACGCCTTACATTTTTAGGCATGGATTGGTAGACTCCTAAACTAAATTTCTAGTTCAGTAATCTGGTTGCACTTAAAGGACGTTAAATCTTTCAAGTATTTATTTTCATGAGAAAGTAAGTTTGCATTTCTAAAATAAATTTAGAAGTTTGGAAATAACCACTGATAAACTGTTGGCTTCTTCATATGGCTTCCCTCAGAGCACACTGCCAGATACCAGTAGTAGGACCACAGTTCATACCTCTGAATACTAGTTAGTGTGCTTTCCAATATCCCATGCTGTTTTACTTTTCTGTCTGAGGAGGGCAAGTGCAGGAGTCATAGGAGGCAAAGAGTCCTGGTGAAAATAGTGATTCTTTATTAATTAGAATTAGACAGTTTAACCAACAGTTTTTGCCAACCATTTCTGTGTCTTGTGAGACTCTCCCCCGCCCTTAGTCGTAATACATTTGCATCAATAACCGTTTTTGACTATAGCAGGGATTCAGTGCCCCCTCCACACACTCACATTCTTCACGCTCTTCACTGTTCATATTACATCTAACTAGGACAATATAAAGCAGACCATACCTCATAGATTATATCATTAGCATGTAGATTCTTTTTTTAAAAAAATTTTTTAATGTTTATTTATTTTTGAGAGAGAGAGAGAAAGAGAGACAATGTGAGCAGAGGAGAGGCAGAGAGAGAGAGAGAGGGAGACACAGAATGTGAAACAGGCTCCGGGTTCTGAGCTGTCAGCACAGAGCCCGACGTGGGGCTCAAACTCACGAACCACGAGATCATGACCTGAGCTGAAGTCTGACGCTTAACCAGCTAATCCACCCAGGCACCCCATGCAGGTAGATTCGTATTCTTAGGGACACACTACAGAATTTCTCTGTAGAAGGCGATATAATATAGTGATTAAGATGAACTTTGAAGTCACATAGGCCCTATGTTTGAATCTTAGCTGTGACTTAGCTTCTGCAAATAGGTTACCTAATCTCATTATACCTGACCTCATTGGTAAAATGAGAATACTGTCACACATGTAGTAACTTAAGGTTTAATTAAGTTTATAATTAGGAAATAGCATCATTCGTCACACATATTGATTACCCATAAATTTTTGATTCATTCATTCAGCAGATATTTATTAAGTGCCTGTTTATATTTATGCATTTATGCTTTTTTAGGCTCTGGGGATATAGCACAAAAAAAAAAAACAAAAAACACCACACAACTGTGCCTTTAAGCAGCTTATAGTTTTATCAGAGGAGGGAATTACAGGCAATAAACAATAAACCTACATAAACATTGGATAAACTATGAAGAGGAGCCTACCTGGAGATGACATATTCTTCCCTGGGGAAAGTTGATGAGGGCCAGTGGGAAGACCTTTGGGTACTGATATTTGAAGGCCCTTCAGTGAAAAACCAAGTTTGTTGGTTAGCCACTGAGACCCATCATTCTGCTTTCTGTCCCTACGTATTTGACTACTCTAAGAACCTCAAACAAATGGAATTGTACAATATTTGGCCTTTTGTGACAGCTTATATCATTTAGCATATGTCTTCAAGGTCCATCCATGTTGTAGCATGGGTCAAAATTTCCTTGCTAATTAAGGCTGAATAATGTTTCCACATTTTGTTTATCCATTCATCTATCAGTGTACCATTGATGGTTGGTCATTTCTATCTTTTCATTACCACGAATAATGCTGATTTTACTCCTTTTGACTGTATACCAGAAGTGGAATTACTGAATTATGTGGTAATTCTGTATTTAATTTTTTTTAATTAACTAATTTCTCTTTAATTTACATCCAAGTTAGCACATAGTGCAACAATGATTTCAAGAGTAGATTCCTTAATGCCCCTTACCCATTTAGCCCATCCCCCCTCCCACAACCCCTCCAACAACCCTGTTTGTTCTTTTATGTTTAAGAGTCTCTTATGTTTTGTCCCCCTCCCTGTTTCTATATTATTTTTGCTTTCCTTCCCTTATGTTCATCTGTTTTGTATCTTAAAGTCCTCATATGAGTGAAGTCATGTGGTATTTGTCTTTCTCTGACTAACTGATGTTGCCTAGCATAATCCCTTCTTTTTTTTTAATTAGTTAATTAATTAATTTATAAAAGTTTTTATTTTTTCTAAATATTTTTTTTTCAATATAGAAATTTATTGTCAAATTGGTTTCCATACAACACCCAGTGCTCATCCCAAAAGGTGCCCTCCTCAATACCCATCCCCCACCCTCCCCTCCCTCCCACCCCCCATCGACCCTCAGTTCTCAGTTTTTAAGAGTCTCTTATGCTTTGGCTCTCTCCCACTCTAACCTCTTTTTTTTTTTTCCCTTCCCCTCCCCAATGGGTTTCTGTTAAGTTTCTCAGGATCCACTAGCATAATCCCTTCTAGTCCCATCCACGTAGTTGCAGATGGCAAGATTTCATTCTTTTTGATCCCGAAGTAATACTCCATTGTGTGTGTGTGTGTGTGTGTGTATGTACACATATATATGTACACATATACACACATACACACATATATACATACACATATATATGTGTGTGTGTGTGTATACACACACACACACACACACACACACACACACACACACACACACACACATATATACACACACCACATCTTCTTTACCCATTCATCTGTTGGTGGGCTTTTGGGCTCTTTCCATACTTTGGCTATTGTCGATAGCGCCACTAGAAACATTGGGGGGCATGTGCCCCTCGAAACAGCACACCTGTATCCCTTGGATAAATACCTACTCGTGCAATTGCTAGGTCGTAGGGTAGTTCTATTTTTAATTTTTTGAGGAACCTCCATACTGTTTTCCAGAGTGGCTGCACCAGTTTACATTTCCACCAGCAGTGCAAAAGAGATCCTCTTTCTCCGCATCCTCGCCAACATCTGTTGGCTGAGTTGTTAATTTTAGCCATTCTGACTGGTGTGAGGTGGTATCTCATTGTGGTTTTCATTCCTGATGATGAGTGATGTTGAGCATTTTTTCATGTGTCTGTTAGCCATCTGGTTGTCTTCTTAGGAAAAGTGTCTATTCATGTCTTGCCCATTTCTTCACTGGATTATTTGTTTTTTTGGGTGTTGAGTTTGATAAGCTCTTTATAGATTTTGGATACTAACCCTTTATCTGATATGTAGTTACAAATATCTTCTCCCCTTCTGTCGGTTGCCTTTTAGTTTTGCTGATTGTTTCCTTTGCTGTGCAGAAGCTTTTTATTTTGATGAGGTCCCAATAGTTCATTTTTGCTTTTATTTTGCTTGCCTCCAGAGCTGTGTTGAGTAAGAAGTTGCTGTGGCCGAGGTCAAAGAGGTTTTTGCCTGCTTTCTCCTCTAGGCTCTTGATGACTTTCTGTCTTACATTTTGGTCTTTCATCCATTTTGAGTTTATTTTTGTGAATAGTTTAAGAAAGTGTATTTAATTTTTTAAGGAAATGCCATACTGTTTTCCACATTAGCTGCCTTTTACATTTCTGTTAGTAATATACAAGAGTTCCAGTTACTCCATATCCTTGCCAACACTTACTTTGTGTGTGTGTGTGTGTGTGTGTGTGTGTGTGTGTGTGTCTAATAGCCATCCTAATGAGTGTGACATGGTATCTCATGGTTTTGATTTGCATTTCCCTGATGACTTATGATGTTGAACATCTTTTCATGCATTTATTGGACATTCATTCTTCTGTGGAGAAATGTCTGTTCAAGTCTTCTACACATTTTTTAATTGGGTTGGTTTTTTGTTGAGTGGTAGGAGTTCTTTATATATTCTGAGTATCATTCCTAATTAGATATATGATTTGCAGATATTTTCTTCCATTCCATGGGTTCCCTTTTCTCTCTGTTGATTATATTCTTTATGCGAAAGTTTTTTTTTTATTTTGATGATGTCTCATTTACCTGTTTTCCTCATGTTGCCTGTGCCTTTGGTGTCACATCCAAGAAATCATTACCAGACCCAGTGTCACGAACCTTTTTTTTTTCTGTTTTCTTCTAAGATTTGTAATTACAGTTTAGCCCTAACGTTGAGGTCCTTGATCCATTTTCAGTTAATTTTTCTGTATGATGTAAGCTAAGGGTTCAACTTCATTCTTTTGCATGTGTATATCCAGTTTTCCCAGCCCCATTTATTGAAAAGGTTGTCCTTGGGGCGCCTGGGTGGCTCAGTCGGTTGGGTGTCCGAATTCGGCTCAGGTCACGATCTCGCGGTCCATGAGTTCAAGCCCCGCGTCGGGCTCTGGGCTGATGGCTCAGAGCCTGGAGCCTGCTTCCGATTCTGTGTCTCCCTCTCTCTCTGCCCCTCCCCCGTTCATGCTCTGTCTCTCTCTGTCTCAAAAATAAATAAAACGTTAAAAAAAATTTAAAAAAATAATAAAAAAAAAAAAAAAAGAAAAAAAAAGAAAAGGTTGTCCTTTCCCATTGAATAGAAACTTTGACACATGCCCTTGTCAAAAATCATTTGACCATGTATGTGAGAATTTATTTGCGGGCTCTCTTTTGTTTTCCGTTGGCATTTATAGTCCAACTTTATGCCAGTTTACACTGTACTGATTTGATTACTGTAGCCGTGTAAGGATTTTAAAGTCAGGAAGTATGAGATGTCCAACTTTGTTTTCCTTTTAAGGATTGCTTTGGCATTTCACTATCTTTTGAGATTTCATATGAATTTGAGGGTGGATTTTGCTATTTCTGAAACACATGGGGATTTTGGTAGGGATTGCATTGAATCCATAGATTGCTTTGTGTAGTATTGACATCTTTAGAGCTCATAAGTCTTAAATATGAATGGACAGCTAAGAATAACCAAATATTGGAAGAAAGCTTATAGCAGGAAAACAATAGCAAAAATGGTCAAAGCAACTCAGAAATAGTGCACAGAACAGATGAGAACCTGAAAATAACTATAATTAACATCAGAGATAAGAGAAGACAATCTGTTCTTATTTCATGGCTGTACTAAAGAAACAAAAGTCTTAATAGAGAACAAGAAAGAGCTCTTGGTATTAAAATAATTAAAATAGTAAGCAGAAAATGTAAATACATATGTGTATGTGTGTCTGTGTGCATATATATAAACAATTGTTTTAAGATAAAATTAAGGAAATCTCTAGAAAGCAGAATAAAAATAAAGATGGAAAGTATTAGAAGAAAGATAAGAATTAGAGAATAAATCTAGGAGAGCTATAAAAATACCAAATGCTTTTAGCTACAGAAAATCAAAAACACCTAATCACAAGTTGCCCAAACAAATAAGAGTTTTATTTTCCCCTCCTGTAACAAGAAGCGTGGAGGTAAATTATTTTAAGATTGATTCCACAGCTCAGAGTTGTCAGATGCTGGGGTGGATCTCTACAGTCCTTTAGGCCTTCTGTCATGAGTGCCACAGATCTGTATGCCATCATAGGACACCTCAAAGCAGGAGCTGGGATCACAGACGCTCTCTTGTATCCTACGCGCTTTCAAGGAGGAAATTTTTCCCTTCAAATCCCCTACACGTCTTTTCCTTTATATCTCATTGACCAGAATGGGGTCACATGTATCCCTACACCGGGACTATGTTTATATTTCTTGAAATAAGAGGCTAAAAAGTGAAGTTTTTCCAATGTTCACAGTTTGGCTTTAAGATAAGCTTGAGCATTGGTGACTAGAAGTTATGCTATAGTTATTTCGTTCCAAACATTTCAAGATAGGAAATAATGTTTTCTATGTTTGATATTTTTGGTATTTCCACAGGAAGATAAAACTTTACCTATCCCTGCATCTCTTCCTTGTAGCAGAACAGAGTGAAATCAGTTCTGTCACCATCAAAATCTTATGTCCTTGTACTAATTTATTTAAAAACTAGCTTTTAAGTTGTTCTAGATTTTTTCCTACTGACGTGAATAATAATTAAAATTATATTGATTCTCTTGATGATAACTTCAGTGAAATGAACTATAGTACTCTTAAGGAATTTCAAATTTGGCTTTTTAGTCTTTGGTTCCCTTTTTATTTATTATTATTATTTTAACATTTATTTATTTTTGAGAGACAGAGATAGAGCACAAGGGGGAGGGGCAGAGAGAGAGGGAGGGACAGAATCCAAAGCAAGCTCCAGGCTCTGAGCTGTCAGCACAGAGCCCGATGTGGGGCTTGAACCCATGAACCGTGAGATCATGACCTGAGCTGAAGTCAGATGCTTAACTGCCTGAGCCACCCAGGCGCCCCATAAATCTTCATCCAAAGGAAGAAAAGATAAGTTTGCCTTGAAGAGTCATTTCCCAGGAAATCTTTTTTTTACCCAATTTTTCTCCCTCCATACATCCAACAAGTTATTTGAATGCCTTCTGTGTGTAAGATAAAATGCTAGATGCTTCTCTAGTAGTAGGTTCTTCTTTTTGGACCTGACATATTAGATTCCAGAAGAGAAGGAATAGTGTTTCTGGAATCACTGTGCTGGTGATACACACGGGTGTTACACACTGAGTCCTAGCTACCATAGAATTGACATGTATGCCAGAGTGCCCTGCAGATAGAGGCATGGTAACGGTAGTAGCTCCTGACATTTATTATTTGCTATATACCAGGCACTGTTCCAAGCAGATAGTCGATCGTTTAATCCTCAACCTATCCTTTGAGTTACACTTCCTATTCTCATTTTCATTTTATAGATGAAAAAACTAAGGCACAGAGGAGTTTAGTAATAACATGGCTAATGCTACAAAATTAGTATATAATATAGCCAAAGTTTGAATCCACACATTCTGAATTCAGCATCTGCTCTTAACTGCTATATCATTATTATGATACTGACAGCCTTTTTGGTCTTTAATCTGTGTAGAACCCAGGATGATGCAGAGATAGTTTATTAAAACAAGTGAAAAGAATACTAGCAGCAAGGTCCTTCATGTGGAGTACAGAGCAGTCCATTAGATACCATCTTTGGGCAATCTGTAAGATTTCATTGTATCTTGTGAAATGAAGTTTAACAATAAATTTAATGGACTAATGATAAAAAATGTTTATTTCACTGCTTTTTCCCATTTGTTTAAAGTAGATCCTTAGATAATTTTCCTCCCACTTTTCCCCAAAATTTTATTTTTAAGTAATCTCTCCACCCATTGTGGGGCTTGAACCCACAACCCTGAGATGGAGTAGCACACCCCACTGACCCAGCCAGCCAGACATCCCTCCCACTTTTACTTGAGAAATGATTCACATACCGTGAGATTCACTTTTTTAAAGTGTGCTATTCAGTGGGGTTTTTTTAGTATATGCACAAAGTTGTGCAGTCATCACCACTGTCTTAATTCCAAAACATTTTCATCACCCTAAAGAGAAACCCTTTACTCATTAACAGTCATTGCCATAAGCCATTGGCAACCACTGATCTGCTTTGTATTTCTATACATTTGCCTTTTGGGGCACTCTGTGTAAATGGAATCATACATGATACGGCATTTTGTGACGGGCTGCTTTCATTTGGCGTAATGTTTTCAAAATTCATCCATGTTGTAGCATGTAGCGTTCATTCCTTTTTATTCCCTCATGTAGATATATCATATTTTGTTTGCCAATTTATCAGTTGACATTTGGGTTTCCACTTTTTGACAATCATGAATAAAGCTATTATGAACATTCATATATAAGTTTCTGTGTAACATCTGTTTTCACTTGTCTCGGTTCTATGCCTTGGGATGGAATTGCTGTGTCCTATGTATGGTAACTTTATGTTTTAACTTTTTGAGGAACTACCAGACTGTTTTTCAATGTTAGCTGCTCCATTTTAAATTCCCACCAGAAATGCATGAGGGTTTTCATTTCTCCACATCGTTACCAACACTTACTCTCTTGTTTGTTTTTTAAACAGTCATGCTTGTAGTTTTGACCTAAAAATGGTAAAGCATCTTTTTCATGTGCTTATTAACTGTTTATATTCTTGGGGAAAATACTAATTCAAATCTTTTGCCCACATTTTAACCTGGGTTATTGTTCAGTTGTGAGAATTCTTTGCATATTCTAGATAGTAGATCCTTATGAGATATATATATATTTTTTAAGTATTTTCTCCTAATCTGTGGGATTTATTTTTCATTCTTTTGGTAGTGTCTTTTGAATTTTTTTTTTTTTAACGTTTATTTATTTTTGAGACAGAGAGAGACAGAGCATGAACGGGGGAGGGCCAGAGAGAGGGAGACACAGAATCCGAAACAGGCTCCAGGCTCAGCTGTCAGCACAGAGCCCGACGCGGGGCTCGAACTCACGGGCTGTGAGATCATGACCTGAGCTGAAGTCGGCCGCTCGACCGACTGAGCCACCCAGGCGCCCCAGTAGTGTCTTTTGAAGTATAAAAGTTTTAATTTTGAGAAGTGCAGTTTATCTGTTTTTTTCTTTGGTTGGTGTGATTTAGCGTGTCATACCTAAGAAATTACTGCCTAATCTAGGTTCATGATGATTTACTCCTATGTTTTCTTCTAAGAACTTTGAATTTAAAAATTTTTTTTAATGTTTATTTTTGAGAGAGAGAGAGCATGAGCAGAGTAGGGACAGAGAGAGAGAGGGAGACACAGAATCTGAAGCGGACTCAAGGCTGTGAACCATCAGCACAGAGCCCAACGCGGGACTTGAACCCACCAACCGCAATATCATGACCTGAGCCAAAGTCAGACACTGGTTAAGTGGTTAACTGAGCTACCCAGGCGCCCCTCTGCTAAGAACTGTGTAGTTTAAGCTCTTAGTTTTAGGTGTATGATCCGTTTTGAGTTACTTTTTTATTGTAATCTTAGGTAGTACTCCAACTTCATTCTTCTGCCTGTAGATATTCAGTGGTACCAGCACCATTGTCAAAAATCAGTTGGCTGTAAATGTAAGGCTTTATTTCTGGATTCTCAAGTCTTCTGTGATGTTCTATATATGTATCCTTATTCCAATGTCTTGATTACTGTACCTTTATAGTAATTTTTGAAATGAAGAAATGTGAAGCCTCCAAGTTTGTTCAAGATTATTTTGGTTTTCTGAGTACATTACGCTTCCATATGAATTTTAACATCCGCTTGCCCATTTCTATAAAAAAGCCATTGGGATTTTGAAGGATTGTAGTGAATTGGTAGGTCAGTTTAGGGAAAACTGTCATCTTAATAATATTAAGTGTTTTTGTATTATTTAATTCAAAAACATCCGACATGATCTGTGCCTTCAACTAGTTTACAGTTTAGTAGAGTCATGTTAAGAACTCAGCTAAGTAGGGGCGCCTGGGTGGCTCAGTCGGTTAAGTGTCCGACTTCAGCTCAGGTCACGATCTCGCGGTCTGTGGGTTCGAGCCCCGCGTCGGGCTCTGTGCTGACTGACGGCTCAGAGCCTGGAGCCTGCTTCCGATTCTGTGTCTCCCTCTCTCTCTGCCCCTCCCCGTTCATGCTCTGTCTCTCTCTGTCTCAAAAATAAATAAAAACGTTAAAAAAAATTTTTTTTAAAGAACTCAGCTAAGTAATACAGGGATGACAGTAATAAACATAAGAATTGCTAGTACTACTTATTCCTGCTAGTAAGAATATTTATTGGGTTTTTGCTATGTGGTAGCCTCTGTAATAACTTCTTTTACTTGTATTATCTCTTTTAATCCTCACGAAATTTTTTCATAATGAGAAAAACATAGTCCTATAAAGAAGAACATGATAATAGTCTAAAGGAGGTGAAGAGAAAGAATACTTCTTTGGGGTTTTATCAAGCAGAGCTTTGAATTGGACTTTGAAAAATAAGTAGGATTTTGATGCGAAAGAATAAGGTTTTGGGAAAGCTTCATCCTGAAGAAGTATCTGGTATCTGTAGTATCTGGAAGAACGAACCACAAGAATTTTGTTGATGATACTGGTGGTGGCTGAGGTGTGCATTTTTGTGGGAGGACTTGTCCATATTTGCTGACTAAGGAAGCAGAGGAAAAGTTGGAAGATATAAGAGAAATTGGGGATAACAGTGTACCAAGGCCTCTGTAGAGGCCCTAAACATTCAGTGCCATTACTAAATTGAGAACAGACGAGAGATGGGGCGGGCCCCTGGGTGGCTCAGTCGGTTGAGCATCCCACTGTTGATTTTGGCGCAGGTCATGATACTGGGTTCGTGGGATCAAGCCCCACATTGGGCTCCGTACTGAGCATGGAGTCTGGTTAAGATTTTCCCTCTCCATCTGCCCCTTTCCCCCACTCGTGTGTGCTCTCTCACTCTCTCTCTAACATGAATTAAAAGAAAAGAGAGATAGGGAAATGCATGGAGAATTGCTTAGACAAAGAAAGAAGAGGAAGCTTTTATTTGATGGCTTTGACCTCCAGAGTAAATTTGAAGGTAATGTAATGCTGTTTTCTGAGTGAGTTGAAGATTGGGTGATGAAGGTAAGGAGGCAGACAAGCATAGAAAAGGTTGGAGTAAATATTGTGAAAAATGTAATATGATGTTAAAAATAAGTAAAAATTTTTGGGTAGTACCCTAAAGGACTAATTTCCACGAATTGATAATGGGACTAATTGACCTCCTTCTATCTTCTTGACTTAATTAACTGACCTTAACTAATTGACCTACCTTACTATCTTCTCCAGCAGTGTATGGTAATCTGAGAGAAAGAATGGAATACTTGAGTGGTTAGAATTTACTCCAAATTTGTATTTGACAAACAAGTTGGTAAAAGAATAAGAATTAGAGAATCAGAGATGTTACTAGTGGTATTGTTGAAATGGTGAGCCGCAAAGTAGGGGCAATAAGACAGTCAAGGCCCAAATCTAAGAAACTTCAAGGGATTAATGTTGATATCATAAACAGATTAATGTAGTAAGATGGAAACTTGAGAAGGTGTGTTCAGGGACAGGGGAGGCTCCACATTGAGGTCTTGTCATCATTTGGAACTCCTGGATCTTGAAGGTAGAATGAAAATTAATACCTTTAGAAATAAGTTTAGAGAACTTTACGGCAGGAATGTTAAAAGAGTAATCCACACTGAATGCATCAAGGATAGTGGGATGAAATGAGTCAATCCAGGGGCAAAAGGCAGGCAAGAGCCTTGATTGCAGCTGTGAGGATGGAGAGAGGTGGAATAACTGCTTTGTACTTAATAAAAGAAAAGAGCTATTGATAAGTGCAGTGAAATATTAGCTTGTAATCCACAATGGAGGGAACAGTATATTTTCAAAAATTAAGACTAACATTTTGATAAAGAAATAACATTCTGAAAATTTATTGTTTAAGTGCATTCCATTTCCCTAAGGCTTACTTTGTGTACTTGTCCAGATGATAGTAAATAAGATTTGATATATGCAAGGGGGAATTTTTATCTCCCAGACTGCATGTATGTGATCTTCCTAGGGTAGGAATTGCGTCAGTCTTTATTTTTTTAGTTTGAGTCCCAAACAGTGCCAGACACATGTATGCTCAGTATATACTAATTGACGGATTAAAGGCTGGATAAATGGATCATATTAAAAGAGATGCCCGTAAGTAATTAGCTCTTGGAACTGAAAGCTAACACAAAACACAGTTCAGATAATTTTGAAGTGATTTGATTGTAATGCCTCAAAATGTTATGAAACATTTCCAGAATCAGGGTATGGTAGCTAGTAGGTTATAAAGGAGAGGGCTTTTTAAAAATTTTTAAAAAATATTTATTTACTTTTGAAAGAGAGAGAGAGAGAGACAGAGCGAGAACGGGGAAGGGACAGAGAGAGAGGGAGACACAGAATCCGAAGCAGGCTCCAGGCTCTGAGCTGTCAGCACAAAGCCTGACGCGGGGCTCGAGCCCATGAACCATGAAATCATGACCCGAGCCAAAGTTGGACACTTAACCGATGGAGCTGCCCAGGCACCCCAGGAGAGGGCTTTTAGATGCAGTTTATGCCCTTTACCCCAATGGCTCATTTTACTATTTTTCCTTTTTTTCATCTTCAGAATTATATTTTAAGAACCAGCATAGCAAGTACAGTCAGTGGTCTTTACTGAAATGAAATTTCTTCTTCATTCTCCTCTATCTTTGATCATTCTCCTTTGCTTATAGAATGAAGTTCAGGCTTCATAGCATGGTATAGACACCCTCTACAAGCTGGTGCCTTACCCACTTTTCCAGTTGTATTACTTGTTTCCCTGTATTGCTATTCTTCATTTAATTCCGCAAACATATATTGATCCCTTGTTGTGTCCCAGATACTGAATTGCATGCAGCTATACTAGTCTGTAGTTTTCCCTCTATGCCTTAAAGTTTCCTACCTCTCTATTTGTTGCAGAATTTCTCCTGTGCACAGCTCTCTCTTCTCCTCCACTTAACTCCGTCTATCTAAATGCTAACATAATCCTACCTCATTCTCACCTTATATCAAGAATGTCCTTTATTTCTCATGTATAACACTTAAGCATACTAAAATACATCCACCTGCTTCTCTGCAGCCCAATAATAAACTCCTTGAGTGATGAGAAGTTTTAAAATCTTTGATTCTCCCTTGTAGCCTTTTATAAATGTTTGTGGTATTACATCTATGTATGATGGTAGAGAGAAATGGTGGACCATAGTGTGGGGGAGGGTGATTTCCATTGCCCTAAAGAACCATGGACATATATATTCCAATTTATTCCATCCCTTTACTCTCAATATCACTCTGTTTTCAAAATTCTTGTTATTTTTAGAATATGACATCTTATGTGGTCATTTGACTTTATAGCTTTAATCAAATGAAACTTCTAGAAGTTTCCACCCTAGTGGATAATGGGACCAGAATTTCTTGACTGCAGGGCATAAACCACCTTTTCAAATAAAATTTTATTCTTTAAGCAGTATTTGATGGGATCGTCAGAGATCCATAGTGAAGAGAATAAAGTATTTTAACTAATACCTGTTTCAGAAAGAAGGTGGCAGTTATATAACTTCTAAGCCCTGTTGAGATTTTGGTGGTAATGGCGAGATCTGACCCTGTACCTGAGTCTTATTTTTTGACAAATCTCTTTTAACCCCGCATCTCCTTTTCAACTTCTCTTTCTGTTCTTTGGAGGGCAGAAAGGTATGAAACTTTATATGCCTACAATTTCCTCAAAAAAAATTTTTTTTAATAGAGAGGGTACTTATCCTTGATTTCATATAGTATTTTATCTTATGTTGGATATGCACTTTGGAAGTTAAATTGCAATATGACCAGGGGCGCCTGGGTGGCTCAGTAGGTTAAGCATCCGACTTCAGCTCAGGTCATGATTTCACGGTTCGTGGGTTCAAGCCTTGCATCGGGCTCTGAGCTGACAGCTCAGAACCTGGAGCCTGCTTCAGATTCTGTGTCTCCCTCTCTCTCTGCCCCTCCCTTGCTTGCACTCTGTCTCTAAAATAAGTAAACATTAAAAAATATTTTTGTTTTTAAATTGCAGTATGACCAGAACATTGTAAATACATTTTAAAATTAACATTCGTGGGTTATTCTAGACACTTATATGTTTGTTGATTTCTCAGTGCAATGTACTGTCTTATCACATACACACAAAAATGATCAATTTAAAAGTAGAAGTATTAATTTACAGTACTTTCAGCACTTATTTTGTAACTTGTACTTAAAACCCTATTAGCTAGATTATAAAGAGATTACAATCAAAGATTTAAATTTCATATTTCCTTTTGTTACTGTCAGGAAAAAGTCCAGATTCAGTGTATGTTTACTTTATTTTATAGGCCTATGAAGAATACACCAGCAAGCTAGATGCCCTCCAACAGAGAGAACAACAGTTATTGGAATCCCTGGGGAATGGAACTGATTTTTCTGTTTCTAGCTCTGCATCCACGGACACCGTTACATCTTCCTCCTCTTCTAGCCTTTCAGTGCTACCTTCATCTCTTTCAGTTTTTCAAAACCCCACAGATGTATCACGGAGCAATCCCAAGTCACCACAGAAACCTATCGTTAGAGTCTTCCTGCCTAATAAACAGAGGACAGTGGTGAGTCAACTTTTAATATCATCATTGCTTTTTCTTTGTGTTTTTCAGAAAGAGTAGTTGTTGAAAATGAAATACGTTATCACTCCATATTCTGTGGTCATGCAAATGGAAGCATCCATTTCAAAAAGGAGTGGAAAAGACATAATTAATTGGTGCCAATGTCTGTGTCCCTTAACTGGAACAAATTGTATTGTGTTTAGTGTCAGATTTGACATTTTAACCTATCTGCCGAACTTGAATCAGACTCAAGCCTAAGTACTAGTTCAGAATCAAAAAGAATGTCCAGACTTGAGCTTGTTTGTTGTCTAACACATGTCAGGTAAGCTTTGTTCTTTGCCCTTGAGAAATCCCTATTTGGACTTATCAAATGTTGGATTTTTAGTGTGCTTGATATTTTTCCTCTGTGTAACTTTTGTTGATCATTAGCATTACCATTGGAACAAGTATTCTGTAAGTAACATTTAAAGAATGGAAATCTGCACAATTTTATGGGCGGTCTATAATCCTTGAGTACAAGTACTGTCATTGCCTTAAATAATGCATCTATATGCATTGTGACTTTTTAAAAATACATGTGGTTACTTTTGAGGTTAATAAAAAACCTTTTCATTTCCAAATACAACTGAAGTCAAAGTAGTTTTTTTTCCCTCACACAGCATTAGTAGTAATGCTAGATTTTCATAGAAAAAGTTTGATGACTAGGCTGTTGCTTGGAGGCTATAGCCTGGAGGCTATGGTGGCCTCCAGTGAGGTTAATTTGTCACCTTGTGCAACAAAGAGATGTGAGTGTCAGTGTGTGGGGATGCAAGACTAGGCCTTCAGCCAGTGTCACAAAGGTAGTTGGAACTCAGGTCCTTGCATAAAGCTGAGTCTTTGAGGAGCTTTATCTTCAGCAAAAGGGTGAACTAGAAGAAAATCTACTTACTCAGCATACATAAATAACAATGAAACTTGTCTGTCTTCACCAGTGGTCCAGATAAAGTTTAAAGCTTCCCTTGTGAATTCCTAATTATAGGCCTGTTCTCATCATGGTGTGGGATTCATATTTGTACTTATGGGTCCTGTCCAGGAACTGTCAACGCAACAAATGGTCCTAGAGAGATAATAGCGCTCAGGCACTGGGTAGAAGCAAATGCAAACCCTCTTTGGCCGATCTAGGTCTCATGAAATTCATATAGATAATGCCCACTGACAAGTTCAAAATCCCATGTCGTAAAATATACAAGGAAAGAGCCTATCAGCACATTAGAAGACTTAAAAACAGCAGGATTCCTAAGAAGGAACCAAATAGGACTTCTAAGTGGTCTTAATATTTTAAACTCAGTGGATGACAGTTCCCATCTATGAAGTATTCTTGCTAAAGATGATTTTATTGAATGTTAAGCTTCCACACCTTCCATTTTACAAGAAACACGAGGAATAGAAGAAAAAGTTAAGTGCCATGAGGAAATGATAAATTCAGAATGTGGACATTGTATAAGACAAATGGCCTGGATTCAGTGTCACAGAAGATAAAAAAGATTAGGGATTATTCTACAACTAAACAAGACTAAAGAGATGTAAACAATTGCAGCGTGTGATCCTAGTTTGGGACTAGGATGGGGAAGAGCTATCAAAGGCATTCTTGCGATGGGAAATGGTGAATGCTGATTAAATATGTTATTATGGAGTTACTAATTTTCCTATGTGTGATAATAGGAATGTAGTTATGTAGGAGAATGTCTTTATTCTTAGGAAATACATTTTTTAATATTTAGGGGTAAATCGTCATGACACCTACAACTTTGTCCACCTTCTTTTTTTAAATAAAACTTAGGCACAGTAAAGTATACAAATCTTAGGTGTACAGCTGAGTATGTATATGTAACTTTGTGCATATGTAACTGCCATGCAGATGAAGATACAGACCATTTCTAATGCTTGGGAAGAGGTTCTCCCAAGCCCCCTGCAATTTGGTCATCATTTTCCAGAGTAACCACTATTCTGACTTCTATCTCAATCAGTCAATTTAGAACATAGTTTCAAATGATAAGATCGAAAACAAATGTCAGAGAAAATAAATATTAAATGTTAGAATCTATGTAGAGAGAATTTGGATGTTAATTGTATTGTTCTCATTTTCCGTGTTTGAAAATTTTCATAATAGAGTTGGAAAAATGCAAAAACATATACCAAAGGAAAAATAGAAAGTTCAAAAGAAACAGTTGTCACTAAGGAAAAAAAGAAATAATGAACATTTGATTTGATGAAGTAGCAAGGCAACTTGAAATATAATTTCAGTATCTCTAGTAGTTACAGCGTATTACAGAACAGCTGTCAAAATGCTAAATAAAAATTAGAA
Organism: Panthera leo; assembly: GCF_018350215.1. Taxonomy (NCBI): domain Eukaryota; kingdom Metazoa; phylum Chordata; class Mammalia; order Carnivora; family Felidae; genus Panthera; species Panthera leo. Next base: position 153,849,733 of record NC_056680.1, on the reverse strand, counting down.
TATTTGTTTTAAAAAACTAAATGGATGAGATTAAAAGTAGATTAAAGCCAACTGAAGGGAGGGAAAATTAGTAAACTGTGGAAAGCAAGGAAAGAGAGTCAAAGAAAATATAAAAGAGGGGATAAGAGGTATGAAAGATGAAATGAACAGTTTCATTATATGCCTGAGAGGAGTTCCAGAAAGTGAAAATAGAAATAAAGGAGTAGAGCAGAATTCAAAGAAATGATGGCTAATGTTTGTGAAAGACATGAATCTAAAGATTTGGGGAAAACACGCCCTGAATTGTATAAGTAAATTTTAGTCCATAATTATTAAACATAACAAAATGAAAGAATACTATTTTAAAACCATTCAGGGAAAGAATTATCTATAATAAAAAACTACAATTGGATTATTAAAAAATATTGATTGTAGCAGCTGGAGAAGCCAGAAGACAATAGAATATTGTACCAAGAATGCTGAGAGGTGCCTGTTAAGTTGCTTAGCTAAGTATGAGTTGAAGGTACATTCACTAATAAAGGCCTTTCCAGATGGGGAATTTACCTTTCCCATGCTCTGCTTGAAGGAACTACTCAAAAATTACTTTAGAAAGTTGAATACAGATGAAGGAATGAAAAGTAAAAATTAAACCTAAAACTATCAAATTTATAGAAGAAAACATAGGAGAAAATCTTAGTGACCTCGAATTTGTGGCAGTGATTGCATAAATATGACACCAAAAGAAAAATCCATAATGAACATATTCATAAATTGGACTTCATCAAAATTAAAAACCTATTGCTCTTTGAAACACAGTGTTAAGAGAGTAAAAAGACAAACCACACAGACTAATCTTTGCAGAACATCTATTTGATCAAAGACATGTATCCACAGCATTAGAAAGAGCTCTTTGAACTCAATAGTAAGAAAGCAAACAACTCAAAAAATAGGCAAAAGATTTGAGCAGATGCTTCACAAAAGAAGATATGTAGACAGTAAATAAACACATGCAAAGATACTCAACATCATTGGTCATTGGGGGAATGCAAACTAAAGGCACAAGATGTCACTACACGCCTACTAGAATGGCTGGAATGAAAGAGTGGTCATACCAACTATTGGCAGCTATTATGTGGAATAACAAATTTTTATACACTGCTGGTGGCAATGTATAATGGTACAGTCACCTTGGAAAACAATTTGGCAGTTTTATTTAATTCAGTTCCTTTAAAATCCCAACAGTGTTTTTTGCAGACATAAGAAAAATCCATCCTGAAATTCATGTGGAGGCTCAATGAATCCTGAATAACCAAGCATTCTTGAGAAAGAGCAAAGTTGGAGGTCTCACACTTCCTGATCTTTGAACTTTTTACATGCCTACTGAGTGGCATAGACATCAGACATACAGATCAAGGAAATAAAGAGTCCAGAAATAAATGATTGTGTATGTGGTCAAAGGATCTTTGACAAGGGTGCCACAGCCCCCTTTGCGGGGGGAGGCGGGGAGGAAAAACCCTTCCACAATGTTACCGGGAAAACTAGATATGCACGTGCAAAACAATGAGGTTGGACCCTTACCTTACACTATATGCATTAGACTATATGCAGATTATCTCAACATTAGATTAACTAATTAGTCTAATTAACATTAGACTATATGCAGATTATCTCAAAATAGATCAAAGGCATAAACATAAGAGCTGCAACTATAAAACCCCTTAGAAGAAAACATACAGGAAAAGCTTCACAATACTGGACTTGGCAGTAGTTTTTTAGGTAAGACACCAAAAGTACAGGCAACATGTAAAAATAGAGAAATAGGACTATATCAAAATTAAAAACTATATGAATCAGAAGCTTTGATGCAGCCACTCTGAAAAATAGTATGGAGGTTTCTCCAAAAGTTGAAAATAGAACTACCCTATGACCCAGCAATTGTACTACTACATTTTTAGCTGAAGAATACAAAAATGCTGATTTGAAGGGGCCAGTGTTTATAGCAGTAATATTAACAATAGCCAAATTATGGAAAGAGCCCAAATGTCTGTCAACTGATGAATGGATAAAGAAGATGTATTTATATACAATGGAATATTACTTGGCATTCAGAAAGAATGAAATCTTGCCATTTTGCAACAATGTGGATGGAACTAGATTATTAGGCTATATGAAATAAGTCAATCAGAGAAAGACAAATATGATTTTACTCGTGTGGAATTTAAGAAACAAAACAGATGAACATAGGAGAAGGGAAGGAAAAATAAAATAACAGAGAGGGAGGCAAAGCATAAGAGACTCTTAACTATAGAGAACAAACTGAAGGTTGAGGGGAGGCCGGTGGGGGGGGGGGGTGGGCTAGATAGGTGATGGGCATTAAGGAGGGCACTTACTGGGATGAGCACTGGGTGTTACATGTAAGTGATGAATCACTAAATTATACTCCTGAAACAAATACTACACTGTTAACTAACATGAATTTAAATTAAAAAACCCCACAAAACTATGTGAATCAGAACACAGTCATCTAAGTGAAAAGACAACTTATGGAATAAGACAACTTCTTTTCATATTTACAAATCATATATATGATAAGGGGTTAATATTCAGAACGTATTTTTAAAAACTGCTACAACTCAACAACAAAAAACCTGTAAACAACCCGATTAAGAAAAGGGGAAAGGACTTAAATAGACATTTCTCCAAAGAAGATATACAAATAGCCAACAAACACGGGAAAAGATGCTCAACAGTAATCATTAGGAATGTGCAAATCAAAGCTACAAGGAGCTACCACCTCACACCCATTAGAATGGCTGTTATCAAAAAAAGAAAGGAAGAAAGCAAGCAAAAAAGAAAGGGAAAGAAAGAATGAATAACATGTTTTATTCAAAGTAGTAGTAGAAGTCCTAGACACAGCAGACACACACACACACACACACACACACACACACACACACACACACAGAGGAATATTACAAAACCATAAAAATGGATGAGCTGAGGTGCCTGGGTGACTCAGTCGGTTAAGCATCTGATTTCAGCTCGTGTCAGAATCTTGCAGTCCCTGAGTTCGAGCCCTGCGTCGGGCTCTGTGCTGACAGCTCGGAGCCTGGAGCCAGCTTCAGATTCTGTGTTTCCCTCTCTCTCTGCCCCTCTCCCGCTCGCAGTCTGTTTCTCTCTCTCAAAAATAAATAAACATTAAAAAAAAAAAAAAAAAAAGGATGAGCTCTTGCCAAAGAGGGTATTATGCTAAGAAATAAATCAGACTGAGAAAGACATATACCATATGATTTTACTTGCATGTGGAATCTACAAAATAAAACAGGAATAAACACAAAGCATAATCAGACCGGTAACTACAAAGAACACACTGATGGCTGCCAGAGGGCCAGAGAATAGAAGGATAGGCAAAATGGGTGAAGGGAAGTGGGGGGACATACTTCCAGTTGATGGAATTAGTAAGTCATGGGGGTGAAAGACATAGGGAATATTACTATTCTGATGTTGTATGGGGACAGATAGTAAGCTATACTTGGGAGCACAGCATAATGTATAGAGAAGTTGAATCACTATGTTGTACACTTGAAACTGAGGTAATGTGTGTCAGCTATATTCAAATTAAAAAAATGTTTTTAATTGATTTTGCTTTAAATGTTGACTTGTTGTTTCTCAGTGGTGGGTATATAGGAATCTGTTATACTTTCTGTTTCTATATGTACAAAATATTTCATAATCTTAATAAAAAACAAAATCAGTTTTGCTTTCAGTTGGTGAATAATAGATACTTGAGTCATGATTTTCCTTTAATACTAAGTTAGCTCTATAAATGATGTTGTATCTAACATAGTAATCCGTATGACATTTTAAAGGTATTATAAAGGTAAGGTATTGAGCTTTATGAAATGATGCGAAAAAATATATAATTTATTCCTTTTACCTCATACTATATATTTCTGATACTATAGGTACCTGCAAGATGTGGAGTTACAGTCCGGGACAGTCTAAAGAAAGCTCTGATGATGAGAGGTCTAATCCCTGAGTGCTGTGCTGTTTACAGAATTCAGGATGGGTATGGTTTGTATGTGATGTGAAACTTTGTTTAAAAAGGCAAAAAAACCTCAGACATTGAACTTTGGGGTGTTCTGTAGCATCTTTACCCAAACCTAGGGTGTTAAAATGTAAGTTTAGAAAAAAAAAAAAAACCTAAAGGAAATTTGCCAGCCTTTTGAGGAGTTAACATTAGACAATTTTGTGTGATTATAGTATTTTGTTATTCTGATCAAATGACTTTATTTGGAGTTGGAGAATCTTAAAATTTTTGAACCATTTAGAGTGTGACTTATTTGAATAACGGACTCTACCCCACGCCCATTTTTAATATAAATTCATAGTTTCACACAAGGCTTATCACAATTAACATTTTATATTAAACTGTTTTTCTTTCAAAAAAGTGTCTAAAATTGTGCCAAGACCCCCCAAATTTTGAATCCTGTTTTTTAAAAAATATCCTTTTTGGGGCATGTTGTCCCTTGAGTGCTGTTTTTATTTTTTTAGTTTTTACTTTTTTTTAAATGGATAGATAAATCCGTACCTGTGATTTTTTTTTTTTTTTTTTTTTTTGGAGGGGGGACCCTAGGAACAATCAATTTTCTGCTGTTGTAGGTCTTTTCTGGAGCTGACTTGAAGAAAAGAGTACATCTCTTTACCCTGCTGTTTGTCCAAGAGTGATACATTTATTTGGGGTAAACTTAAAAATTAATTTATTGCCATTTAAATTTCTAACGATGGAAGACCAGGGAGCCAAACCTCCCTCACCATTACTAGCCCCTCAATAACCAATTTTCATATCTTCAGCATGAGGTACGTGAAGATTTTTAGGTACGCTAACCAAGAAAGGCTGTGTCTACACTTTGCAGAGAGAAGAAACCAATTGGCTGGGACACTGATATCTCCTGGCTCACCGGAGAGGAATTGCATGTAGAAGTGTTGGAAAATGTTCCGCTTACAACTCACAACTTTGTATGTACTTGTACATTTTTTCTGAGTGTCAAAACCGTTCAGGTTCTTGTGCATGAATTTTTATTTAAGGAATATGCAATATGGATGAGTAACTTAGGGATTGATATTTGGCCTAGGTTAAAATCAGTTCTTTAAAAACTTTGTATTTAAACTAGAGTTTTATTTTCATCATATACTTTCTTTTTAACTTGAAAAAGCAATAGATGACTTTCCTTAAAAGGAACTAAAAAGAAGGGGCACCTGGGTGACTGTAAGTTAAGCGTCCACCTCTTGATTCCAGCTCGGTCATGATGTCACAGTCGTGAGGTAGAGCCTGCTTAAGATGCGCTTTCTCCCTCCCTCTCTGCCCATCCCCCGCGTGCATGTTCTTTCTCTCAAAAAAAAAAATTTTTTTTTTAAAAAGAACTAAAAAGAAAATTTGAATGGTACAGAAGTATATCAAGTAAAAAAATGAAAATAAGAGGGTAAACATTTGTTATTTTGTATTCTTCTAAACTCTTTCTGTATATACAAATGTGTGCTTATACCTGTGAGCCCAAAGTTTTTTCCTTTCTCTTTTTTCCTTCCTTCCCTTCCCGTTCTTTCCTTAAACGAAAGATGGAGTCATATTCTGTATGATATTCTTCACCTTAAAGAAAAAAAAATTCAACAGTGTATCATAGATCCCTTGCCACATCAGTACACCTAGGTTTGTGTTTATAGTGATTGCATAATAGCCCATATTTAACCCTCCTCTATTAATAGACATATAAGGGGTTTTAAAATCTATTTTGTACAGGGCTAAACAGAATTTTTGCATACAGCTTGATACACTTGTGTAAATGTTTCTGAAGGATGAGTTAATGGAAGTGGAGTAGTGCTCCTTGAGGACCTCTCCCTTCATCTGGGGTTTGCATTTGCTGGAACCTAGCCTAAAGCTAAGTGTCACCAGCATGAGACCTGGAATGTGGGACATCTCCACCTTAGTGATGAGGGTATAGTGCCCAGAGTTTGAGAACTTACCCTCTAAAGGATAGTCAGAAGCCTAGAGTAGAATGATCTGTAAGGCAGGAATGCACTTCTTACTTTGTATTGTATATGGAGTTTTGACAATAGTTTATTTTTTCTAGATGGATAGTTATTGCTCACCTTTGGGCATCCAGTGCTTTCTCGTGTGCTTTGGTGATCAGTACAGCCGGACTCCTAAAACAGATGAATGATGAGCTGATTTCCTTGGGGGTTTGTGCTTTCTGGGCTCCATTAGTGGTGAATAATTTGTGCTTCAGTAAATAAGACATCTTTTTTTTATGTTTATTTTAAAATTTTTTTATGCTTGTTTATTCTTGAGAGAGAGAGAGAGTGACAGCGCACAAGTGGAGGAGGGACAGAGAGAAAGGGAGACACAAGATGTGAAGCAGGCTCCAGGCTCTGAGCTGTAAGCACAGAGCCTGACATGGGGCTTGAACTCACAAAACCGTGAGAACATGATCAGAGCCGAAGTCAGATGCTTTAACTGACTGAGCCACTCAAGCACCCCAAATGTTTACTTATTTTTGAGAGAGAGAGAGACAGACAGACAGTGAGCAGGGAAGGGGCAGAGAGAGAGAGAGAGAGAGAGACAGAATCTGAAGTAGGCTCCAGGCTCTAAGCTGTCAACTCAGAGCCCAACGTGGGGCTTGAACTCATGGACCACGAGATCATTACCTGAGCTGAAGTCAGAGGCTTAACCCACTAAACTACCCAGGTGCCCCAATAAATAAGGCATCTTTTTGATGAATGTTGTCAGTCAGATTTACTATGTAGCAAGTAGTTTTGTAATGATGACCTAGCAAGTTCATTACTATTTATTATTTTTTTAATTTGTAGAATTTGGAGTGGATAAATCTGAAGATAATTTTAAGTTTTTAGGATCCCAAAACAGTAGAGCTTACATTTCACAATGATTACTACTCTTTTTCTTAATTATTCTTCTTAGCTAGAAATTAGTTAAGAGGAGGTGAAAAATCTAATGTTAAAGTAGTGCCTCGGGAAGGTCCTTGCCACAAGAGAATAATGAAAACAAACTGCAGAGTATAAAAATCCTCACAACACAGTTGGAGACTTGCCAGTAAATATTTATTGAGAACTTTCCATTTACCAACACTGTTTCTGATCTGGGGATATAACAATGAATGAGAAAAACAATATCCTTGTCTTAGAGTAGAGAGACAGATGATTCGATAAGAACATTTCATAAACACTCTTAATTACCGTGTATGTATAAAGTACAGTAGATGCACAGAGTAGAGACTTCTAACCAGGCCTTGGAGGATCAGGAAAGTTTCCCAAAGGAAGAACTATCTAAGCTAAGGCCCAATAGATGAGGGAAGAATACTCTCAACAGAAGGAACAGTGTAAAAGCATGGCACTTACCAGCTCTGAAAGAAGTTCAGGGGGTATGGAATCAAATTGGAGAGGGGGTGGTTACAGTGCAGCAAGAGTTAGGGCTAGAGTAAGAAGAATCCAACTCGTGGGAGTCTTTGTAAGGCATGTTAAAGACTTGGACTTCTCTCCAAAATAATTGGAAATTGAATGCTTGTAAACAGGGGAGACCTGGGAATTGATTTGTGTTTTAGAACAGTTGCTGTGAGTGCCATGTAGAGGCAGAGGAAAAGCCTGCGTTCCGTTTAAGAAAGGGAAAGAATTCCTCTCTTTGCTTCTCTCTGCTGGATCTTGCTGGCTACTGGAGGATAGCTGTTTATGCCTCCTGGTTCCATAGAATCCGTTATAAAAGCAGTTCCTTTGGTATTTGTCTGGGTTCCAGAAATCCCTGGGAACTGACACGGTGGAAGTGGCAGGAAAGGTAGAAAATCTGCCTTCCCGTGCCCACTTTTATTGACAAGAGTATACTCATATCTTCAAGTGCATGTCACAATTTATACTCCTGCGTACCCACGTTTGCTTCTCATTTCCATTCCTCTCTGCTTCCCTTCCTCCTCCCCTCTTGCCTTGTGTGTTTTTTTCTTCTGTACATACACAAACAGCCTGGTACACGTAGGTTTCAAGTAGAAGTCAGTAACAGGAAGAAAGACTGCAAGTGAGTAGATTAATGAAAAAAGAAATTAGGGCTTCATGAAACTGAACAGATTATCAGATGAGTGAGAAATGGTTAGCAAAGAGGATCAGGTGACTATAAAATAATTCCTGTGAACACGTTTTGTATTTTTCTGTGCTCTATCTTCTGAGATCCTGCGAGAAATACAAAAAATCCTCACATTGGCGAGTAATGGCCACATAAATGTTAAAGGTTTTCTAATGGAAAAGTAACAAAGCTAAAAACAAGTAGTTGCCTTTTATATTCTCTAGAAAGTGATATGTAGACCTTTTTAGGTGAAGAAAACAAGAGCCACTCTTGAAATCACCTGAATGTTCTCAAAAAGCTGGAATGTATCATGTGCCAAGATATCATTTTCCTGATGAGACATTATTGTTAAATATCTTTTTATCCTGCTAAATGTATGTTTGTTGAAAAGAGTTTGGTATACCGTGGGTATTGAAATAAACGTACTGGCTCATGAAAAGCATTTGCATGGAATAGAAAGTTCTGATGTACATTATATATGGTCAGGATAAATACTGTTACATGAATAAAGGTATATCCTGGGTCATGATGTAAAATATACTTCTTACTATTGTTTGTGATTAAAACTGTCTGAGACACTGAGATGAATTAAGGGTATATAGGAAAGACAAAGGACAAAATAGAGTCCTTTGAAAGCACAAAATGCTTTCACCACTCTGAAATAGCCTCTGTTAACATTTCGGTATTTATCTTTCTTATATTTTCTGCTTATTCTATATGTAAAACAAATACTCTAAAAATAATTTCTGGCTTCAGTAGTTATCAGGATAGAGCCTCCCTGACTCAGTTCTTATTACGTGACCCATGTTGTAGATCATTTGCCTTCTGACATGGAGTTCTTAAGTTTCCCATAGAGGAATGTTCACAAACCCATTTAGGTGTTCTAATCCTCTAACTGATAATTTGTTAAACGTGGTTCTTACTGTCTTTTAGGTGATTTTCCTATCCCTTATCTTAGTCCGTTTCTGTTTTAAAGCTCTTTGGGTGGTTTTCTTTTTCTTATTACTAAGTAGTAACTTTAAGCCAGAGTTCCTTGCTTTATCAACCTCGGCCATCATTTACTGATCACTGATTTTATAGGGAATTAGCTCATTTGTAGTGTTACAACCTTACCTTTTTCTTCCCCTTTAAATAATATACCATCCCACCCCACCATGTAAAAATAAATAAATAAATAAATAAATAAATAAATAAATAAATAAATAAATAAATAAAATGCCATTGTTTCTTGTTCTGTCAGCAGCAGCAAGCATCACTTAACTCCTTTCGTGGTACAGTTGTTACCGGGTGCCCTCACCCTTCCTTTCACGCCTGTTCCCTCTTTGTACTTGTTATCTCTACTTTTACTTTCATGGAGTCAGGTTGAAAATAGTTGCCAGTCTTTTATTCACTTTCCATCTTCTTGACTTCTGAGTTTTCTAAATTGGATATTGAGTGGGAGATAAGTACATATGGTTCATCTATTGCCTTGAACCCCCTGGTCTTCATTTTAATATCTTTGTGTGTAAGGCAGTTCTCATGATATGAACATATTAAAGATTTGTTATTTTAAGCAAGAGAGTGAATAAGCTGATTTCTAAAAAGATTCTTGCAAGTTTTTAAAATGCTCTCTGATGTTTTTACTTTGCAGGTACGGAAAACGTTTTTCACCTTAGCATTTTGTGACTTTTGTCGAAAGCTGCTTTTCCAAGGTTTTCGCTGTCAAACGTGTGGTTATAAATTTCACCAGCGTTGTAGTACAGAGGTTCCACTGATGTGTGTTAATTATGACCAACTTGAGTAAGTAATAAAAAAAAAAGTCTCTTTTCTATCTACCATTTTACATTTAACTTTTCTTAATGTGAAACTAGAGTATCTTAGAATCTGGGAATTTTCTTTCCAATAGAGTTACAGGGAATTAAAAAAGGGTGGCTAGGGAATACAATGTAGTGTAGCCAGTACTGCTCCCCCAAATTTAATCCTGATTCAGCTGTACATTTCATTTATGTGTTACATTCTCTTCTAATGAATAAAGTTCCCTTGCCCATAGACATCACTGATAGATGGTTTTTGGGAGGACAGTGGTGTGATTTAAACTAAGTTAACCATTATATTTTTGGATCACAGATCAGAGATTCTGATCCTATCACTATTTTGTAAATTATGTGTGTTCTCTCTCTCTTTCTTTCGGTGTCTCTCTCTCTCTCCTTCAACCTCCCCCGCCCAGTTTATTTGAAAGTAAGATATAAAATCTTTGTATCCAGTGTATCTTTCTAAAACTTCTATTTGCTTTATGCCACAGTTTCTCTAATAGATTAGACTGAGTCTATTGTAATCTTTTGTTGTTGCTGCTGCTGCTACTACCGTTAAGGTCTTATTACTTTGCTTGATCACTTGAGCAAAGAGAATTCAACTCTGTACTTTAAAGTACATTTGATGTAATCTAACTTAGCAGTTGATACATTTTCTTCTAATTCTTTAACCATAAAGCATGATTTTTCCCCTCTAATATATAGAAATTCGCTGGATAGAACAATTAGTTCTAGATTATAAGCTTGCCTTTCAAAGTGCAATATAATTCTTTTTAAATAAGCCTTTAGGCAAAAAACGACTAATTGAATTTAACAGTCATTTCTGAAAGTGGAATTTGATCTCAAATATTTCTGTTAACTCTATAATGTATTCTGGTGTGTGAAGCTTCTGGGTTTTGCACAAGTTAGGTTTGTTTTGTTTTGTTTTTGTTTTTGCCTCACAGTTTGCTGTTTGTCTCCAAGTTCTTTGAACACCACCCAATACCACAGGAGGAGGCCTCCATAGCAGAGACTGCCCTAACGTCTGGATCGTCCCCTTCTGCCCCCCCCTCCGATTCTCCTGGGTATGACTTGACTCCTGCTGTTCAATAACAATGCTACTTGATCTGGTTTCTTTTGGATCTTTTGGTTAATTATAAACCTTTCCAACACTTGGACTGTTAAATTAAGGATTTTTCTCCAAGTAACTTATTTTATCACATCAGACAAATGAATGATCACACAGGCAAATGTACACAATTTTATCACATCAGGCAAATGCACATGAATTCGGTAAAGGTACGTGGGATTAAAACTGACTTAGACTCTTTCAGGACCAGCCTGGGAAAAAAATCAAGCAGCAGATCATTTAGAGTTCCTGCCTTGTGCTCATCACTTTACTAGGTAATATCAAATATAGAAGTCTGTGATTCCCATTTAGAAAAGCAGCATTAAACCAATGAGACAATGGCAAACAATTTAAAAATAGTCTGCAATTTATGATGTAATATTTTAAATGATGTGAGAAGGACATAAATATTACCATGTTTACCATAGAAGAGAGAGTAGTGAGTATAGGCAAGAACATTGAGTGAAGAAATGGGATGTGGATTCCAGAATCTGGATGAGCCCAGGGAATAAAAAGCATGGTGATGGGTGGTGGGATGGTAGATTTGAGAGACCGTGAACAGAGGCTAATCAAGTTGATAAGTAACATGCGTAAACCCAAATAATGAAGAGTGCTGAAATTCAGACTAGAAGTTAGGCTTAAGACTTAACACAAGACGGGGGAAAGGTAGTTTTCGAGCAGAGAACTGGCTGGTCAAAATGATTTTAGGGAAAGGATCACCATGTAGCAAGGAGAGATAGGTTGATGGAGAAATGTCTAGGGTGAAGAAGGCCAACTCAGATGCTGTTCATAGTGGAGACAACAAGTGGCAATAAAGACCTGAAGTGGGCTGTATGGAGAAGGGATGGATATGCACAAAGTGTAAGGAAAAAAATTAATAGTATTGTTAGTTGTGGAGGATAAATGAGAAAACTGACTTTAAAGATAATATAAAGGCATCATATATTCAAGCTTCAAAAAAAGAAAAAAGATGATGAGTTTAATAGATACTTGTATTTTGTTGGAGAATTTCTTACACATGTCTGCATACTCTTTCTCTGTTGGGTTTGAGGCAGAATAAATTATGCTATATTTGGAAGCATATGGTTAAAAAAAAATAAAGTCCTCACATGGCATTCTCTCTTATAATATTCCAGAGATAGTTAAGATCAGAAATATTTATTGTCAGTTTGAACCCTACTTCCTTCCTCTCTTCACAAGGTAATGCTATTTTTTCTGCCTAGAGAGAGAAGACAGTAAGTGGATAATCCTAAGAGACCTGTAATTTTACAAAGCCAACCTTTCTAGAGGTTTCATAGGCTAGAAAATTTACTAAAGACTTGTATTAAGGACTGTATTTTTTATCTACTTAGAAACACTAGAAAATGCAACCATTTATTTATTTAGTCAGGTCATAACAGTTACCTGCTCTAGTGGAGTCATTTTATTCCTGCTGTCTCTGTCATTAGTTCTTTGCACCTGTGTCTTCCTTAGGAGATCTAAGTGTTATTGTTTGTTTTGATTTTTAATTAACCTTCTGGCTATGGTATTTACTCCTGACAGTTCTGTAGACCATGATGCCTTTCCAGTGGCAGGTCCTAGTTCTATGAGCAGAGTTACAGAACACCATAATGAAATTCACTTGGTTTCTCTGAAGGTTTATAATGGTAATGATCCAGGGCAGGTGCCTTTCAGTGAAGGGATGCTGTCTTAAAATTGAGAAACCATTTGCCTATGCCATGAGTATTTTCTGTATAACTAAACTGTAGTACCTTCTGGTCTTGAGCAAATGATAAAAAAGATATTCAGACTTTTGTTTCCCTGATGCTTTTATGTCACAAGTGTCTGTGTATGCCTGTGAAAAGATAGAAGCCAATCCTGTTCTGTATTGCTGCTCCTTTGCATTTTGTTAATAGTCTTTATAATAATTCTAGTGGTCATGAAGCGCATAGAATAATGGATGTAACCAAGACATATTGGAGAAGTGATACATTGCCCAGTTTTGAATTAAAAGTTAGAGGTACCTCCTTTTCTGCTTTTTAAAAATGCTGTGGAATGTGTGAATGTATAAAAAGTCAGCATTTTAAAATTTACATATTGCTGGGGCCCCTGGGTGGCTCAGTCAGTTAAGTGACCAACTCTTGGTTTTGGCTCAGGTCATGATCTCACAATTTGTGGGGTCGAGCCCCACATCAGGCTCTGCACTGGCAGCATGAGGCCTGCTTGGGATTCTCTCTGTCTGCTTCCCCCCTGGTCATACTCTTTCTCTCTTAAAATAAATAAATAAACTTTAAAAAATAAAATTTACACATTGCTGAACAGAAGGAGTCACATTGCTTCAAAACTTTTAATATTCTTTTTTTTTTTTTTAACCGTTTGTTTATTTTTGAGAGGGGTTGGGGGAGGCAGAGAGAGGAAACAGAGGATCCGAAGCATGTTCTATACTGACAGCAGAGAGCCTGATACTGGATTCAAGCTCAGGAACTGTGAGATCATGACCTGAGCTGAAGTCAGTCATTTAACCAACTGAGCCACCCAGGCGCCCCAAAACTTTGAATATTCTTTTTTTTTTTTAATGTTTATTTATGTTTGAGAGAGAGACAGAGTGTGAGCAGGGGAGGGGCAGAGAGAGAGGGAGACAGAATCTGAAGCAGGCTCCAGGCTCCACACCGTCGGCACAGAGCCCGACACGGGGCTCAAACTTGTGAACCGTGAGATCATGATCTGAGCCGAAGTCGGATGCTCAACCCACTGAGCCACTCAGGCGCCCCCCCCACCCACAACTTTTAATATTCCAGATTGAAAATAAGATCTAAACTAAGTGGTAATTTGCTGAAGAGTGTTAGAGGTAAAATTTTTTTATTTTTAATCTGATACTGCTTTAAAGAGGTTTGCAACAAGATAGGTAGAGGTGTCATTAGGAGAAAGCCAGTTACTGGCTGCCAACATACTTCACTGGGTATAAATTGTGTTGGTCCGGGTAAAGATGCCCTAGTGTGGAAATTCAATTTTATCAGTCCCCAGAAATGATGAGAGTTAGAGATACACTGGTTTACAGTAACCAGAATTAGAAAAGACTGAATCAAAATTCTAGGTAATTCATTTCTTTGAGAAATATAGCTGTTGTATAGACCAGAGTTCTTGTGTTGGATGGACCAGCACTCCACTGTTGGAAGATATTTTTGAGAAACCAAATTATAATCCAAAGATTGCTTTTGTTAAGCATGGGATTAGCATATGGCTCAGGGGCACCTGGGTGGCTCAGTTGATTAATCATCCAACTCTTGATTTCGGCTCAGGTCATGGTCTCGCAGTTCGTCAGACCAAGCCCCATTTCGGGCTCTGCACTAACAGAGCAGAGACTGCTTGGTATTCTCTCTCTTTGCCCATTCTCCGTTTGTGCTCTCTTTCTCTTTCTCCAAATAAACTTAAAAAAAAAAAAAAAAAAAAAAAAAAAAGGACATGGCTCAGATGTTTAATGACATTAAGATATAATAACTTGAAGTTTCTCACAAAATTATAATACACTGGGCATCAATGCTAGGTAAATTGATTTCATGGACCACCATATGCCCTCCACTGGGTGATGTTAGATACCAGCTGCCAACTATAGTCTTTCTCATTTTGTGAATAGACAGATATCGTCACTTTCTTATGTATCCATTTTTTTAGATAATAAAATTTATCAGATTAAATCCTGGTTTTCGTTTCTCCTACTTCTGAACCAATGCCCTTTGAATACATGTTTCTGCTTTGTTATAGACTACATGTTGCAGTCATAGTCTTAATTCAGTAACTTTCAAAAATGACTTGCTGTCACTTAATGCCTGCATCAGATCAATTATATTAGATTGATCCATTATATTAGATTAATTAGAATGCCCTGTACAACTGTAGTTAATTCAGGCTTTTTCCACATTTAAGTCCTAACTTAAAGTATGCAATTGCCTTGAGACTTTAAATGACTATAGTTTTTTAAAAGTAGGTACACTTTCCAAAACTTTTTTTAAAAACCATTTGTCATTTTTACATTCTTTTACCTGTTCTCAAAATCCCTTAGCAAAAGCCATATATTGGCTGCCTAAGGCAAAATTAAAGAAAGCTCTGTCACAAATTAAAAATTTCTCAATAATGACAATAAAAATCTTCTTAAGGCCAGGTCCATCAGTCTTAACCTGTAATTTTCAGTGGGTGATAACCAGGTCTTTAAACTACATAATATTTTATTATTTTTATTTCAGTTATAAGTGGACTGAGTATGAACAAATAAGCTCAAAATTTCTTTCCCTACCTTTGATAGCATACTTCAAAGAGTAAAACAATAAATGGGTGGGGTTCAGATTTTGTTAAAATGCTTTATTCAGAACCTTAGGGGAAAAAAATCTTTTTGTCACTATTTGGCTTCTTTGGCTTTTCAGAGCTTTTCTACTATTTTTTCTTCCCGTACCTTCCTAAACCTGTCTCCTCACAAAATGTCTTTTTATCCCCTCCACGTTTTCATTTTGGCTATGTCTTAATAACAATAAAAAATGATGATTAGTTACAGAGTTTGCATTAAATGGGGTGGAATGAGGGCACCTGGGTGGCTCAGTCGGTTAAGCATCCAACTTTGTCTCAGGTCATGATCTTGCAGTATGTGGGTTCGAGCCCTGCGTTGGACTTTGTGCTGACAGCTCAGAGCCTGGAGCCTGCTTCGGATTCTCTGTCTCCCTCTCTCTCTGCCTGTCCCCCACTCGTGCTCTGTCTCTCAAAAATAAACAAACATTTAAAAAAATAAAAATAAAAAATAAAATAAACGGGGTGAAATGATACCAGTCTTTGTAGAGGGGCTGTGAGCACTGCATCATTCATTGGTCTTGGTGGAGCTCATCAGGACAGCCATACCTTTTCTTTCACGCGATACTCCCTTCCCAGCTCCCTTGGATATTCTTTCTGAGGAGCCTAGACTACTCACAGGTATTTACAGTCTGTTCACAAAACTTGAGTGTGCTTTGTGAGTGTGAGGTTCATTTCAGGGCAATGAGAGATCGTAGAATTTGTTATTTATCTACAGTAACAAAATAGATCACTGTCACCTATTTTGATGATTTCATCAAAAGCAGTTTTAAAGAAGATTTGCTTTAATGCTTAATACTTGATTCTCTTGCATCTCTTAATTATTGGACACGGTAAGAATGATAAAATATGAGAGGCTGACACTATAAGGATCATCTTTTGGATATGCAAATGGTCTTTTGCTGTTGTTCAAGATTTTAATTTAACTCTGTGTAAAGCAACAGATACATCTTTCAGGTCCTGGAATCCACAGGTGTATTTTCAAAATATAATTTCCTAATACTTTGCATAAAAATTCCATTTTAGGATCTAGAAATGGCAAAGGTAGAAAAAAATAGATTTTATTCAGTCAGTCTCTAGTATTTAGAGATTTTTGTGTAACTTTAAAGAGTTTCTTTAGCTGATTAACTACAGGTAATTTCTAGCCATTTTTAGATTTCCCTGGAGTTCTTGGATAAGAATCAGTGTTCTTGTCATTAATCGTCCCTAGAGGGTCTGCTTCAGCAAAAGCAGCTCTTCAGTATTAATTACAGGCATATATTAGTTTTTTAAACACCGTTACTGCTGGGTTTTTAATGCTTTAAAGATTTTATTGGAGAATACGAAAACAAGGAAATCTTTAGATCACCCATTTTTTGTTTTTATCTCTTTAGAGTTGCTCTGAATCTTATCTTTCAATGACTTGATTTTTCCAGGCCCCAAATTCTCACCAGTCCGTCTCCTTCAAAATCCATTCCAATTCCACAGCCTTTCCGACCAGCAGATGAAGATCATCGAAATCAATTTGGACAGCGAGACCGGTCCTCATCAGCTCCAAATGTGCATATAAATACAATAGAACCTGTCAATATTGATGTAAGTATCCAGCATTATTAGAATTAAAAAAATTCAATTATATTTCTTTTTCTGCTACATTTATAATATAGATCAGAAATAAGTGCCATCTTTCAAGTGTCACAGTCATTAGGTGATTGACTTCATGAATTAGTGATCAGAAGAACCATGTCATCTTCTCTGATGGTACTAATACTTAACTGATGCCAAATTGTGGAGTTGTTCGGATTTGTTGCCTTATGATATTGTTTCTGCAAAAGTCTTATCTTCATTTATTTAATAGATAATCCCTTGGCCATTTCATGGTAAAGAAATAAGGGTACCATTGCAGATTTTCTATTTGGATCAATTTGAAATCTGTATCTAAATTTCTAAAAGTACAGTTTTAAGTTAAATAACCCTTTAGGACTAATCATTACTTTATGTACAAGATATACAAAGCTACTTTTTACCTTCCTTACTTTTTTTTTTAAATGTTTATTTTTGAGAGAGAGGGTAAGTGGAGGAGGGGCAGAGAAATAGAGACAGAGGATCTAAGCAGGCTCCATGCTGTCAGTGCAGAGCCCAGTGTGGCACTCCAACTCACTTTTCTTTCCTTTTCTTTTCTTTTCTTTTCTTTTCTTTTCTTTTCTTTTCTTTTTTTTTTTTTTTAAAAACATGTATTTATTTTTGAGAGACAGAAAGAGACAGAGTGTGAGCAGGGGAGGGGGCAAAGAGAGAGGGAGACACAGAATCCGAAGCAGGATCAGACTTCGAGCTGTTAGCACAGAGCCCAATGCAGGGCTCAAACTCGTGAGACACCTGAACTCGTGAACCACGAGATCATAACCTGAGCTGAAGTCAGACGCTCAACCGACTGAGCCACCAACGCGCCCCAACAGACTTTTCTTAAAGTAAATATTTTAGTCTCATGGGTCATATGATTTCTGATGACAGCTGTTGAACTTTGTCATTGTAGTGTGAAAGCAGAGATAATACCTTATAAACAAATGGCTTTATTCTCATAAAACTTTATTTACAAAATAATCCAGTAATTGAGTTACAGAAGACAATAATGTGCTCTTACTACCTGAGCTGTCGTGGGATGGGGGTCCTGATCTTGGAATTAGGTGTCATTTCTCCCAGAATTTGTGCTTTCAGATAAAGAGTGTAAGTTATTCCTAATCTCTGTAATAAGCAACAAAACAGAAAAGCTGCCAACCTTGTTTGCCTTGGAAACTAATTATATTTAAAACGGAAGTTAAAAAACTATTTCCCCACATAAACAGGGTACTAAAATTAGTGAGGTGGTTTTGTGTGTGTGTTAGAAGATAGGAGTTGTTCTCATTATACAAGCATTCCTTATGTGAGTCTTCCTAGTTATATAAAGTTGAGTAGAGAAGCAAAAACTTTCCTAACAGGAAAATATTCACTTATTAACAGGCTACTTTAATATTAGTCCCCACTCAGATATCCTTCCCCATCTAATACCAGTTTGCATTCCAACCCCCATACATCATTATCCAACATTTCAATGAAAATATAATGCACATTGATTGCAAATCTGGCAAAAAAAAGAAAGAAAGAAAAGATTTAAAGATTTTTATAAAGATAGTGAAAAATGACTTTGGAGAACTACTGAAATTATAAAAAGCCATTGAAAAATAAGGATACAGTAGAATTAAATTAGTCCAGGTAACAATAGAAGAGAAAAGATCCTTAGAGATGACAATATAATAGGTTCTTCAAATGAAAATGATTTAAATATCAAAGGATTGTTAGAGGCCCTTCAGGGAATTGATGAAACCCTCTAAAATTTTTATAAAAATGATTATGCTTGCTATGTAAAAGATGAATATGAAAACGAGGATTTCAGTTGGTGCTATAGCTTTCGTATTATGAACAACAAAAACTTGATTCCTGTGTTCTGATAATTAGCATATTGAAATTGTAACTTAAAATTTATTAAATATAAAAGAAAATCTTTATTATAAATTTTAATTTCATTTTTCAAGACGAACTTCCAAATTCCAGACATCCTTCCCACTTTTTACTATGAGATTTTTTTCTCTATTTTTATTGGATTTATTTTAAGTGGTCTTTGCCTAATATTAATTTTTCTCAACTAATAAGGTCTAGGTAGGCCTGAATACAAAGGAAGAAAATAGTAGGAGAGGGAAATATGGGAATAATGAGATTGTGAAATAAGAAACCAAATCTTATTTCTAAATTAGGTCTATTCTCATTATGTTCAAAATTGTAGCTATCTTGGGGTGCCTGGGTGGCTCAGTCCAGTTAAGCTTTTGACTCTGGATTTTGGCTCAGGTCATGATCTCACAGTTTGTGAGTTCAAGCCCCCTGTCAGGCTCTGTGCTTGCTGTCAGCATGGACCCTGCTTGGAATTCTTTCTCCCTCCTTCCCTCTTTCTGCCCCTACCCTCTCTCAAAATAAATTAAAAAAAATTTTTAAACGATTTTTTTAAACATTTGTTTATTTTTGAGAGACAGAGCACGAGCAGGGGAGGGGCAGAGAGAGAGGGAGACACCGAATCCAAAGCAGGCTCCAGGCTCTGAGCTGTCAGCACAGAGCCCGACACTGGCCTCGAACCCACGAAGTGTAAGATGATGTCCTGAGCTGAAGTCGGATGCTTAACCGACTGAGCCACCCAGGTACCCCAAAATAAATAATTAAAAAAAAAAAAGTTATATCCAGTTTTCCTTTCAGTACTAACATCATTTTAGACTGTTTCCCTCTAGACTTTTCCTCTTAGTGTTACTGTTCTATTCTCTGAGGCTTGAATATTTGGGGTATCATCTTTATATCTTGCCTTTTCTTCCTTCCTTTTAACCAAATAGTCATAAGGTTTCAACTTTTCCTTTTGGTAATGCATCTCAAATTTGTTCTCATTACTACCACCCTCTGAGCCCATATTTCTTTATTTGAATTAATTAATCTCCTAAATGGATTTCCTGCCATTGGTTTCTCTCTATCCATTTCCATTCTTTATGTTAGCGTCAGAATAATTTTTTTATACCTCTGCCATCATCTGTTTCCTTGTTCCAAAACTTTCATTGACTTCCATTGATTATAAGATAATATATAAATGCTTTAGCATTTTCATTCAATTTCAGTCATTCAGATCCAATCATTATTTATCATTTATTATTCTAGTAAATAAGTTTTTTTTAACTTGTTTTTGACATACTTGGCAATGCTGACTCTGGGATAGGCACTGTCAGAATTGGGAATTAAAGATGAATTAGCACATAGTCTGTGATCTCAAAGAGGTCACAGTCTAATGGATGAATCAGACATATAAATAGATGCAAAAATATATAGGGGTAGTTTATAGAAGAGGGTGATAATCCTATATGCCACAGGGTAGAGTTTATCACTGTATTTAACAGAGAAAGGACAACATTTAAGCCACATTATAAAAGATGAATGCATAGGAGTTCATTAAATTCACTAGGTGGAGGTTTTAAGAAGAAAGGGCATTTGTTAAGGAAATAGCACATGCAAAAAATATGGAAGTACCTTTACTTAGGATGTAATTAATAATGCACATTGTAGGAGTTTCTGGTTCAGGAGAAGAGTAGGAAAAAGAAGACAAAACTAGGTAGGTAGAGTCCATACCTAAAGGCATTGTCAAGTCTTTAAGGTTTCTGTGGTTGCTGGTAGTAGGGAGTCTGGAAAACTTTTGAGTGGGAGAGGAAGTGCTCAGCTCTGTATTTTGGAAGAGTATTTTGAGTTCACGAGAGATTTAGAAGGCAAGATTGTTAGGAATGGTATCAAAAATGGCTACTGTTTATGAATGCTTACTATATGCCAAGTACTATACTGAGTGCTTTACATAAATCTTCTTCTTTTTTTTTTAAGTTTGTTTATTTTGAGACAGAGCTAGCGTGAGTGGGGAGGGGCAGAGAGAGAGAGAAACAGAGAATCCCAAGCTGGCTCCACACTGTCAGTGCAGGGCCTGACACAGGGCTCGAACTCACAGAACCGTAAGATTATGACGTGCGCTGAAACAAAGAATCGGATGCTTAACCGACTGAGCTACCCAGGCTCCCCTACATAAATTTTCTTAGTCTGTCCTCATAAACACTCATGGATTAAGTACTTATTTTTATCCTTATTTTACTGTTGAGAAAATTCTATTTGAAGAGGTTAAGAAACTTACCCAAGATCACATTGCTGATAAACGATTGAAATGGGGTAAAACCTTGTCTTTCTTGCTTATGTTTAACTACTGTTCTGTAGAGTAGTAGAAAGAAGTGAAAGAGATGAGATCTAGAAGATAATGTCCACACTTCTCTGGCTTGGGTAAATAGTATTCATTGCATTCAGTAGTCTAGGAAATACCAAAGGAAGAAGAACAGGTCTTATAGAAATGAAAATGGTAACTTTTATTTTGGACATACTGACATTAAGTTGTCTGAGGGACTTCACTGGTTTAGAAGTCCAGTGGCAGTTGAATATAAGGACCTTGAGTAGAGATAACAGATTTTGGAATAATTAGCATATTTCTCAATTAAAACCATGGGTGTAAATGATACTACTCAAAGACTACATGTAAATTGAAAAGAAGGTAGAATATGCAACCCCACTGAATATTATTAACATTTTGAGGTCCGGGCAAAGACTGTCCTTTTCTGTGCCTTTTATGGGCTCCTCTTCCCAAGTCTAACTTTACATAAGTAAGAGAGAGTAGTGTCACCCCAAAGGGCAGAAAGGGAATTGAAGAATGCTGAAGTAGTTGACGTTAGTTGCCACTGAGACTCACATGTGATAAGGACTGAAAATGACTACTGAACAATTAAAATGTCACTTTGACTTCACTGAGAGCTGTTTTAGAGGGCCAGTGGAGGAGAGCAAGGCTGGTGAAGGTGTGGGGGTAAGTGTCACTTTTGAGAAGATTGGCTGTAAAGGAATAATGTAAGGGCCATAGATTAAAACAGGGTTGAAGGACAGTTGTTTTTAATGTGAGAGTCTTCAGCGTGTTTGTAACTTGAGGGGAAGAAGCAAGTGAAGAGAGAGGTTGAAAATAACAAGAGAGGGGATAATGGATATAGTCCAGTTCCTAAACGTGGAAACGATATTCCTCAGAGGCTGTGAGGAATTAGAGATGGACATAGCTCTCTCTGCAGCTCTTTACAGGCTGTATGACCTTGGGCAAATGCCTTAACCTTGAAGCTAGCCATGTCTACCTCTTTTGTTGGTTTTAAAATGTTTATTATGCACATAGTAAGAATTCAGAAATTATAGCTAACGCTACTGTGCAAGTACTTGTTAATATAGGGACAGGTTTCTGTTTCCTCTATCATGCTAAAGGGAAGAGATATAAGTAACAAAAGGAGCTACAGGAGATGAGGGAGAGTTGCAAATAGCCAGTATTGGAATACTAGAAGATCCTCTTTAACCTAGAATAAGTGAAAAGATTGTCAAAGAGCTTTAGGAACAGATTGAAAAATAGAAGTTTATGGTGTTAATTAGCAGTAAGAGCGGAGAAAGCCAGAGGTGGCTGATCCCTGGTTGTGGGGAGTCACAAGGTTGGTGAAGCAAAAAGGAAAGGGATGTGGCATGTTTGCCTTTGTCTTGCGGTTCTTTGTGTCTAGAAGTTCCTCTCTGGGACACCTGGGTGGCTCAGTCGGTTAAGCGTCAGACTCTTGATCTCAGCTCAGGTCTGGACCGCGGGATCGTGAATTCAAGCCCCGCGGTTGTGCTCCAAGCTGGGTGTGGAGCCTACTTGAAAAATGTAGGTGGTCCTCTGCTTCTTTCCACCCCTGCGTTCCTATCTACCCCCAACTCCTAGCTCTTCTCTTGAAATGCTTCCACAGTCAGGTCTTACAGTTCTTTATCCCTTGAACTCGTGTGGCACCAGGAGTCTTTTCTCCCATACTATTTGTCTGGCAGTTAACTAAGCAACTTTGGCACCTCTTTTATTGTTTTCTTAAGCTATTACTCTTTTATCATTTCATTTCCCTGTTTGTACATCTTTCTTCCACTTAGTTTACAAGTCCTCAAGAACACAGAGAAAGTTAGTGAGACCACGAGGATTTTGTATTTATTGGTAGCCATGCAGCCCCTAACACCTAGCACATTGTTGGCAGATGTATATTTGTTGGTTATTCTGTAGAAGATGGCAAAGCCTTTATATAATACATTACACATGATAGAAATGCATTTGTAAAGAATTTATTCTAGACTAGAAACAAAAAGCTGCCTGTTTGCAAAGAGTCTTTGAGCCTGTTTAGAGACATTTGGGGCCGTTCAGGCCCTCCTATTTAAACTGGGTAAACATACTAAGCTCCACCTATCATTGTCCAAAGTGCATCGCGTTGCCAGTAGACTTTTCCCTCCCCATCACCCAGTATTGTCTGTTGTAGAAAGATATGTTTTAATAATAAAGACAAACTTTAACAAAACCCTGTTAGAGCCATTTTGATTTTTTTCCTCTCTAGTGTTTCCTTACGCATCTGTATTTTGATTGTAATCAGTGTACATTTAATATTTTTTTATATTGTAAACATGTTTCATGATACAAGATTCATACTTAGTAGCTGCATAATACTTACTAAACTGATGCACCATAATTTACTTAACTAAAATGTCATATGTCTATAATAGGGAAATAATTATTTCTGATTTTTTAGTATGATGGATAATGCTGCACTGCATATCTTTATGCATACATTTTTTTCTTCTGAATTATTTCCTTAGGAAAAATTCCCAAAAGTGGAATTACAAGATCAAAGGGTATGAACATTTTATGGCTAATATGTGCCAGTAGAATTTTTTTTAAGATTGATATAGCCAGGGGCACCTGGGTGGCTCAGTGGGTTAAGCATCTGACTTCAGCTCAGGTCATGATCTCATGATTCGTGAGTTTGAGCCCCTCATCGGGCTCTGTGCTGACAGCTTAGAGCCTGGAGCCTGCTTCAGATTCTGTGTCTCCCTCTCTCTCAAAAATAAATAAACGTTTAAAAAAAAAAAAGAAAAAATTGATGTAGCCATTGGTTTTGAATGGCCTGGAAGGGATTTCAACATTTGATTAGGACTAATAATCCCTTCAATATAGGGGTTAGGTTGACAAGTGCTTCAAAATGTTTATCTTATGTTCCCTAATTTCATATTCTTTTGTGAAGTAATTGTATGGCAGGTATTATGTTGAATTAACCTTTCTGTTAATGGTTAGTGGAAAGTTCAGTGTTGTTATTACTTTCTTACCATATGCTTTGAATAAATATCCATTACTGTTTATTTGTAGGACTTGATTAGAGACCAGGGGTTTCGTAGTGATGGAGGTAAGTAGTGATTTCAATTAAAAAAAAAAAAAAATCAGGGAAAAATGCAATTGCTTTGCTGCTTGTCTCCTTTATATTTGCTTCTTTCATGAAACACAGACACAGAGAAAAATGCGTAGGGAAAACCCCCAAATTTTTTTTTAGTTTTCTTTATTATTTATCATTCATCTCTGGTAAAATTTTAACTGATTTATAAGATGAGTAGATAAAAAGAGAAGACATAAAATGGAATCTTAAATGTACTATCTACAATTTTAAAATGTTGTTATCCTCAAAGACAGATCATCAACTATCTTACCCACCTTACTGATTCCTAACTATCTCTAAAACTAGAGGTGCTAACTTCCCTTTGGGAGGGAACTCTAACTAGTACCACTCATACTTAATGATTGAGCTTAGGGTCAGTTAACACTTGATTTTCCTAAGTCATTCTTGTGAAGAATCCCTTAGATTGCCTGTCACAACATCTCCGTTTGTTGAACATTGTCAGCCTCTTCAGCTTTCTAGAAGGGTTTGGAATGTACCTTATACAAAATGGACCCTTATAGAAAGAAAGCATGTCGTCCTCTTATTAGTCCAGTAAATAAAAGAAGTAAATGAGAAATTGAATGGAGATCGCTTCATCAGATGTTCACTCTAGCACTCTAAAAATTGGGGACATACGAAAACATTGCTTACTTTTTAACTAAGATTTTATCCCTATACAGTGTTTTCCACGAAATGGTATTTGAAACTGTCTTGAAGATTTCTTCCAGGTGGTCCTTAGTGCTTACTTTTTCAAGTATTTTCTCTCTAAAAAAGAGGACCTGTAGTACCTGTTTACCTTTTTGAGAGTCGGTCTCCTCACTGTGAACTGCTTTATCTTCAAAATACCTAAACCCAGACTTTAAAGATATTTTATATTGAATAAACATTGTGTAAGTCATCTTGTGTTATGTTTCTCTATACCTGTGAATCTGCCTCAGTGAAAACCCTGCACTGTATCTTGGACTTACTATTCATTATAGCATGTAGTTTAAAAAGTTGTGGTTGTTTTCCATTTGTTATTCCATGAATCCACCAGTTAATGTTGCTGCCAGTTTGACTTTCATATGTCTTAATGACTGTGGCTTCTGATAATTTTGCCCAGTACATCCAGCATTTAAGTGTTGCCGTCATGTTAGCATCACAAAGTTAAGTTAATCTTAAAAACTGCCTGCTTAGTTCCAAAAATCAAATGGCACTTCTTATCCTTTTTATGAGTCACTTTATAAAAAGTCATTGGGATTTTATGAAAACAAGCAGATTTTTTAGACATCCAGAATATTTTGTGAAGCAGGCTTCAACTCATTTATTCCCATGACTTCTTTCATTTCTTCTGTGTGTCTGTCTTCTTGTGTTTGCCTGCCCCTCTCTTTCTCTTCTAACAGCCCCTTTGAACCAGCTGATGCGTGGTCTTCGGAAATACCAATCCCGGACTCCCAGTCCCCTCCTACATTCTGTCCCCAGTGAAATAGTGTTTGATTTTGAGCCTGGCCCAGTGTTCAGAGGTAGTTGGGCTCTTCTTTCTTGTTTTCACCCAAAGCAAACTCAATATAAACTACAGATACTGTTTGTGCCTCACCTTCACAGCGTGTGTTTGTAAGTGTGAGAGTTTTCAGTACTAAATTTCTGCTTGGCCTGGCTGGAATGCTCTGAATGTGCTTCTCACACATACTCACTACCACAAGCTTTCTGTATGCTGTCTGTCATAAATTTTTAAAAGCAAGAAAATTCTGAGCTAAGATATCCATCTTGTTTTTTGTTCTATTACTTACTTTTTGGTCTTGATAATTTCTTAAACTCGGTGGGTGGCAATAAATAATGTATATGGGGGGGTGCCTCAATCAGAATAACTTTTATCTTAATCCATTTACATAATAGCCTTCATGACTATTAATATTTGTGATCAACTCTTGTGGTTTTTAATAAAGTAAAAATAGAAACCCCAATTAGGAGATTTTGCCAGATTTTTGGCTTTATTTTTCTATAATAGCACTGTCCTTTTTTTTAATGCAGGACATGTACATTTTATATCAGAGGTAGGGAGCCTTAAGAAAGGTTTTTAATATATTTGGAGTACTTTTAGCATACTTCAGAAAATTTGAGGATTGCTACCCTCACTTACACCCTAATATGAAGGAAGCACTATAGCAGTGTGGTTCCACTCTCTCAGTTCATCTCACTCTGTTTTGTAGTTAAACTGATCTCTTAACGTTTTAACTCAAAATTCAGACAGGTATCTTACTACAAATATTTTTAAAGAATTATATTTACTGGCTTTTGCTAGTGTCTCTTATTTACTCTAAAAGTGATGGTGGTGGTTCAGATTTTTGCTGTCTCAGCCCAGCTGTTTCTCATAAAAACCATAGGATGGGCTAGAATTCCTACAGTACTGAGTAGTGTCACTGAAATAAGTAATACAGTACATTATTGAGTAGATCAGAATCTATGAGGCCTGAGCAAGCAGTTAAAGCTTTATGATGTTGAAAATTACCAGTTGGAAGGTAGAAAATGGATTATGCTCTAGTTACAGGCGTCCCAGGCCCCATTTCCTTCTAGAAAATTGCATATCAGATCAGGTACATTCTCCATGTGATGACATGTGTGATGTGGTAATGATAAAATTCTATACAGTTTGAACATTTAAATGTAGACATTGCTATTCTCCCTACCCCCAAATAGTAATCTTATAAAAGAAAAAATTCTTTCGAGGTCTTTTTGTTCTGTATATGCAGATATTAGTGGACATCTCAGTTCTCCTTAACTGTATTCAGACACCACTAGGAGTCATTGCCCGGAACCCCTCTAAACCGGCTAGGTGAATCTAGGAGTTGTGCTCAGTCGGTGTTTAGAGAAGTATGCAGCCCTGCCTACTGAGTCTACTTTCAGTGTATCCACTGGACTCACTTGACTCATAGAATATTTCCACTTGTAGCAGCTTGGCCAAGAGGCCATAGCACTTAACTTTTCTCTCACTTTATACCTGTAGAGATTTTTCAGAAAGTCTTGAGAAACCTGTTTGGCTTTGTTTGTATTAACTTTGTTATACAGGTAACAAGTAGTCTTTGGTAGAACAGGAATCCAGGAACCACTGAACTGACCGATATTTCTAACTCTTAAACAGTATAGGATTTTTAAAGTTCTCGTGGCTAATATGATAGAGCCAGATATTTTTAACATTAAGGCCATTATTATATGTTCCCATTTGGGAGTTTCCATCTGTTTTTATATTGATTGGCTGTTCAGGTAACATAAAATAGTTACAAGTTTATTTTTTCTATAAGCTTTTAAATTGATTTTACTTTTTTAAACCAAACAAAGACTTGGGAGTATTGTTTTAGTATTGATCTCTTACTTTAGAAAGATTATTTTTCTTCCAGACTCTACACCAATAAGCAAAGTATGTATCTGAAATCAGGTGTTTTAAAAGTCATTAAATTGACCAGAAAACTAAAAGAAATTACAGTGCTGATCACCAAATGAGGCCCTTTTTTGTCCTATCATTTCCAAAAGATGTGCCTTTAAACATACATTGCATTTTGAAAAGAAGTCTAAATCTCTCCCCACCCTCTTCCCCCAGTAAATTAACATACTCAATCCTCCTTTAATAGGTACATTTTTCATTTCACTAATTTAGGATCAACCACAGGCTTGTCTGCCACCCCCCCTGCCTCATTGCCGGGCTCTCTCACTAATGTAAAAGCATTACAGAAATCTCCAGGGCCTCAGCGGGAAAGGAAATCTTCTTCATCCTCAGAAGATAGGAATCGAATGGTGAGAATATATGAGATCTTCTGTCCTCTAAGCTCTTTTGTTTTATAAGCTAGCTAAATGTAATGTCACCTTTTAGATTATATGATATATAGTGATGTATGAGATGTCAGTATGTGACACAGAATTCCCTTAACAAAGTAAATTTAAAAGCTTGATAGTTTTTTGCTTAAAGCATTCCCACACACTGATTTTTGCTCTCTTCCTTTTTTGTTTGTTTTGGCTTGACTTCTGTGCTATTTTTATGAAGAAAACACTTGGTAGAAGGGATTCAAGTGATGATTGGGAGATTCCTGATGGGCAGATCACAGTGGGACAGAGAATTGGATCCGGGTCATTTGGGACAGTCTACAAGGGAAAGTGGCATGGTACGTATGTAATACAGTGACATACAAGTTATAATAGGATACGTGTCATAACTGTGATTTAAAAAAATCACAGGGAATATGCACTGTTTGAATCACTAAGCAAATAGCATCATAGCAAATAGGTCAGATTAAAGAGTCCTCCAAAGAAAGGGTTAACAAAAATTATGGGAAATAAAAACAATTCACAGCAAGGAGGACTCCTATCATTACAGTAATAATTTTTAAAGATGACAATTCCCTGGGTGAGTTACGCCCCAAGATTTTTTTTTCTTTTAGAAGTCTTTTTGCTGATAGTTTTATTTGTGTTATAAATCACAGGTAAACATTAAAATTGTACTTACCAAAGGAAGAAACAACCAGGGAACATATAGAAATGTTTAGCCTCACTAATTATCAAAGAATTGCAAATTCAAAAGCTAGAAATCATTATTTGCCTCTCAAGTGGACAGATAGGTTTTTTTTTTTGTTTTTGTGTTTGTTTGCTTTTTTTTTAAATTGGCCATGTTTAGAGCTGTGATTGTAACACTGCTGGAGGGAGAATAAATTGCTACAGATTTTCTGGGGGGCAGCTTGTCAATATGTGTGTTGAGCCAACAATTCCATTTGTAGAACTACAACTCATTGGGCAGAAACAAACAGATGTGTGTGCAAGTATATTCATTAGAGACTTAATGAGAAAGTGGAAATAAAGTTACGTGTTCGTTAACAGAGGACTGGATAAATTGATAACCTTCATATGTGATTATATAGACATGAGATAGTGTGGTAGATCTATATTTATTGATACAGAAAGGTATGTGTGGTATATTAAATTTTACATAACAGCATGTATAATATCCTATACTATGGTACTGCCTAGAAATATACATATAACATAAACTTTTAAAATGACTGTCAGCATTTTAGTATGTATCTTTTTAGGTGATTTTTTTCCATATGTATTCGTAAATATTCACACTGCATACATATAAAAGCCTAATAAGTTTATATATCAGTGTGTTAACAATGATCACTTCTGAGTGGCATGATTATAGGAGATTTTACTTTTTTTCTTTGTTTTCAAAATGTTTTTCACTATGAGCACTGTATTACTTCGATAATCAGGAAGAATCCATAATTATATCAAAGTATAATAAACCTGCAAAAAAGTACAAGATTCATCTGTATTATTGTATGTGGTTATAGGTCATTCATTCTCTGAATAGAATTCATTGTGTGACTCTAACATGATTTCTTTTCCAGTCTCTACTGTGTGATGAACATTTGAATAGTGTCCAGTTTGGGGCTATTACGAATGCTGCTGCTGTGAATATTCTTAGTACATGTTGTTTGGAGAACATATGTTCCATTTTTGCTGGGTATATACTTAGGAAAGAATTGTGGGACCACTGGATATACATATGTTCAGTTTTAGTAGATGCTGCCAAAAGTGTTTTAAGTGCTTGCACCATTTTACACACCCACTGGCGATGTGTAAGAATTCTGTTTCACATAAAATTATTTTTTTAATCTTTCTGAGCAAAAGCAAGTGATCCTTGGATTTGAAAACCATGTTAACTACTCTGATAAAGAAGCTCTGCAGTTTTCTATTTCAGCCAAGCTTCATTGGCCCTGTCATCAATAGTTTGTTTTAACATTCAGATAATAAAAGCATTTGGTTTAGTATTGTTAATTAATCAGGAAAATACCATGGGTACTTACTTGGTTAAACTACATTTCTAGGGGAAATACAACATTGGCTATTGGGGGGGAGGTGGTATTTTGAAATACTAGTATAGGAGTGTCATTGTTCATTTAGTTTTTATCCTTAGAAAATTAATACATTTTAGAAGTTAAGATCTCATTTATTTGCAATTTAATAATGGTATGGATTTAAGGCCATGGTAATTAGTGAAAATATCCAAGAGGTTTTTATATATATTTGTATATGTATATGTATGTATATATATATATATATATATATATATATATATATATATATATACACATATCTTTTTTTTTTTTTTAAGTTTAAAAAATTGGAATGACATTTGGAATGACAACTTTTTTTTTAGGTGATGTGGCAGTGAAAATGTTGAATGTGACAGCACCCACACCTCAGCAGTTACAGGCCTTCAAAAATGAAGTAGGAGTACTCAGGTGAGCCTGTGTGCATTACTGTTTTCCAGAGAAGTTATCTTTATCTTCTATTTTCCAGTGATAGCCACTGTTGGCTTTACAGGTTTACTAAAAGTGGATAAGACAGAGTTTGAGTATACTATGTCTTTAACCGTATTGTTTAAGTGGTGTACAATATTATATGGTATAACTGATAGGAAAATTAGTCCTAAGGTGAATTAATGGAAATACAATGTTCTGATCATGAAAAATCCTATTTCCGCTTATGGAAAGAATACTCTCAAAATTCTAAATTTATCAGAACACATTTAAAGATTGTGTCAAGCCCTGGGACTTGAGGAACATTAACAAACTAGACAATATCCAGGCAGGGACAACTTAGATGAGGAGGATTCTGAAACTGTAACAAGGGGAAAACAGTCGATAGAACTGAGTATATTTGGGTCCACAGAAGGCTATTATGTTCAAGAAGGTACAGACTTTGTTTTATTCCAGAGAGCAGAACAGGACAGCCAGTGGCGGAAGTTGTAGGGAAATAGTTTTTTCTCAACCCCAAAGAACTTTTTAATACTAGAACCACTTTCAAAAGGGGGGTAAGGGTGAAAAAAGAAGCTGCAGTCTCAGTGAAGAGCTTTGCACAATTGAAGGTATTTAAGCAACTTCAGTTGCCTGTTGTGAGGTATATTAAAACCTAAGATCTTTCTGCAAGGGGTAGGATATTAGACTAGACAATTCCTAAAATAATTTCTAAACTTATCCTTCCTTATGTTCTAACATCTTCCTGATAATCAGACTGCTTTGGTCCACTTTTTTAAGATTTGCTGAAGTTTATCGACATTTACTATTTACTGACATACTTCCTTTTACAGGAAAACTCGGCATGTGAACATCCTGCTCTTCATGGGCTATTCAACAAAGCCCCAGCTGGCTATTGTCACCCAGTGGTGTGAGGGCTCCAGCTTATACCACCATCTCCACATCATCGAGACCAAATTCGAGATGATCAAGCTGATCGATATTGCTCGGCAGACTGCGCAGGGCATGGAGTAAGTTCCATTCTGTTAAATCTCTTGTAAATTGTTTTTGAAGACCACTGATGGTATTTTAAAGGTTTTAGCTAATATTCTTTTGGGTTGCTTTTTGAATTACTGTCTAGTAACATAGGAACACTTTTAACTAATGGCTAAAAATATGATATTAAGAAATAAAATGTCTCTCTAGTATATCTTTAGTATAGTCTTCAAAAACATGTATCAAATATTTGATAACAAATACGTGACTGCAATTTTATGTTTAGCATGCAATGATTTAGTATTGAAGGTTAACAAAACAAAATAAGCCAAAAAAACAAGAAAGTCTACAAAAAAGTCTTTAACAGTTACTGAAGTATACAAAATAATTAAGTTATCCTTTCAAATTATTTTCTCCATGTACCCATATTTTTTATTACAAAATGTCATCTGAGTGAAATAAAATAAAATGAAAATCTGCATTCTGATGCTTTTTTAAGGATTCCAAGTTGAGTTGTTCATATCTGTTGAATTTTGCTATGTAATTTAAAAGATAAAATGTTGCTTAAATAGAATTTATCATCGGTCACAATAGGGAACCAACTGGGAGGGATAAATTTTGCATGCAGCTCTTAAGTACAAATGAAGAAGGAAATCAAAAGGTAAAAATTAAGAATGAATTTTGAAAGTACTTAGATGAAAAATTTTAAGTTAGTAGAATACAAGTTTAAAAGCTCTATGGGTAGTTTAAAAATATGTATGTATCTTATATTTTATAGTATACAAATGGCTTTTATTATGTCATTTAATCTTTATAGTGCTATAAAGTAGTTTTTTTTTTTTTTTTTTTTTTTTTTTTTTTGCTTTTAAAGGTCAGGAAACTCAGGCTTTTAAGTGATGTCTATAGCTGCACATTTAATAAATAGCAGCAGAGTTGTTTGACTCAGAATCTGACTTCCAAGCCATTATTCTTTCCCCATATTCACTATGCTACTTTTACATTTTAAAATTAGAATAAAAGAGTAAAAGTGTATATAAGCACCAGTACCTAGAGCTCTGACTCAAGGTCACTTAGTGTGTAAGTGTAGGACCAGGACTGAAAATCAGATTGGGCTCTTAAATCTTCCCACTGAACTATCACCCTCCCTGTCTCAAGACTATGTAATATATCTAAGTAATTTACATTGTTTACAAGCCTGTGGTCAGCCAGAATGCTTATTGCAGCAAATGATTACCTCTTCAGTAACATTCCCACTTACCCACTAGACTTCAAACAATGTCAGCCTTTCATATAAGTTAGAATCTGAATCTGTTCAAATCTGAAAGGTATATTAAACTCTTGGAAAGAGTAAACCGTGGCAAAAGTAGTAAACATTGATAAGAAAACAAAGCTTATTCTGCTCCCATCCCACCAGTCTCGTTGCTGTTTCTTCAAGCCAAGCATCTTCCCTCCTCAGCCTTTGTACTGGTTATTTTTCTCTTTGGGATACTCATTCCGGAAATATCCATAGAGCTTCTCCCTTAGGTCTCTGTTTAAATGTTACCTTTTAAAAGAAGGCTTCTCTCACTCATCATCTTATGTAACTAAGATTCCTACCCCACCGATGATACTTTTTGTATCCCTATCCTTTTGTTTTTGAGACTCAGCTGTATCGGACATATTTGTTTATCGTCTGTCACCCCCACTAGAATATAAGCTGTATGAGATGAGGGGCTTTGTTGTGTTCATTGTTTTATCCCTATTGCCTAGAACAGGGCCTGGCCTATGATAAGTACTCACTACATATCTGTTATACACACACACAAAATGAAAGAATGATTACACATAACTGCATATGATTGCTGGTTTACCTTTTGGAAGAGAGAGAAGCATATCAAAACAAGTGTCAAGGAAAGAGAAAATGGTCAAAGAGAATAACAAAAGAATAAGGGGGGAAATGCTTTTGCTATAAACAGAGGCAGCAAAGAATAGTACTAAAAATTGTTTTTAGAAACAGTGATGGGTAGGGCATCTGGGTGTCTCAGTCAGTTAAGCATCTGACTCTTGGTTTCAGCTCAGGTCATGGTCTCACGGTTTGTGAGTTTGAGCCCCGCATCAGGCATTGTGCTGATGGTGCAGAGCCTACTTGGGATTCTCTTTCTCCCCCTCTCTCTGTCCCTCCCCTACTCGTGTGCATACGTGCCCACGTGCTCTATCTCTGTCTTTCTCTCCCTCGCTGTCTCTCTCAGAATAAATAAATAAACACTAAAAAAGCAGGAACAGTGATGGGGCAGTGGAATGCCACTATTGATAAAGACAAGAAGTACAGTAGAGAGAACATTATCAAATTGCAATAGTTCTGTAGTCTGGGGAATAGTCAGTGAAGAGGCATAATATGATCCCATCACTTTACAGTTTGGGTTCTGTAAGCATAAACCTTTGCATCTGTCTATTCCAAAACACTTTGGTTATATTTTTAGGTAACTCTGACTATATAATGAGTATACCTAGTTATGAATTCAGATCATTCTATAAATTTATCATAGATTTTAATAGCTAAAAAAGTATTAATAGTAAAATTTAGGGGTGCCTGGGTAGCTCGGTTGGTTGAGCATCCGACTCTTGATTTTGGATTAGGTCACGATCCCAGGGTCGTTCGATCGAGCTCCATATCAGGGGTGACAGCCCAAAGCTTGCTTGAGATTCTCTCTCTCTCAAAATAAATAAACTTTTTTTTAACTGTAAATTTTAAGCCCTCTAGCAAGAGTTTATTACCAGCTTTAAATGAACCAAAGAAGATACAGTTCCTATTTTTTCTTTCTGTTCTTTATAAGACAGTAACATGCACCCGGTTAAATGTATTAACATATCTTTAGTTTCTAACGGCTTTGGCAGATGTGGGTTTCAAGTTAAGGTGACAAAGTTTTGCTGTGTTTTGAAACGCCACTAAAACTACAATCAAGGAATTTTTTTTTTTAAGCATGAACATATAAGGACAGAGATAACAGAGAGGAAGGAAACAATAACAACATTTTGAAAACCAGAAAGCAGATGAAGTGGTAATGGAATTAATGTACCTAAAAAAAGCTAAAGCCTTAGTTGGCAATGGGGAAATAAAGGCCAACCTGACACCACAGGTTCCTCAAAAGTGTCAGGAATTGGCAGTGCCGGCTGCCTTCAGAAGAGGGGAGATACGTAAGTGAGAGAGCATATCTGCAAATCTTCTCTAAATCCTGCGTCCTGCTCTGGGTCGCTGGGTGACTGCCCCCTCCCTGCCCTACTGTAGACTTTTATATTCTCTGGAGAGAGGAAAATCAGTTATATCTGGACTGGGGACATGGGCATGGAGATTTTGTCAGAAACGGGGGTTGAGTGACTGTTTCCGGAAGGATGAATGGAGAGTTCCCCAGCACTCTGTTTTCAAAGATTCCCAGCCAAATGCTGGCAGCCAAACCTTCCCCTTTAGGCAGGAGATGGGAGAGTCTTCTCTGAGGAATCTTATCAACCGAGAGAAAAGACCCAAAGGTAGGGACATCAGGGATTCCACTTAGATCACTACACAGGGAAGTTAAAAAACAAGAAGCCCATCCATATGCTCAAACCTTCCAGACAGTTTTTTGAACCTTCATTTAGTCTGAGTAAGACAAATTGTCTCTGGATCATCAAATGTCAGAGGTAAAGGGTGGGATGCCAATGACAGAGACCAAAACAAACGGAGTTAAAGAGGCAAACAAGGAATAAAAAAACACAAGGCAAGGAGAAGAGACACCTCTCTCCCCCGAATACCTACCAGTTTCCTCAGAGATGAAAGAAGATTTTTTATTCATGAGGCAAGAATAGATGCTTTGTTAGGAACATTTGGATAATAACAACAACGGCAGTGTTAAAATGTTGATATTGTAGCCCAGCACAAATTATATGCTTTGTACTTATTTAAACTTTTAAATGTCTGATTCCTCCTTCCCTGTCCTCCACCATCATTTCACAAAGGACAGAGCAAGCTAGATGTAGCTAACCGATAAGTCCATAGTCTATTTAAAGAGCCACCCTATTAATAGTGTACTTTTGCGAAGCCCCCGTTTCAAAATAGTCTGCCACCTGAATGTTTTCCAGATGTTGTTGATCTTTTCTGAATACTTTCTGAAACATATTATTTTCCCCTAACTCCTTCCCAATTTGAAAGGATACAGTCAGCCACTGCTCACACAAAATGTATTTTGAAGTCAGAGAGTATAAGCAGAATAAGGATACAGGGTGCTGGGGTTGTAGTCATTCATAGGATAAAACCGTTAGTAATTAGGAAACTGAATCATTAGGACTTTCAGATGTGTCCCCTTCATTGGATTACAGAATATAAGCAGATGGGTGACATTTTTCCTGTGTGATTTTGTCTCCTTTCCTCCGTGAAGGATCATTTCTGATTGCTAGGTTTACCTGAAGAGAGCAGAGTTGTTGTAATGGTAGATAAGGAGAGTCTCATTCCCCCCCGAATCAGGGCTAGTATAGTATGTTTATCATCTTCTCACCTGACAGTCATTGACCTTAGGGCCAAGGTGTTTTAAAAATGTTGTTACTAAAGAAATTTCACAAATGATCAAGCTGTCATGCCATTTCCTTGCAGGACTTTTAATTTCAGTATAATACTTATTGTATAACTTTTCATTTAACTTTATCAGAAAATTTACTAGGTGTTAAATCAAGAGAAAGTTGTGGTCTGTTGTTGTACCCACAGAAGTGTGATAATCTGAATAAAGATAATTAAAAGTAATTTGGGGATAAATCCTCATGATTTACTTTTTTAAAAAATAATGAAAAGTATGCCTCTTTACTTAAAAACAAACCTAGTTTTGGGAATGCAAGCTGGTGCAGCCACTCTGGAGAACAGTGTGGAGGTTCCTCAAGAAACTAAAAATAGAACTAGCCTACGACCCAGCAATTGCACTACTAGGCATTTATCCATGGGATACAGGTGTGCTGTTTCGAAGGGACACATGCACCCCCAAGTTTATAGCACCACTGTCAACAATAGCCGAAGTATGGCAAGAGCCCAGATGTCCATCAGTGGATGGATAAAGAAGATGTGGTATATATATGTACAACAGAGTATTACTCAGCAATCAAAAAGAATGAAATCTTGCCATTTGCAACTACGTGGATGGAACTGGAGGGGATTGTGCGAAGTGAAATTAGTCAGAGAAAGACAAAAAGCATATGATTTCACTCATATGAGGACTTTAAGAGACAAAACAGATGAACATAAGGGAAGGGAAACAAACATAATATAAAAAGAGGGAGGGGGACAAAACAGAAGAGACTCATAAATATGGAGAACAAACAGGGTTACTGGAGGGGTTGTGGGAGGGGGGATGGGCTAAATGGGTGAGGGGCACTAAGGCATCTGCTCCTGAAATCACTGTTGTGTACTATATGCTAACCAATTTGGATGTAAATTTAAAAAAATAAAATTAAAAAAAGATAATAAACCTAGTCAAAAAAAAAGATGGAAGGATGAATTAAAGCTGAAAAGAGGTGAACGTGTATCAGTGATTGAAAATAATTCCAGTTGATCAAAGAATATTTAATTATAGTGAGCATGGATAAGAACAATGATACAAAAGAGGGTACTGGTAATCAGAAAAATAAAAACTAAAACAAGTACTATTTTTCACCCACTGGGATTAGCAGAATACCTGAATTCAGACAGAATTGCGTGTTGAGAAAGATGAGGGGAATTGCTTACTGGCACCTGATGCAACCGGCCACCCCTGGTGTGCTCC
Source organism: Panthera leo (assembly GCF_018350215.1). Classification (NCBI taxonomy): domain Eukaryota; kingdom Metazoa; phylum Chordata; class Mammalia; order Carnivora; family Felidae; genus Panthera; species Panthera leo. Next base: position 153,812,541 of record NC_056680.1, on the reverse strand, counting down.
AGAAGGTCTGATAAAATGGAGAGTACCTGACCTGCCCCAAGAGATGCCAGCTTTTGTTCCATAAAAGGTTTATATGGGAAGAGATGTATTGCAGGAAAATATATAACAGTGAAAAATTATAAATTTAAATGTCCATCAGAGGACTTGGATAAATAGAATATTGGCACCTCTGTGCAGGAGAATAATATACAGCAGAAATGAATTATGTATCAGCATTAGCTTTAACATACAGTATCAGGTGAGAAAAGCTATAGCACGAGACCACTTGAAATTTTAAAAACAAAACATTTTTATATGTGGGTTTTTTTTTTTTTTTAAGAGAGGTGTACATAAGTATGCAAAAGTATTAAAATAAGGATTAGCAGACACACACCAAATTGAGTAGTGGTTTGCAAGAATGGTGGAAGGGATCAGCATGGGGACAGCTAGCAGGGAGAGAAGAGCAGTTGTTTTATCTATAACACGTTGATTATTTCTGTCTTTTAATTTAAAACAAAAGACTCCATAGTTGTGTTTTACTTTCGTAAGTTTTATGAACTGTGAAAACCGGGAGGCCAATGTGGAAAATTTTTAACAGAATTAATTATGGTGAGAAATACGAGTGATTGCTGCAGTGATTGCCTTTGGTGCAGTTCTTAATTTCAAAATAAAAGTTATTATAGGGAATACATAGTCACTGGAGAACACCCAGGAAATGTGAACATAAATCAGCACCAGTAATCCGCCGAGAGATAATCACCATTAATATTCTGATGTGTATTGTGTGTCCTTTCAGAATTTGGTACTTAATAGTATACACAGTGAGTTATGTTGTTGTTCCAAGTATGGACTCGCACTGGTTTTACCTTTTTTCATTCTTATTTTAAATATCTTTCTTGATCAGTAAATACTGTTTTGACCCCACCTCTGCTACATACTAGTAACTTACCCTCTCCTTCTGTTTTTTATACCAGCTACATTCTCTGGTTTTTTATATATGCAGTAATGTGTTTAGCAAGTACTTACTTTGTGCCAGACTTTGTTCTGTGTACTTACATATGCTACCTCATGTAATCTTCAATAGCCCTGTGAGGTATATCCTATTATTATCCCCATTTACTTATAAAGAAACTAGGGTTTAGAGAGATCAAGTAACCTGGCGCTGACACTTTGGTGTCAGAGTATATTCCTTTACACGTTGCTGCTTCTCCAACTTAGTCTTTTCAACACCTCAAGTGGGCTCTTAATGGAATACAGCAGCCATACTTTTTTTCAAGATTGTTGGTTCTTACTTTCTCCCAGAGGGTGTCTTACCTTCTCTATCCTCAAACCTTCAACACCTCTCCTCCAAGAACAGTCAGCTGGTTTCCTTGCCTGTGATTTCATTGAGAAAATTAGAAGCACCCACCACATCTGCCCACCCGCCTGTGTTCATGCTCAGTTTTTCTGCCTTATCACTAGGAGTGAAAGCCAACCCTTCCTTTTCATATGCTAGATCCCCGTCTTATTTCCCCTACTCACTGACATCTTTGGAGTAAATCTCTCCTATTCATCTTCAGCTTTTCCTTTTCTACTGGATTTTCTTTCATTTAGAAGATCTTCCTTATAATGCACATTTGGCAGAATGTTGACAATTGTTGAATCTAGGTGGAGATTGTAGGGTGATTATTGTACTATTCTTTCAACTTTATGCTTAAAAATTTCTTAATAAAAAGTTATGGAGGACCCATCCTTGATTCTACTTCCCCTTCAAGTTATCACCTCATTTTTCTATTTACAGTAAAACTTGACAAAAGAGTTGTTGATATTCACTCTGTAATTTCTCTTCTTCCCTTTTATTGTAGATCCCACCTGGTCAGGATTTTGTCCCAGTACTCCACTGAAATACTTCTTAGTGGGTCCAGTGGTTAGATTTACAGTCTCCATCTGTTTGTACTGTCAGAAACATATTCTGCAGTTGATCATACCCTTCTCCGATGAAACCCATCCTTAATCCCTTGCTACTCAGAATCTGGTCTGAGTAGCATCTGTACCACTTGGGAGCCTTTTAGAAATGCTGAGTTTTAGGGGTGCCTGGGTGGCTCAGTCAGTTAAGCATCTGATTCTTGATTTAGGCTCAGGTCATGATCTCACAGGTTGTGAGTTCAAGCCCCACCATGAGTCTCTGTGCTGACAGAGCAGAGCCTGCTTGGGATTCTGTCTCCCTCTCTGCCCCTCACATGCTGTCTCTCTCTCTGTCTCTTAAAAATAAATAAACATTAAGAAGTATTAGTGAAAATGACATTTAAAAAAAATTTTTTTAATGTTTATTCATTCTTGAGACAGAGACAGAACATGAACGGGGGAGGGTCAGAGAGAGGGGGAGACACAGAATCTGAAGCAGGCTCCAGGCTCTGAGCTGTCAGCACAGAGCCCGATGCGGGGCTCGAACTCTCGAACCACGAGATCATGACCTGAGCCGAAGTCGGAGGCTCAACCGACTGAGCCACCCAGGTGCCCTGCGAAATGACATTTAAAAAAAGAAATGCTGAGGGGCACCTGGGTGGCTCAGTCGGTTAAGCGTCCGACTTCGGCTCAGGTCATGATCTCGCGGTCTGCGGGTTCGAGCCCCGCGTCGGGCTCTGCGCTGATGGCTCAGAGCCTGGAGCCTGCTTCCGATTCTGTGTTTCCCTCTCTCTCTCTGCCCCTCCCCCGTTCATGCTGTGTCTCTCTCTGTCTGAAAAATAAATAAACGTTAAAAAAAAAAAAAAAAAAAAAAGAAATGCTGAGTTTTAGGTGCTACCCCAGATCTTCTGAATTAGAGACTGTATTTTAGCAAAGTCCCTAAATGATTTGGATGCATATTAAAATTTGAGAAGCACCCTTCTCCTGATTTTCCTTCTACTTCTCCTTTGTAGCTAGTTCTTCCTCAACGCTTGAACCTCGCTGAATGTTGGAACTCTCCAGGAATCTCCATTCTCTTGGTGATCTCATCCAGTTTCATGGCTTAAAATACTGTTCAGTTACCACTTATATGCCCATCACCATCCAACTCACTTCCTCCGAACTCCAAACTGTCCTATCCAGCTGTCTGCTCCACATTGCTTGACTGTCTAATGGACATCTCATATTTAGCGTGTCTCCTACTGAGGACCTGACCTTTTTCCTCAAGCCTGCTCTTCCTACAGTCCTTTCATCTCAGTAACTGGCAACTCTGTTCTGTCAGCTGCTTATGTCAACATTTTGTAGTTATCTTTGACTCCTCTCTTGTTGGCACACAATACACCCAGCCTATTATCTCCTGTTCACTCTGTCTTTAAAGTATATCTAGAGGGGTGCCTGGATGGCTTAGTCAGTTAAGTGTCTGACTTTGGCTCAGGTCTCGATATCATGGTTCGTGAATTCAAACTCTGCATTGAGCTCTCAGCGCAGAGCCCACTTCGATTCTCCTGTCTGCCTTTCTCTCTGCCCCTCCCCTACTCGCACATGTGCTCACACTCTCTCTCTCTCAAAGATAAGCATTAAAAAAAATTTTTTTTTTAAATCCTGTTTTCATTTTTGGGGCAGCTGGGGGGCTCAGTCATTTGAGCGTCTGACTTCAGCTCGGGTCATGATCTCACGATTCATGGGTTCAGACCCTACGTTGGGCTGTGCACTGACAGCGCAGAGCCTGTTTTGGATTCTCTGCCTCCCTCTCTCTCTGCTGCTTCCCTGCTCATGTGCTCTCTCTCAAAAATAAACAGGGGCGCCTGGGTGGCTCAGTCGGTTGAGCGTCTGACTTCGGCTCAGGTCATGATCTCGCGGTCTGTGAGTTCAAGCCCTGTGTAGGGCTCTGTGCTGACAGCTCAGAGCCTGGAGCCTGCTTCGGGTTCTGTGTCTCCCTCTCTCTCTGCCCCTCCCCCAGTTGCATTCACTCGCTCGCTCTCTCTCTGTCAAAAATAAACATTTAAAAATAAGTAAACATTGAAAAATTAAAAGAAAAACGTATACCTAGAATCTGACAAATTCTCATCTCCTATTCTGCCGTTCACTCTGATTCAAGCCACCATTAACTCTTGGCTGACTTAGTGCTCTTCTTCCACCCTTACCTACCTTCAGTTTATTATTGTTCAGCACCCAGAGTCTTTCTTGAGACTTAACTCAGGTTATGTTGCTCCTCTGGCCTCCCAGCGTCTCACATTTCACTCAGAAAGAAAGCCAAAGTCCTTACAATAGTTCCTCAAGGTAACCACCACCACAATCTCTCTGCTTTCGTATTACCTCTCAATTCATTTACTGCTCTTCTTGCTCCCTCTGTTGCAAGCCAGTTTGCCCTCTTGCCGCTCTTAGAATTTGGGAAGCGCGTGCCTCCCTTAGGGCCTTGCCCTTGCTAGTTCCTTTGCCTTCTATGCTCTTATCCCATATCTTCGTGACTCTCTCCCTCCCCTCCTTTCAGGCTTTCATCAAAAGGTCCTTTGAAAAGAGGCCCTCCCTGCCCTAAAATCACAACCCCCTGCCAACTCATCATTTCCTGTCCCCCCACTCACAGAATACTGACACATCTTTTTTCTTTTCCATCTTCTGTACTAAAATGTAAGCACCTTGAGGTAGGGCTTTTCCGCTTTATCTTCAAGACTTAGAACAATTGTTGCTTAGCACATAGTGGGCTTTCAATAAACACGTGTTAAAAGAAAGAAGAAACCCCTTCACAGGTGCCTGGCTGGCTCAGTTGGTTAAGTGTCTTACTTTGGCTCAGGTCATGATCTCACGGTTCTTGGTTTCAAGCCCCTCATCATACTATGTGCTGCCAGCATGGAGCCTGCTTTGGATTCTCCCTCTCTCTCTCTCTGTCTCTCTCTCTCCTTCCGTCCCTCCCCCACTGATACTCCCTCTCTCAAAAATAAACATTAAAAAAATTTTTTTAGAAGGAACCCCTTCAAGGTAATCATTACCTCCATTTTTTAGGTTAGGAATCTAAAGCTAAAAGGGATTATGTAAATGTACCCAAGGTCATATGGCTAGTAAGTGATGCAGTTGGAATTCCAAACCCATGCCCTTTCCACTCTGTCCCTCTGGTTATGTCTCTTACGTCTTCTTGGCTCTGGTTTTCCCCTTAGTATAAGTGCAGTTATTGCTGTTTTGCTTGCCTCCCAAAGAAACACAAAGTGGGGTTTTTTTTGTTGTGTTGTTTTTTTTGCAGTGATGCAAAAAAAATGTGTTTTTTTGCAGTGATGCAAAAAACAGTGTTGTTTTTTTTGCAGTGATGCAAAAATATCCTGAAAACTTTAAAAGGCTGTATGTGTACATGAGGGTGGTAGAAATTTTTTTCTTATAGAAGTTTTACAGTTTTTGCTTTTAGTTTTAGGTCTTAAATCCACTTTAGATTGATTTTTGAGTTTGGAATGAGATGAGGGTTGAAGATTTTTTTTCTCCATATGGATATCCCAGCAGAATTTGTTGAAATGACTATCCTTTCCTCCACTGAGTTACCTTGCTTTTACAAAAAAAAATAAATATGCTTCTGATTTTGGACTTGTATTTGAAATGAACTTTTAAAAAGAATAATAGGGTTTTTGCTATTCCATCAGTACCATGATATTCCATGTTTATAAAACATTCCCACTTATTATTTTTAGGCCAATGTTTTACTTAGAAGGTTTGATTTTCCAAGGGGGATTATACCCTCTCTAATGCAGGTCCCAGCTAGGAAACAAAAAACACATAGAAGTATCATATTCATTGATTAGGAGATTCAATATTATTAAGATGTCTTCCTTCCCAAATTGATCTGTAGATTTCATTTTAACCCCAGTCAAAATATCAGCAGACTTTTCTGTAGAAATTAACAAGTTGATCATAAAATGTACTTGGAAATGCAATGGCTAGAATAGTCAAGAAAATCTTTGCAAAGTTGAAGGACTTCTAGTGTCAGATTTCGGAACTTTGTATAAAGCCACAAGGCCATGTGATGTTGGCATAAGAATGGTCATATAAATCAACAAAACAGAATAGAAGGCCTAGAAATATATCCATAAGTCTATGGTCAGTTGATTTTTTTAACAAGACGTCAAGGCAATTCATGTGGAAAAGGTAGTCCTGTCAACAAATATTGCTGGAACAAATGGATTTCCATAAATAAATAAACAAATAAACACACGATTAACCCTTACGCAACACAAGACATTAATATTAACTTGAAATGGATTAAAGACTAAAAGTTGAAAATCTAGATGTTCTAGAAGAAACATTGGGGAAAATCTTTATAGCCTAAAGAAAGACAAAGATTTCTTAGGATACAAAAAGTAAGGATCATACAAGAAAAAATTCATAAATCGGACTTCATCAAAATTTAAACCTTTGCTTTTTGAAGACACTGTTAAAAATGAAAAGATAAGCCACAGATTTTAAGAAAATGTTTGTAACATACATTATCTGATTAAAAGACTTGTATCTAAACCATACAAGAACTCTTACAACTCAGTAGTTAAGACAAAGTATCCAACAAAAAAAGTGGGCAAGAGATTGGAGTATTTTATTTAAAAGGCATAAGAATGGCAAATGAACATGTGCAAAGATGTTCAACATCAGTAGACATTAGGGGAGGTAAATTAAAACTCCAAGACACCACTCACTACACACCCACTAGAATTCTTACCATCAAAACCAGCCATTCCGATTATTGATAAGGTTTCTAGAGCAGCTAGAGCTCTTACGTGTTGCTGGTAAGGATCTTAAATGGGACAACCACTTTGGCAGTTTCTTTTAAAGTTAAAAAAACCACATGAGCAATCCTGGTCTTAGTTATTTACCCAAAAGAAGTGAAAGCATAAGTCAACAACAGAGACTTGTACTTGAATGTTCATAGTATCTTGTTCATAATTGCCAAAAATCAGGAACAACCCAAATGCCCAAGGGCTAAATGGTTAGGTTGTGGTATGTCCATACTCTGTAATACTGCATACAGCCAGTGTGTGAATCTTAGAATCATTATGCTGAGCAAAAGAAGCCATAGATTTTGTTTATGTGATGTTCTAGAAAAGGCAAAACTAATCTCTAGTGGCAGAAATCATTATCAGTGGTTGCCTGAGCTGAAGAGGGTGTTATTAATTGCAGAAATACCTGAAGAAAGTTTTGGGGGTGATGGATATTCTTCATGTTGATTGTGGCTGGTCATTATACAAGTATATATATATTTGGCAAAACTCAAACCGTACATAAAATTGGGTGCATCCTGTGTTGTAGACAAGTTATACCTTAATAAGTTTGATTTTTTTTAATGCGATAGAAACCAAAAACTACCTAAAAATGGATTTTAGGCCACTCAGAGCACAACACAGCTGGAAAAGGTGTGAACTTCACTTCTTACGTATTTTAATTATTTTATTTTTTTATTAATTTTTTTTAACATTTATTCATTTTTGAGAGACAGAGTATGAGTGGGGAAGGGGCAGAGAGAGAGGGAGACATAGAATCTGAAGCAGGCTCCAGGCTCTGAGCTGTCAGCACAGAGCCCAGCTTGGGGCTCAAACTCATGGACCGGACCGTGAGATCATGACCTGAGCCGAAGTCAGACGCTTAACCGACTGAGCCACCCAGGTGCCTGATATTTTAATTATTTAAAATATAAATGATTGTTTAAAGTATAAATGATTGTTGACTGCAGAGGAGTAGCAGAGTCTCATTCCCTTCAGTCTTACTCACTTTGCACAGTGTGGTTATGAGGAGAGTGGAGAGCATCAAAGCAGAAGGGACACTGTAATTGAAATTGTTTGGATCAAATATTGTCACCACCTTCATGCATATTAGTCCCGTCAGCTGCCACACCCTCCCTAGGTTTCTGGGGAGAGATTCAGCTTGCTACGTGAAGTCTAATGAACATTTTTGAAATTGTGTACCATTTGGTGAAACGGGATTCAAATGCTAATGTCTTGGAAGCCAGTTCTTTGGTTTTAGAAACAGTTGAAAATACAAGAAAAGAAGAGTGAACTTCAGTGAGAGACACTTGGGACTGTTACAAACAGGCAACACCGATAAATCAGGCAAATACTACAGCAGATGCAGCCTTAGCGATTGCATTTCAGCAAGGCATTTGAGTGATAATTCTCATGATGGCGTTGAGGAGAGGATCAAGAGATGTAAATGCATGGAGAATTGGACTAGGTTCATGAGTGTATGACGATCATCATCCCTGAAGCTATTAAGCTGAAGGAGATTTTTGTTTCATTCTGCTGCTGAGTATGACTAGCATGTTTACACATAACTTAGGTGAGGGCATCAAGAGCACACTGATCTTTTAAAACTTATTTTTTAATGAAAACTAAAATTTCAATCAGCTGAGATTATAGGCCATGTCTACAAGATAATCGACATCTTACCCAAGGTCAGAAAAGAAAGATACACATACAAATATAGGATGGGGAAACTGTTGTGTAGGAGCAATGCAAGAACAACCCTGTAGGGTTGGAACTGAATATAATTTTAATAGAAGTCTGTTGAGTGACTGTGGCTGCCATAACACTCTCAATAATGGCTGATGTAATTTTTTAGCCCACATAAGGAAGATGAAGATGAATTAAATTTTGTTTTGTTTTTTTAGATTCCACATCTAAGTGAGAGCATATGGTATTTGGATTGCCCTGTCTGACTTGTTTCATTGCAGATAATGCCCTCAGGGTCCATCCATGTTGTTGCAAACAGCAGGATATCCTTTTTTGTGGCTGTATAATATTCATGTGTGAGTGTGTATGTGTGACATTTTCTTTATTCACTCATGAACACCAAGTTGTTTCTGTATCTTTGCTATTGTGAAGAATGCTGCAGTAAACATGAGGGTGCAGATGTCTCTTTGAGAGCCTGGTTTAAATTCTTTTGGGTATCGGGGCGCCTGGGTGGCTCGGTCGGTTAAGCGGCCGGCTTCGGCTCAGGTCATGATCTCAAGGTCCGTGAGTTCGAGCCCCGTGTCGGGCTCTGTGCTGACAGCTCAGAGCCTGGCGCCTGTTTCAGATTCTGTGTCTCCCTCTCTCTGTGGCCCTCCCCCGTTCATGCTGTGTCTCTCTCTGTCTCAAAAATAAATAAGCGTTAAAAAAAAAAAAAATTTTTTTTTAAATAAATTCTTGGGGCGCCTGGGTGGCTCAGTTGGTTAAGCGGCCGACTTCGGCTCAGGTCATGACCTCGCGGTCCGTGAGTTCAAGCCCCGCGTCGGGCTCTGTGCTGACAGCTCAGAGCCTGGAGCCTGTTTCAGATTCTGTGTCTCCCTCTCTCTGACCCTCCCCCGTTCATGCTCTGTCTCTCTCTGTCTCAAAAATAAATAAACGTTAATAAATAAATAAATAAATAAATAAATAAATAAATAAATAAATAAATAAATAAAATAAAAAATAAATTCTTTTGGGTATGTACCCAGAAATGGGATTACTAGATCATATGATAATCCTATGTTTAAGTTTTTCTGAGGAACTTGCATACTGTTTTCCATAGTGGCTGTACCAGTTTACATTCTCTTCAACAGTGTACCCTTGAAAGAATTCCCTTTTTTCTGCATTCTTGTTACCACATGCTGTTTCTTGTTTTTTTGATAATAGCCATGCTAACAGGTATGAGGTGATAGCTCATTGTGGTTTTGATTTGCATTTCCCTGATGATGAATGATGCTGGACACCCTTTCATGTACCTGTTGGCCATCTGTATGTTTTCTTTGGGAAAATGTCTGTTTTTTAATCAGTTTGGGATTTTTGCTATTGAGTTCTACAAGTTCTTTATATTTTTTGGATACCCCCTTATTAGATATATGACTTGCAAATATTTTTTCCCATTTGGTAGGTTGCCTTTTCATTTTGTTGGTGGTCTGTGCCCTTTGCTGTGCAGAAGCTTTTTCGTTTGACGTAGTCCCAGTTGTTTATTTTTGCTTTTGTTGCCTTTGTTTTTTGGTGTCAAATCAAAAAAAAAAAAAAAATGATTATCAAGACTGATGTCAAGGACCTTGCTACCTATTTTGTTTTCCCTAGGAGTTTTATGGTTTCAGGTCTTATGTTCAAGGAGAAAATTAAGATGAGAGTCGCTCTAGTTTGTGTTGATCGGATCAAATCTAGAGTATTGTATTTACTCTTGAGGCATCATATTAAGCTCTTAAAAGAATGTTAAAAACCTGAATCTTGGATAATAGCTTGAAAGAAGTAGCATAGAGAACAAATTTTACTAGATGATTTGCCCAGCTTTCAGATTAAATGATTCTGTAGGTGGATACTTTTGCTTCAAGGAAGGAAACTCCCAAGGGAAACCTATCAAGAAGATGTGATACTCATTTAGTTTATAGCATGTTTTTTCTTTCTTGCTACTTTTATAAACCTATAAGGTTCTCTTTAACATCTTTGAAAAGTTAAGAAGGAGTCCAATTTGACTGCTTTAAATAATGGATAGACTTCTGTATAATCTATAGTAAAGTTAATTTATTCTTGTTCCCTTCCCTACCCTCAACCAGTAAAGGATTACCCAAGGATAAGGGGGTGCTGTTTCAGGTTGCAGCTGTATATGACTTTGGCCTGTGTTAGATTTATATTGTCCACCTTCTACTAGGGTTATATCACTAGCTCAGCACTTGTATTTATATCTTGTTAATTATCTAGTACTTTCCCAGTCAGAATTTTTTTCTCCCCTCAACCCTCTGGTTACATTTCTATTTACTTTATTCTTGCTATATTTCTTTGTATCAGATTCGTTGAAAAAATTGACAACATCAGGAACACCTTTATCTTCTCTTATAACTTAATCATGCTGCCATATAGTTCATTTCTACCACCCATTTGTTGTTGTTTTTAATTTCAAAGAAAACAATCTCTTTTCAAAGACCAACACTTTTTCTGTGCATTAAATACCAGATCTCTGACCAAAGCACCAAGCTCCGCCACTGAGCACCATCACCATTTGTTCTCCTTTCTTTCTGAAGAGGAGACAAGGTCTCCCCATCTTGAAAAAGCATTTGATTGAGGCCCCTTTCTCTCCATCTGTACCTCTCTCTGTCACTGCAGAACTTTTTAAGCAAATGAGACCCATAAATGACATCATGTTTTCCTTCAACATAAGAGAGAGCGGGTGATAGAGTGAGATTGAGTTTAAGAAGTCATGACAACAAGAAAACTTTAAAATGCAGTAATCTATGCAGGAAGTAAACTGATACGAGAGAGAAATTGGAAGAGAAGGAGTTACTTTGTATAAACAGTAGTTTGAAATGAAAATTTTGTCTGAGAAGAAAGTTTCAAAATCTTGATCTCTGGGAGAATGAGGAAGTTTAAATGAAGATGTAAAAGCATAAATAAAGCTTAATCATTGTAAATCTTCCATTTTTAACTGTTTATTACATAATTTTGATTATACCATTTAGACTTTAAAGTGTCATTTTAAGGCAAAATTTGTTTCCTAATGGTCATTGTCAAATTTCAGAAGTCTCCTGTATCTTTTCTCTGTAGTATCAAATGAAGAAAAATAACTTTGACTAGAATATTCTATGCATTTCATTGTAGTTCACTCAACAGACATGTTGAATACTTACCATATGCCAGGCACTGTGCTAGGCCCTGGAGACTAAACAGAAGTAAAGTAGGCAGAGCCCTTTCCCTCAGTGAACTCAAGCAGTTTTTAGGGGTAACAGATAATTTAAATTTATCATCGGCTTTAAAATAGACTCACTGGGGACGTTATATAGCACGTTTCCTCCTCACCATTTTTGTCTGTTTTGAAAATTTAGTCTGTATTACTTAATTTTCTCTTATTATATGCTATTTTAAACTAATCAACAATAGGATTATTTACTGTGGCCATTAGTAGCTAATTTAAGATTAACATGTCTGGTAAAGCTCCTCTGTATTTTTAAGGTATTTTAGGGATGCCTGGCTGATTCAGTTGGTGGAGCATGCGGCTCTTAATCTCAGGTTATGAGTTCAAGCCCCATGTTGGGTGTGGAGATTACTTAAAAATAAAATCTTCAAAAAAAAAAAAAAAGGTATTTTAGTAATGTATACTACTACCTTTAAAATGGTTTTATCAATCAAATCTTCATATTCTGGTGGAATTTACATTCTGAAAAGAAAGTGAACCAAAGGCACAGAGGGAAAAATACATGAATCAAGCTGTTAAATAATTACTACATGAGTGAACACTGAAAGATCACTTTCAGTTGAGTTAATCATGGGAAAGCTTCATTCAGAAGTTAGAGTGAACGTTCAGTCTTAAAGGATAGGAATGAATGGGGGAGAATAGAATGAAAGTTCATTTGGGGATGGGTTTGGGAGGGGAGCATCGATCACAGAGGTGGGATTAAATATCAATGTCTGTTGAAAAGACACGGATAAATAGGCTTGGCTGGAGTGAAAGGTTTGTATTGGTAAATAGTAAAAGATGAAGCAAAGTCTTTTAACACAATACAGGATTTTGGCTGTACCGTAATAGTAATATGTTCCTATAATCCTAAATTCATTGACTGTTTATTTTAATATTCTTATGTAAAGAGGTTATCATAATGTATAGTTTGCAGTTGTATCATAATTTTGAATAAGTCTTTATTTACACCCCTAAATATGTTCTATAGATTTTGAGGCCAGAGTCTTTACCCCTACTCAGGTTGAAATGATGTTTTGTTTTTCAGTTACTTACACGCCAAGTCAATCATCCACAGAGACCTCAAGAGTAATAGTATCCTTCCTGAAATTTGTCTGCGAAGTTTGAAAACATCCTGACTTTTTCTTCTGCATTTTGTCTTCACATTATGTAAAAACAATTTTCATGCTAAGTTCAATATACTGTCAAGAGAATTAATAAACGGGTTTGCATGAGAGCATACTGAAGCAGGATACTACCACCTGCTTTTGGTTTCTGAACTTTTGAACATTATCAAAAAAATCTACCAAGTCTTCCTAACAGTAGTACTCTTTTGATTGCGTGCTTCCACTCTGTCAGCTCCATAAAACGGAGAGTTGCGCAGCTGCCCACTCATTTCTGTCAGTGCTCTGACGCTGCCCCCCAGTGGTGCAGATGTAACTGAAAGTTGTAACTTACGTAACGAGGAGGTGAGAAAGACATATTTTTCCTTCTTCCTCCATAAACCCAGCTCAAGACCCTGTCCGCCAACTAAACTTCATTCCAGTGAAGAACTTTGTGTCTTTGTCAGCAGTGCCAAAAGAATGGATCTGTGTTACTGAAATCTAATGGGAAAGTTTTCACGATTTCCCAGAAACTCAGGAAAGCATCTCACCTCACCCTGCCACATTTCAAGCCCCAAAAATCTTAAAAGCAGGCCACATAGGCCAAACAGAACTAATTATTTTTTAAAACATGTTTGTCAACTTTAAGAGGAAGTAGGAAGAACTGTACTTTTTAAAGGAATATCATTATTACCAAGGAAAGAAAATCATATTACAGGCTTATAGAAATTAGATCTCTTACCTAAAATTTTCATAATGCTTACTTTGATAGGAAAATGAGATCTATTGTTTTCCTTTACTTACTACACCTCAGATATTTTTCTTCATGAAGACCTCACAGTAAAAATAGGTGATTTTGGTCTAGCCACAGTGAAATCTCGATGGAGTGGGTCCCATCAGTTTGAACAGTTGTCTGGATCCATTTTGTGGATGGTAAGAATTGAGGCTGTTTCTCCATTAATGAAATTTGTGGACCCCGCGATGCTGCTGAACTACTAGAAAATCATTGAAGGTTTCATAATGCCCAGTATTCACAAAAATCAATGTTGATCTTATTTTTTATGTAAATAGATTTTAACCTTTTTCTTTACCTTTACAAAAAGTATTATGATACCAGTTTCAGTACATTTCAAACAAAATATATGTATTTTATAAACTGTTTAAATTTTACCCAGAATTGGCTCTCTAAAATATCTTGTGTTCAAAATGTTCTGTGTACCCTGTTGCAAAAAGAAAAAAACAAGTATGCCATTTAAGCAGGTATGATCTGCAGCAGTTATTAAGGTTTTGCTAAGAGAACTCCTCTTTTTTGGGAGAGAGGCTGTTTCACAATCTTATTTAAGCCTAAATTGGCAAGTACTTCCGTTAGACTAGAAAGAACCTATAATTATGGGGCAGCTGGGAGAGGAAAGACAAAAAAAAAAAAAAGGTAGATTTTTAACACTGTCAGCCATGTGCTGCCCTGCATAGCTCTTGCTTTATTCCTATTTCTGCTTTGTTGGAAAAAAGGGAATGAAAACTTCAGTTACTTTCTGCAGGCTCTGAAAAGGGCAGGCATAGGAATCAACCTCTAAGCTGGCTGTTCTTAAAAGGGACTCTGAGACCCTTTTGGAGGTCTTCAAGGTCATCCCTGTGTAAAGCCACATTTGGTTTCATGTTCTTCAACCAGAAATGACACATCACAACAGATTGGATGCAGCAACATATATGTGTCTGTAGCTGACTCTGTTAAACCAGTCAAAGAGAATTGCAGTACTGTTCTCGCTGAACTGTTTTTGGTTTTGAAAATACACTTTTCATTAAACATGGGTCATCTGTGTTAACATCTAATGGCTGTTGTTTTATTATTTATGGAATTACTAAATATTTTAACAGTTTCCCTTTAGGTTTAAAAATGATAAATACCTATGTATATGCCCTTGGGATCTTCAGTAATTTTCAAGACTAAAAGAGGCCTGAGACAAAAAAGTTTGAGAACCGCTGCTCTCAGCTGAATATAGGATGTCCCCAAGCCATTAGTGCAATTTGAAGGTTTAAATAATTGAATCTGCACAAAGACTTTGGGACACGATGCTGGAAACAGAAAAGCTGCAAGGGCTCTTGAAGCCACATTTGCGTATATTCCCTGAACTATCCATAGCAGTCTCCAGGAAGGGAATTCCAAGATAGATGTCTGAATCAGTGAGGAAAACTTAGGGTTCAATTCGGCTATGATTTCTTGTAATAATAACTGGAGTTAAGGCAAAGTAGCAAGCGGAAGGAGCTCACTGGACTTAGAATTAGGAGATTGGTACTTAAGTGCTCTATTTGACTCTTAGCCTGCATGTTTGTTAACCTCCTCCACATCTCTCAGTTTTTAATGTTGGTTGGACTAGTGGATTTCTAATACCTTTTCTGTGTCTAAGATTCAGTAATTAGAGCTAGCTAGGTTTGTGACTTTGATTATTCTAATTGTTTAATAAGTCATTATAAACCAGAGGCTAATTGATAATTGTAAACTGGATCTCACGCACCTTTAAGTCCTACACCTTGTTACAAGATGGCAGTGTATCCTAGGGAGGGGTGGGCTGGCAGATATTAAGTACTGAAATTATAAAACCTAATATTAAAAAGAAACAATTAATACATGTTTTAAAGGTGTGTTGATCTTAACTAGTGTGGACGAGAGGCTCAGTTAAATCTCCAGGTTTGTCCTTTTTTCAAAAACCGTAGTTTTATACAGTTAGTAGATTATTATACATGAAGTGTTACATTTTCTTCTAATTTCTTTTTTGTTGATACCTAGGTAGATTGGTTCATCCTTTGTTCCATCAAGCTGAGTTCTAATACAAGAGTAGCCAATAGTACACTTAATTATTGAATAAATCCTTTTGGGTTGATAGTGCCTTCAGAAGCAAATATGGAACATCCGTAGACAAGAGAGAAGAGTTGGGTCAGGACTAAGGTTATGTAATTCTCTGAACTATTTACAATAGTCTTCTCAACCTTGTTTTATTTATCTTAGAGGGGAAAGACACCTTTGTGAAAATTTTTACAAATTAAATCATTAAATTAATTGAGGATCTTAAATCACTAAATTAATTGAGGATTGATTAT
This sequence comes from Panthera leo, assembly GCF_018350215.1. Taxonomy (NCBI): domain Eukaryota; kingdom Metazoa; phylum Chordata; class Mammalia; order Carnivora; family Felidae; genus Panthera; species Panthera leo. The sequence continues at coordinate 153,796,816 of NC_056680.1, read as the reverse complement.
GCGTTTCTTGTAAATAGATGACATACAACTTTACATCAAGCCATCTACCAACAACAGTGAGGTAAAACTAAATTTTAAAAAGACATTTAGTTCCTCAACTGATTTATTACTCTCTTCCTCTCAAAACTGTGTTCTGGCTTTTCAGATTGTGTCTATCATAACCAGCCTCTCAGTATTCTGGCTTGTTCACTATAGCACAGTTGTATGTGGTTTATTTTGTACTATATTACTAAAAGCAGTTAGTAAGATGTTTGACCAAAGGAAGTAGACAGTCTTCTACGCCCCCATCCTTCCATCAGGGCCTCCGCACATCTATCAGTGGTTCTCAACCTTGGTTAGACATTAAAATCATCTGGGGAACTTAAAAAAACAACAGTGCTTGGATCCCCTCCCCAGATTCTGTTCTAGATTGTAGTCTGGACATTGAGAGGTTAAAGTCTATACAGGTGATTGTGATTTTCGGGTAAGGCTGAATGTCATTGCCTGCCTTTTGAGAGAGTCTGACTGGCCTTACCCTGACCTGTGACCAGGAATCTTGTTCCAGGTCTTCCGGCCATTTTTGCAGTCAGTCCAGGTTTTGGTATCAAAGTAACGCTTTCACAAGAGTTTTTATTTATACTCTGCAATTTCTCTAATGAGACAATTCTTCCAAATGAAACAGAACAGAAGATGCAAGGTGAAGTAATTCCTTTAAGCTAATATTTAACTGACCATCTATTGTATTTTATGTAAACAGCCAAGAAGAAATTAAGTATTAGAGTACAGTGAGTGAAATGTGTAAAAATGTAGCAAATATGCTTTGGTCTATAGCTTTTCCCAAGAAGCAAGCAGCCAAGATTCTTTATACCATCTTCTAAGTCAACCTGCTGTCTCTTGTTTTTGTTAATAAAGCATCCACAGCATGTTGACAATGCTTTTGGAGGCAGGAGTTTTACCGGTATTCTCTAAGGTGCCCTGAGACGAGGAAAACCATTGTACCAAGGGGGAAAACCAAAATTCTAAGGCAGTTACCATAGTGGTTGTGCTACTCCCAAACATGAACACAGATCTAAAATTTCTTTACTGAATCAAGAATGGGAAATGGGAACTGATTCTTGAAAGGACTAGTCCTGGGAAGGATTCAAATAGCAATGACAGGATTTTGTGCTGAAAGAGGATGGCTGATAAAATTATAAAATCTTAGTAATGCACATGGAATCTCGGGTAATACCACCTCTTTCAGAGTTTACCAAGCACTTTTCTTCTTGATCAGTTCTACTTCTTTGCCCATTAATAAGAGAATTGATTGCATATTAGATGAATTATTTAATGACAAAAGCATTGTTCTGGGAATTTTAATAATCTGCTTTTCAGTCTATTCAGTTGAAGTTGAAGAATAAACAAGAATATTTGTCTTTTTGTGTTCTGACAGGCACCAGAAGTAATTCGAATGCAAGATAAAAACCCATATAGCTTTCAGTCAGATGTATATGCATTTGGAATTGTTCTCTATGAATTGATGACTGGACAGTTACCTTATTCAAACATCAACAACAGGGACCAGGTAAATCTTTACCATCTCTTGGGGTTTATTTTACTATATGTATAAAGAGTCCAGTTTGGAAGCAACTGTGTGGCTCAGTCGGTTAAGTGTCCGACTTCGGCTCAGGTCATGATCTGGAGGTTTGTGAGTTCAAGCCCTGCATCCGGCTCTGTGCTGACAGCTTTGGAGTCTGGAGCCTGCCTGCTTCAGATTCTGTGTCTCCTCCTCTCTCTCTCTCTCTCTCTCTCTCTCTCTGCCCCTTCCCTGATTGTGCACCTTCTTTCTTTCTCTCTCTCTCTCTCTCTCAAAGTTAAATAAAAAAATTTTTTTAATTAAAAAAAAAAAAGACTCCAGTTTGTTGCAAGAAAAGAAGCGTTGAGTCCGGGTAGGCATGAAAAATAGGTATCTTGATCTTTGTTACCAGTTTTGGAAACTTTTGGTATACTCTCAGCAATAGTAGCTGCATGTAAGGCCTCTCCTTGAAAGCTCAGTGCTAAGTGTTGTAATGGAGTATAGCTCCTGATGTTCTGACTAGAAGCTAGAGCTGCAGCGGTGGGTGTTGGTCACATCTCTTGACCGAGCTCGGCTAGAAGGAGGCGCTGCCGCTGCAGCGACTGGGCTTTATGCCGTCTCTCTGTTCCGTCACCGCTTGTGCTAAGCAGCCTGGCTGTGCTGTTCTTCATATCGGATTCTTGTGAAACTAGTACGGTTTCTCCCTTTTGTTAACTAGGTAAATGGAAAGACTTATTTCATGCTTTGCATTTTTCTAGAAGGAGAATTCTAATAGGAAATTTTTGTGCTTATTTCTTCCTAAGTTCCTGTTCTCTGTCCTTTACCTCCCCCACCCCCGCCCCACCCCCAGTACCCAACTTAGCCTCAGGCAGCTCTTTGCCTTTTCTGTCCCAGCCACATGAAATTCACCAGGACTTTGACACTAACCAAGAAAATGAAATTGTCTTTACTAAAATTATCTTGTATACCTCAGTATGTAAAAAAGTGTGTGTGTGTGTGTAGAGAGAGAGATTGCAGCAGTTCCACCATTAATATATTAAAAAACAGGGGCTCAGTCAGTTAAGCGTTCGACTTTAGCTCAGGTCATGATCTCACGGTTCGTGAGTTCGAGCCCCGTGTAGGGCTCTGTGCTGACAACTCAGAGCCTGGAGCCTGCTTCAGATTCTGTGTCTTCCTCTCTCTGTGCCCCTCCCCAACTCGTGCTCGCTCTCTCTCTCTCTCTCTCTCTCTCTCTCTCTCAAAAGTAAATAAACATTTAAAAAAATAAAAAATAAAAATAAAACAATAGTTGACCATATAAACTATAAATAATATTTATACTTTGTACCGTGGTTTGCATCAGCATTACTTGAGTAAGGGCTCCTGGGTATTTCAGTTGGTTAAATACCCAACTCTTGATTTCAGCTCAGGTCATGATCTCACAGTTCATGAGATTGAGCCCCACATTGGGCTCTGCACTGACAGCTTGGAGCTGCTTGGGATTCTCTTCCCCTTCCCCCTCCACCTCTCTCTCTCTCTCTCAAAATAAGTAAATAAACATTAAAAAGAAGAAGAAGAAGAATTACCTGGGTAATTTGTTTAAACATAGAGATACTAGAGCAGATTCTGATTCCATGGAGTGAAGTCCAAGCACCTGCTTTTTTAATAAGTTTGCCAGGTGATTTTTATACATACCGAAGTTGAGAATCCCCAATCCAAAGAATAAAAAAAAATCCAACAGTATGAATGTGGTATGTGTTTTATCATAAGCTCTCAATCTAGTGAAATGATAGTTTTTAATTTATAAATGTGTTAACTTCATGTAAGTAGTGTGTGTGTATGTGTGTTGGTCATCAGTTCAACTCTCCATCTTTTTGGTAATAACTCTGAGTATCTTTCTAAGAACTTCAGCTAGTATGTGATTTCAGAGAAGTAGTCTCAGTTGTCCTGTACTTTGTGGATACTTGCTGAGTGACCAGATGGCCCCTTACCCAGAGTGCTCTGGATTCTATGTAGATGAAAAAAGTGATTTAAATGACTGTTTCTACCAAGGTCAGCACAAAGCTAATTGGTTAGTTGCTGTTTGGTCTTTCTAACTACTACATAGCTTTTGAATGTTGAATACTACCTTTGAGTGTTAAAAAAAATCTGTGACCTGATTCCTAATTACCTGACATTTTAAGCCCTGCATGAAGCATAGATTCAAGATAGACCAAACTACTAGCGAAGGAGCATAGTCAACCCATTGCACTCATTGGACTTGTGACAGATTCTAGATCACTGAGATGATTGACTGGATGATGGCAATCTGAGTAGCAAGGTTGGTTCTAATTTGCAAACTTCCTGTGCCCTGCCTCTTACAGTCCTATTAATTCAACCATAAGACATAATACCCTGTGCCATGTTCACTTTTCCTTTGCATATAACTTTTCTACAAGGGAAAAGGGATTTACATAAAAAAGATTTATGTCTGTGTCACATTGTGTTGCCTAGGGTGCATTCATTTCGGTGTTAAAGGATCCACTTTACAAGGGAACTTTAGTTTTAGTTGATTTATCATAGAGACAACAAATAAAAATTTATGAATTTAAGATCTGGATGAAATCCAGTGAATACTTCTGTTTTAATAAAATAATACGTTATGGAAATGGGTATTATTATCTCCAAAATATGGATAAAAAGCAACCCAGAGTTTTGCACTCATCCACTTCTTGGCATTTTAGGTGCTTTGTCTTCCACAGGAGTATAATAAATGATGTGGCAAGGGCTTACTCTCCATAGGAGAAGTAAGTGAGTGACCAACAGAAGGGTAAGGCCTTTACTGGTTAATTCTGTCTGGTAGTAAGAACCTTCTGGAATTTGCCAGTCTGAAACCAGGTTGAATATTTGATAAAGAAAAAGGAGGACGCCTGGGTGGCTCAGTCAGTTAAGTGTCTGACTCTTGATCTCGGCTCAGGTCATGATCTCGCAGTTTGTGAGATCGAGCCCCTCTTGGGGCTCTTTGCTGACAGCAGGGAGCTTCCTTGGGATATTCTCTGTCTGTCCCTCTCTGCCCCCCACCTCAAAATAAATAAATAAACTTTAAAAGAAAGAAAGAAAAAGGGGGTCAAAGAATGATATATGCACTATCCCTTACCCCTATTCTATTTCATTACTTCTTGTCTGCTTTCTTCAAATGGCACTTTCCATGGAAGTCCCTTTTGGGAATTGCTAATTCTAGTCATTTTCAGTGACGTAACCCCAGCTATTGCTCCGTCTGTCCCCTTGATTTGATTTTTCTTTTTCTCTCGAACTTTCATCACCATGGCTCTCAGATTGGACTTCTGTTTGAAAATTTAGGAATATTCTTCTTTCTCATGGGAGATAGGACATCTCCTTCTTTACTACGCACTGTAGGAACTGTTCCTGTGTACTCTTCCCCCCATAGTCTTGGGTGGCAGGTTTTGCCTGTAAATTTAAAGCAGGACTCTGGTTAAGAAACTCAGTGTAATGGCCGACCTTGGACTCATGACCTGGTCACTTTAGCTCTTCAGGTGTCTTTTTTTTTTTTCAGTTATAAAAATAAGAAATTGCACTAAAGAATTCGTTCTGGTTGTAAAGATCAGATTCTTTCCTAGAGCAGTTCTCTTAGCGCTTCAAGGGATAGCCATCGTATAGCATGCCTTTTGCTTTCCTTACTCTAGTGCTGAAATCTAAGACATTGCTGTCATTTTTTTCCCCCTCTTTATCCTTCCATTTTGCTCTCTAATCACCCTGCTCTTTCCTCTTCCAGTGCAGCTTTTCTACTGAGTTGGGGTTAATAATGTGCTCATTTAGGCTACGTGTATTGACTCTCTGTCCTCATGGTTTTCTTTTCTTGGAGTAGAAGTGCTGGGTCATCTTAGAAGAAAATAACAACTAATTTTTATCTGTTATTTTAAGTACCGTTATTTAAGTCTGTTTTTTCAGTTACTGTTGGTGTATAACAAACCACCCAAAACATAGTGGCTTAAGCAAATTATGAATCTGCAGTTTGGACTGCTTTCAGTGAGGAAGATTTATGTCTGTGTCACATTGTGTTGCCTAGGGTGCATTCATTTGGGTGTGAAAGGATCCACTTCCAAAATGGCTCATTCATACCTCTGACAAGGTGTGGTGCTAGCTGTCTGCTGGAAGCTTGGTCAGGGTCAAGGGCCAAGGGCTTTAGTTCTTGTCGACATGGACCTTTCTATGGGGACGTCTTCTAGAAAGTGTGGACTTTGTTAGAGCCTGGTGGCTAGGTTCTAAGCACAAGCTCTCAAGAGATACAAAATGATAAATACCAGTATCTTACCTACACACAAATTATTTCAATAAGAAATTTTCAAAGCCTACTATATGCAAAGCACTATGGGATATAAAGGAATACAAAGATGAATAATACACAGGCCATGCTTTTGGTGGAGTTTACCAATCTGTTGAAGCAGTACAAGGGGAGGGGGTGATGAGAACGAGTAGACATTGTGCTCCAGTAATACAGAGGCATGAATCAAGGGGTGGAGGTGCCAGGAGTGCTGAATGTGGATTGAGAATGGAAATGACCAGTCAGTTCCAGAATTTCAAATTGAACTGCTGATTTTATCTTTTATGTGCCACTTAAATCTTCTGTACATGAATTATATCCTGGAGAGTCTTCCCTTTAAGTTTAAGTAATTGCAAAGAATGTGATTTCCTTTGTATTATATTTTTTCAAAGTTTGATATGGCTCTTTTTTAAACATACTTCTATACTTTCAAGCCTTTTATTGATCATTCAAATAACATCTCTGCAACAAAAAATATGTATTTAAATTTAGAATTACAAAAATCTTTCCTGTGACTTTAGTCTTTGAAGGTTAATTTTTTAAATTCTGAACTATGCTTCTATTAATGAGTATTAATATATAACTGATGAAAATAATGTAAGTTTTGGTATATAGAAATAAAGAAGGTAAAATTTTATTGGAAATGTGTGTCTTCATGAACATATGGGGCTTTTCAGTTCATTCATGTATTTGTGGATAAATAGGCTTTTGCTGAAATGAGAAAGAATTAAGCACTGAGCAGTATTGTTCAGGTAGATACAAAGATGGGAAAGTCAGGAATTTGTTGTACCCACATGCACAGTTCACTGGTCCCCAAGACCACACTCAGACTCAATTGCTCATTAAGTTTGAGAACTCGCTCTAGGTTGTTAATGCTTACAGTTATGGTTTAGTGCAACAGCAGGATACAGATTAAAATCAGCCAAGGGAAGAGGCACATAGGGCAGAATCCAGGAGAGTTCCACATGTGGAGGTCACAGTTGTCTTCTCCCAGTGTAACTGTGGACCGCACTGAATTCTCCCGACAGCAGAACACTGCCAACCACAGAGACTCTCTTAAGTCCAGAGTTATCACTGGGGCTCTGTCAGGTAGATAAGGTTGACTACCTCTGTGGCTGGCCTTAGTTCTCAAGCCCTCTGGAAGTCAAACTGGTACTATATGACTCAAAGTCCCTTCTATAAGCCCCCAGGTAAATAAACAGAAATACTCTCATCAGGCAGGACATTCCAAACTTTTAGGGATTATCTCCTAGGAGCCAAAGGCAAAGGCCATCCCTTTTTCTGGGCAAGATAAATTCTTTACCGTACACCATATCACTCAAAACTCATGTCTATAATGTACCAAAAAATTGCGTAATAGCTTGTCACTGAGTTTTGTAATCAGCTGACGGTTCAGTTAATTTTACTGAGAGCAAAGATTTGGAAACTAGCTGTCTTGCAAAGGTATTTGTTACCCATTCATGAAAGCCCTGTTAAATACCAATAGTGTCCCTTTGGTACCCCAGCAGTTTTACACCTTGGTGCAATGTGTACTATCGTTAAATTTCATGTGGGTAAAAAAGGTATGCTTTTTACAAAGCAGGAGTAGGGCAGTTCTGCCAGGGGAGATGGAAGGGTAGCTGCACACTTGCACCGCGTGGTCCTCGAGCACATCTGCTCTCGGGTCAGCACCGGTTCTTACAGCACTGAACAGGGACTAAGAGCAAGTTAAGAGACCAGGCTCGACTGTTCTAAAGTTGATAAGCTCCGGCCTGTAACAAGGGATCTCTTACTGGCTGTCCACCTAGCCACTAGGCTGTCCGTTGGAACTGTTCCCTCTAAGATCAAACCCCCGCCCCCCCTCTCCAAGACTTCTGATGTCTGTCTCTGCCCATTATCAAAAGAGCTGAGAATTAGAAAGTTAAGAAGTTGGAAAAATTATAAATCTCTGCACCCAGGGAAGACAAGCCTTTTTACTTTATTAAACAGAAAACTTCAGTTCCCAGATGGTTTACCTTCTTTTCTTTGGAGGAGGCTGTGATTCTCATATCTACATAACTAAATGCCCCATATCACCCATTTCCTCAGCAAACAAATTTAAAACGCAGATGCCAAAACAACTCCTAAGAAGGTTAACATTTTTAGTTCCAGCTACATATATATAAAGGACTCAGTATGATGCCCAACAAGTACTCAGTAAAATACTTAAGTAGAAAAGAGGCACAGCCTGATCTGTGTCTCAGGATTGATTACCCTGGCAGTGGGAAATGGATTGGGGAAGGAGAGACCAGAGACCTGGGGAGCGATTAGGAGACCTTTACAACAGTCCATGGGTCATGAAGTTTTCAGTTGACGGCCCGTGCAGTGTCGGGTCCCCACGATAAGATGTGTGAGAATCAGATTACTAGCGTTGTGTTTCTTAACTTTTTATTAAGGGAAAATGTACACGCAGAAAAGTACACACAAATGTGCAGCTTGTTGAATTCTCAGTGTTGGAGTATTATTCAATTTATCAGTGCAGTTGTTTGATTTGTTTTTTTTTATTCCCTCCCCAGATAATTTTTATGGTGGGACGAGGATATCTTTCTCCAGATCTCAGTAAGGTACGAAGTAACTGTCCGAAAGCCATGAAGAGATTGATGGCAGAGTGCCTAAAAAAGAAAAGAGATGAGAGGCCACTGTTTCCCCAAGTAAGAAGAAGCTTGATGTTACCTAAGAGGACAGACTAATACTCAGATGCAGATTTTTAAGTACTTTCAGGGGCACACAGTTTTGTGTTTTATGGATTTGGATGCCTTGTGATCGTGTGCAGGCAGCAGAGAAGTAATTGCACAGAGATGATTTTATAAAGGTTGAACAGTGGTACATCTAGAAACCTGGAATCCCAGGACAGAGTATTCAGAAAGACTTGACTTTGGTCTAGCAGTTTTCAAACAAAAATTTTTGGTCTCACACACTTAAAAATTATTGAAGGCCCCCCAAAGAGCTTTTGTTTATATAAGTAGTAATTGCCATTTTAGAAATTAAAACTAAGTTTTAAAAATGTTGATGTTTATTTAAGCATAATAAAACCATTACATGCTAAATAACATTTTTATGAAATTAAAAAGAACTACATTTTCCCCACCAACAAAATTAGACGAGTGGCATTGTTTTACCTTTTTTGCAAATCTCTACAAAAAGAAGACATCTGGATTCTCTGCATCCATTATGCTGCAGTACCTTCCACTGTGTAGCTTCTGAAAACGCTGCTGACTTTTGCAAAGTAATGACAGTGAAAAAGGCAGATAATACCATAGTGTTACTATGAAAATAGTTTTCCCACAGACTGCACTTTGAGAACTACTGCTTTAATTCTTCTTGGTGGTAAGATAAACACATTCCAAGCTTCCCTACATACTGGGTCTTTTGGAAGAACGTTTCCACCTGGAGCAAAAAGAAAAGGCAGCTGTTGGTACTGTCTGCCTTTCTCTGATTCTTAGAAAATGAATTATCACTTTTGTCTCTTCATGTTATAAGGCTACAGCCCTGAAGTTCATAATCTTTCATTAAGCTTCATGAACTGAAACTAAGTACCTGAACAAACTTAGAAAGTTTAGGTATTGTAATATAAATTGAGTTTTTTATGATGCTTAGGAAGTTCCTGATAGCACCACATAAATAGGTCTTGATAAATCAATACAGTTTGCAAGTGGGAAGTGCTAACTCCCTTAATTATCCAGCTACTGTAATCACAGAGTTGGTCTTTTGTGAACCTTCTGCCCTTGAATGCACAGCGCTAGCTGGGTCTCTTAGACAGAAGTCACTGTTACAGGAGCTAGTGGATCTTTTATGCCCATCTAAAGAATTAAAGACCCAGGGCACCTGAGTGACTCAGTTGGTTGAGTGCCCAACTTCAGCTTGGATCATGATCTTGCAATTTGCGGGTTCAGGCCCCACGTTGGGCTCTGTGCTGACAGCTCAGAGCCTGAAGCCTGCTTTGGATTCTGTGTCTCCCTCCCTCTCTCTCTGCTCCTTCCCCACTCACACTCTGTCTCCCTCTCAAAAATAAACAAACATTAAAAAAAAAAAAAAAAAAGAATTAAAGACCAGGGCACCTGGCTGTCTCGGTGGAACATACGACTCTTGATCTCAGGGTCATTAGTTCAAGCCCCACGTTGGGTGTGGAGCCTGCTTAAAATTTTAAAAAAAAAATTTTTTTTAAATAAAGAATTAAAGATAGAATTTATAATTTGAACATATCTCTCAGGGGCTGCCCCAGCGTGGGTAGATCTAGGTTTTACGTATTGGAATTCTAAGTTACTATTTTGAGGAAGAGTTATTTTTTTTTTTAACCCGGAAAACCACTGGCTGAAGATCTCAAAGTAAAAGGACCAGTGCTGTTGGCCATTGTCAGCAGGTCCCCTGTACCATGTTCTCATTTCATATTCCAGGTGCCAGAGCTTCCTGTTTAACCTGCTTGGTGTACATTAATAATGCAAATTATATCCATAGGACCACTTTTTTTTTAAGATTTTCTTTTTTTAAGTAACCTCTACACCCAACATGGAGCTCGAACTTAACAACCCCAAGATCAAGTTGCATGCTCTACCAACTGAGCCAGCCAGGTGACTGACCCACTTTCTGAGTGGTATTAAAAGGGACAAAATGTTCATATTTCTTTTTTTTCTTTCAAAATGTTCATATTTCTAAATATAAGTAACATTTTATTCCTTGCATGATGTCAGAAAATGAAATGCATATCTGAATTTTTCAGATTATTGAAGGCTACCTTAAGTACTGTTTTTAATTTTTCATTACAGGATCTCTTTTCACACTATATAAAAACATAAATTTTAAATGGCTAAAGATTTATATGTAGAAAACAAAACCTTAAAATAGGAAGTCATTTTTTATAACCTTGAGATAAAAGGCTTTCCTTATAAGCAAGAGACAAAATCCAGAAATTATAAAGGAAAACATGAGCATGTCTGACTACAATAAAAGTTTTTATACTTCTGTATAATAAAAATAATATTGAAAGGTAAACATAGAAAAATAATTGTAGCATGTATATAATAAAGTATAAATACCGGTATTATATAAAGGCCTCCTACAAATCAGTAAGTAAAAGATAATAGAAAATGAGCAAAGGATATGAACTGGTGAATCATAAAGAAATACAAATGGCGAATGAACTTAGGATGTTAAAAGTTCTGGGACAGTCAGTAAAATGTAGAGTAACGGTGAAATACATTTTGATTTTCTCTCTCAGATTGACAATATCCAGCATTGGGAACGATGTTGGGAAGTAAGGAAGAGCCTTCCTTATAAATTTTTTAACAGTGTGGTTGGGAATGTAAATTGGTTTGGCCTTTTGAAAGGACTTGCTAGAATTCATAAACTTAAAATATATATACTTTGTGCTCTGGTAATTCCACTCCTGAAAAGGTATACTACAGAGCCTGCTTCCACAAGTGTTCAGATACAGACAAAAATGCTTACCATTAGGAAAAATTAAATATCAAGGTAGCTCTCTAGATGGCATGGATGTTAGGGAGGGGGAAAAAAAAGAAAGCAATGCAGAAAAGTATGTATAGAATGATACCACTTTAAATGGTGATGAGGGTGGGGATGGGCTCTGTTTTCATATGTGCATGTTTATGCATAGGAAAGGTCCAGAAGAAAGTATAGACTCTTTAACAGTGGTTACCCCTGGAAGGTAGGACTTATACTTTTTCTGTATTATTTGAATTTTTATTTGTGTGTTATGCTTGTAATTTAAAATGTTTTGTAACATTGCTTCTTTGCCTTATACTAATCATTATACAGATTATAGTTTAACTTTTAAAAAAGTTTTGGTGGCTCAGAAAAATAATAGTGTTGGCTGCTAAAGTTTTATTGAGTACTTACTATGTATTCTAGGCATTGTGCCAAGCCTTTTACACATATGTCTCATGATTATGAACATCTGTTATTATACTGTACGCCTTCAAAGTCATAACCTGTTTCTTTGTACCTTAAAATATGCTGAGTTTCTACATTTTGTGGATTGGTGTCTATTTGTTGTTTTCCTGTCTTCTCCTTCACTCTTGGATTGTCACCTGTCACTTCTCACTCCTGTGCCACTAGCAGTCTGGGTCATTGGGACCCTCCTTTTAATCATGTATGTGTAAGACGTTTCCTATTACTGAGTTTCTTAAAGAATGGGTTGCTCTGATGATTCTGTTTGTGAAGCCATATAGTGCTTTACTGATTTATGCTCCTTCTTCTTCCCAAAAGGGACTGTGGTCTGTGGGATAGGTATATAATTGGTTTAAAATTTTGTATTATTTACTGTTCCAAGGCTGGCAAATAATCTAAAATGTAAATAAAAGCTAACTATAGGTTGCTTTCCCCATTTATTTTACAGAGATTAAAGCCAATGGAGTTTGGTAATAATCTTTTCTTTGTAAGGAAAAAAATACCAATTTCTTAAGCGTTTAGGATAATACTCAAAACAGTGTAAGATTTCAGGTGCTTTCTTGTTAAGTATGATGCGGATATTAAAGATTAACACCACCTAGATTTTCATTCTACTTTTTTCTTTTTTTCTTTTTTTCTTTTTTTTTCCCTTTTTTAGATTCTTGCCTCTATTGAGCTGCTGGCCCGCTCATTGCCAAAAATTCACCGCAGTGCATCAGAACCCTCCTTGAATCGGGCTGGCTTCCAGACAGAGGATTTTAGTCTCTATGCTTGTGCTTCTCCAAAAACACCCATCCAGGCAGGGGGATATGGTGCGTTTCCCGTCCACTGAGATAAGTTAGATGACTGCGCGAGTGCAGGGGGCCGGGGCCAAGGAGGTGGAAATGTGTGTGCTTCTGTACTAAGTTGGATAGCATCTTCTTTTTTAAAAAAAGATGAACCAAAGAATGTGTATGCTTTTAAAGACTAGATATAATTATTTCCTGATCTAAAATGTATACTTAGCTTTGGATTTTAAATATCCAAGGGTTTTCAAAATGCACAGACATTGCTGAACATTTGCGGTACCTCTTCTGGAGGCTTTACTTCCTGTTACAAATTGGTTTTGTTTACTGGCTTATCCTAATTATTAAACTTCAGTTAAACTTTTCTCCTGCACCTTTTGTTATGAGCTATCACATGTCCCTTAGGGACTCGCAAAAGCAGTACTGCCCCCGTGTATGGGCTTGCAGGTAGAAAGGGGATGACAGGTTTTAACGCCCGTGTGAGGCAAGGCAGTCCGAACAGATCTCATTTAGGAAGCCACGAGAGTTGAATAAGTTATTTTTATTCTTAGTATTTTTTCTATAACTACTTTTTATTATAACTTGGAAAATATGGATGTCCTTTATACACCTTAGCAATAGACTGAATTTCTTTTTATAAATTATGGGTGCAGGTAACGAAAGACATTGCTGAGGAGTGGATGTCTGACATGAGTAATACGGTTGAAGCTTGGATTTTTAGTGGACAAATGTTATAAATTGAGGTTCCTTCTAAGTAGTATTTCCTCATTACTAAAGGTGTCATATACACATGGAAGGTGAATTACCTTACAAATGCATTGCCTCCTCCTCCCCCAAAAAAGCTTAACAGAATTCTGTGAAAGTTTTGGGTTTGTTTGTTTAGATGTCTTTAGTTGCCAAACAGCAAGGTCACAGACTTCTTAAATATTGTTACTTCAGATTATACTTCCCTCTCATGATGCCTATTTTAACAATCCCCTTATCCATGTGTCTCATAAAATTTGTGTTCCATATGTTCTTTGCCCAGAAAGGTTCTTCTTCTTATGAGTGAATGCTATTCTTTTTTTAATCCCATGGTACGAAGTATTTGTTAGAGCTAATACTTAACATTTTCTTATGTAAAAAATGGCTGTATTGTGGCAGTCATTAATATTCTTATTGTGAACCAAAATCTTACTGGAATCAAAAGTGAAAGAGGCAGTATTGCTGGCATCTTATCAAAGAGATTACCATCTCTACTTGTGAGTCAGTGCCAAAAGCCAGCCTCTTAAATACGTTTTCATTTATTCGGTTTGGAACTGTGATGATTTTTAAATATAACGGACAGTTCAGGGTTATGCAGGCACACAGACAACATCTGCGTAAATACCATCCTTTGAAGCCAATAAAGAAGAAAATTGGGAAGATTTTAATGATATTTTAGTTCTTAGGTACCACAAATAAGTTTTTAAAATACTTTCTTGGGACGCCTCGGTAGCTCAGTCAGTTAAGCATCAGACTCTTGATTTCGGCTCAGGTCATGATCTCACGGTTCGGGAGTTTGAGCCCCATGTCAGGCTCTGCACTGACAGTGTGGAGCCTGTTTGGGATTCTCTCCCCCCCCCCTCTCTGCCCCTTCCCTACTTGTGCTCTCTCGCTCTGTCTCTCTCAAAATAAATAATTAAAATAAAATAACTTTCTAATTTGAATGGATGAAATTTCGTCCAGGAAAACTACCCAGTGAGAAGCATGGCATACCTTTGGCCCCTTATTTGGGCAGTTTAAGACAAGTAATACCATTCATGTTATTCAAAATGGATTCATGCCTTTCAATTTAGGCAAGAGTAGTGGAAAAGAACATTTCTCACGTTTTCAAAAATAAAAATGAGAAAGGCATAAAAGAATAGAGCATGTTGGAAAACATTAAAATGTAGGATTTCCAAATCCTCTAGTGACATTAAAGATGTGATTAGTAGTGGGGCGCCTGGGTGGCTCAGTTGGTTAAGCGTCCGACTTCGGCTCAGGTCATGATCACGTTGGGTTCTGTGCTGACAGCTCAGAGCTTGGAGCCTGCTTCGGAATCTGTGTCTTCCTCTCTCAGCCCCTCCCCTGCTCGCTCGCTCTCGCTCTCTCTCAAAAATGATGAGTAAACATTAAAAAAAATTTTTTTTAAAGATGTGATTAGTAGTAATTACTAAATGGGGTTTTATTTATCACAAATTGAATAGCAAGAATGTAGCTGATAAAGTTTTTACATTGGTCTGTGGAATGCTCAATGCTCAAAGCTTTGGAAAGCATTTTAAGGCACAGGAGTCAAATGATCTTTATATTGATACAGTTCTTTCTATAGTTCTTCACTATACTTGCTTCACTCATATTTTCTTTTCTTTGCTCACCGTTTTTACCCCTGACTACCCCCTTCACTGAAAACTACCCAGCAACCCCACTGTCTGCCTTTGACTCCATTCAGCCTCCTCTGCCAGAGGGCATTGCTGAGCTCTTCCAGCCACAGCGTTGTCTCACACTCTCCATTGTGCCTCCAAAGGGTCACCTGATAGTTCTCTTGTCTTCAAACCCGGCCCCCTGGACGTGTGGTGGAAGAACATGAAAAATCTGGTAGAGCGAGATGTTTAGAAAGCGTAGATGCAGAGGAGTAGGGAGCATTAGAATGACATATGGTAGTCTCCTTTTCTGTTCTTTTATGCTGTATTGTAGATGCTTTCTCCAAATAAAGAAAAATACCGTTTTTCTAACCGTATGTGGAGTCCACCTCTCTGACTAGGTAATTGAAACAGAAGGACATTCGTTCTCTTATGACCTGCTCTTTTTCTTAAAACCTGAACCCTCAGATATGTTTATTAAAGTTGATTTCCTTTTTCAGCAGACAGCCTTTTTATAAAATTTGGTTTACATGTTAGGCATTTTACTAGTCAAGTGGTGAGGACTAAGATTTTTCATCTTGATTTTTAAGTAGTTGAGGGATCACAACATTTAATCAAATACTTTAGGTTGTTTATTTTCAGATATTAATATTGTACTAGGCATTTACATACTAAAGCATTAGTTAAATCATCCTCTTGGGGGCGCCTGGGTGGCTCAGTTGGCTAAAGGTCCCACTTCAGCTCACGTCATGATCTCACAGTTTGTGGGTTCGAGCCCCACATTGGGCTCTGTGCTGACGGCTCAGAGCCTGGAGCCTGCTTCGGATTCTGTGTCTCCCTCTCTCTCTGCCCCTCCCCTGCTTGCTCTCTCTCTCTCTCTCTCTCTCTCTCTCTCAAAAATAAATAAACATTACAAATATTTCTTAAAAAATCATTCTCTTTAAATAGAGACCATGTAACACAGCAACTTAAATGGCCTCTGACTCAAGTGAGTCGCTCTCGATGTAAGGAAATGAACTGCCTTTGTTGCTTAATATTATGAAACGGGTACTTTATGGCTAAAACATTTTATCAGTTACAGTCTGTTAGATTGAGAATTATCGAGTATTTCTATAGCACTTTTTATTTTATTAAATACTTCATCTCTCCTGTGATAATTTCTCTTAAGAATTTAACAAGTCCAGTGTGTCCGTGCCAGAATGTTATACTTTTGAAACTTCCTTAAAGGTCACCACAGAGAAAGAATGGGACTTGCTTTAGTTTCAGATGACTGTCCCCACATCTAAAGCAGTGATCAATTTGTGTGCAAAATAACACTAGATTTTTCATAGCATATTTTATCTTTAAGAAGTATACATCAAATTATATGTATGAGAGCCTCTGAAATACATTCAATTCTGGACTAAAAGATAATTATTTCGTAATATCTTAAAACTAGTTAATAAAATCCTTAGCTTTCAAATAAACAAATCTTGATGTTTAGAGTATCTAAAATCACAGGGCCTTCCCAAGTGTTCTCTCCCCTAATCTTAACTAAAGTCACATGGAAAATAGAACTTAGGTTATTCTTAGCCAGAAAAGAGATGAAAAAAAAAGTTTCATTTTGGCCTCTGATTTTTCAGGCAACAGTTAAGTTAATATACCAAGATTTCAAAAAGCCACATAGTATTCTGGGTGTTTCACTTCAAATAATTGTTATTACCTCAAATAAAATAGGGTAGGGGATGGGATAATAGAGATTTCCAGATACGCAAGAAGGAGTATGTTTTTTTTTTCCCAAAAGCAGATCCATCGCCTCTTACCCCCAATTTTTCTTAAATTTCTCCATGATTTCAGGGTCATATATAGAAAGAGTTTTATTGGTCCCTAAACTCTTGAGTTCTTTTTGTCTTTTTTTTTTTTTTTTTTTTTTCCTGGACATGAAGTCTGTTGATGTAAAGAAGTCCATTCCTTTAGAAGCAGCAGACAGTGGTAGAATGATCTTAACTGTTTCCTTTACTGGCGTATGATTTGCAGTTTGTTGGTAAGAGTTTGTCCTTGGGCGGTTGTTTTGTGATTTTTTTTTTTCATGGCTCACATTTTTAAGTTTGTAGAGTAAAACACTTCAACAAAGTGGAGTGCCTAATCATAATTAATGGACAACATCTGAAGATTTTTTCAAGTTATTTTTTAATGCAGTATATAAGATTTAACTTAGAATTTTGTCACTTTTGATACTCTCTCACTTAATAGATTAAAATTTAGCCATTTTTTAAAATAAAGATTTCTAAGTAAATCCTATTTTCACATTGGCTTCCTTCGATGAGATTTAGATTCTGCCAGATACAGTGATTACTAATTAGAATGTTGGAAATTGCTTTGAAGAAATGTATTAAAATACTGGAAAAAATAGCAACCTTAAAACCATAATGCAAAGGTAGTGTGAATGTTTATA
The DNA here is from genome assembly GCF_018350215.1 of Panthera leo. Classification (NCBI taxonomy): domain Eukaryota; kingdom Metazoa; phylum Chordata; class Mammalia; order Carnivora; family Felidae; genus Panthera; species Panthera leo. Next base: position 153,779,481 of record NC_056680.1, on the reverse strand, counting down.
CATTTCTAGAGTCGCTGTTAACAGCCTCCTGTGGTTATGCTATATTTGACTCTCCAAAGTCTTAGTAATTTGGCTAATTTTTTCACTAGTGCCATACTCCCTAATCCTTTTAACTTTAATTATGAGGTAATAATTCTTTTACCCTTCCTTGACCTTTTGACTCACAATGCCGTGGTTACTTCCTTGGTGAAAGGAATCTTTAGATAGAAAGACAGTTTCACTATGTGCAGTCCAATTAGTAATAATATTCAGAATGGGAAAACAAATGATTAATTATTGAAAATTGTTTAGGGGTGTGTTAATAGTGAAGACTCTTCTCTTCCACCAGACTTGCATTTTAACTCTGCCATTTTCTAGCTGTGAGATAGCAGGCAAACTACTTAACTATTCTAAACCCCCCAGCTTGCTTCTCTACAAACTAAGAGAAGGAATAGCACCTGCCTTATAATTATTGTGAGGCTCAGGTGCAAATGTATGTAAAGTATTGACTGATGCACCTGGCATATAACAGGCATTCAAACAGTCTCATATTAGTCTAATCGACTAATATTACTAGCCTACAGTCTGAGGGTTCTGCCATCCAGTCATTAGCAGTCTGTTGGGATATACCAGTGTTCTCTAGTAACCAGTTGGAATCTAACAGCAATTAGAAGATGGATAGGTTATTCCTAGATTAAATAGCGTATTCATGTTAGTGATTGCTTGGATCCTCATCACACAAGCTGTTACTACTGAGAAGCGATGTTAAGGCTGGCTAAATTCCGAGGGTTGTCGGTTATTAACCAACCCCCCAAAATTAACTACAGTGTATATAATAAGAAGAACCAGCCTCTAGTTACAAGTAGAAGCTATGAACAAAACGATAGATGAAAAATAATGGCATGAACCCTCAAAGTCGGTAAGCTAACGGAATATAGGACCTCAAAGGGACTTTGTGGTTTAAAGAATTCCTTGTGCTGACAGTAATGTTCAGTCACACGTGCCTATGTGTAATATTTTGGTAGTTTAAAAGGAAATGAACTAGAAAATGGACAGTCTAGATTTTCTTTCCTTCAATCAAATGTGTCATGTGGACAAATCAGCTGACCTCTTAATTTTATCTTTTTCCAAATGGGGAGAATTCTTGTTTCTTCCTTTCTAATCTAATAGTGGCATTATAAAAATGGAAATGAGTTGATAATTGGGGGGCAAAGTATTCAACAAATCAGACTTACTATTTTACAGTCAGTTTCTGAGAAATTTTGTTCGTCGCAGTGCTTTTCAGCGTGACTAGAACCATAACATGTACATCCCCGCTGGGAAGTTACTTGCAGACTTGATATGTAATTGATGTAACTGAACCCTACTCTCTATACTGTAAATTATCTTCTTTTATGGGTTTCAGCCATTTTTGCTTTTAAATTAGTTATGATGATGCTAGATTTGTAATAGATAGCTAGTCACCTTTCAGTGAGGCTTTTCTGGGTCTCTAGGTTATTTGAGATAACTTTTTTAAAATTAGCTCTTGTCCTCCCTCTACAGGAGAATTTGCAGCCTTCAAGTAGCCACACCATCATGGCAACATCTACTCTTATTTCTTAAGTCTTGTGTTCGTACAGTTTGTTAACATCAAAACACAGTTCTTCTGTTCCTCAACTCTTTTTTTAAAGATACAGAATTTTCAATGCATAAGCTGGTGTGGAACAGAATGGAATTTCCCATCCAACAAAAGAGGGAAGAATGTTTTAGGAACCAGAATTCTCTGCTGCCAGTGTTTCTTCTTCAACACAAATACCACGTGCATACAAGTCTGTCCACTCCCAGGAAGGAAGAGGAGAGAGCCTGAGTTCTGACCTTTTGGTGGTCTGGCATGATGGAAAGGAGCTGCTGCTACAGCTTGGGAGATTGGCTGTGGAGAGCCTGCCGATCGGCTCTGCCCTTCTAACCGCCAGATCCGCGTGTGGCTGGTCACCTGACGGGGCAGTTTGCAATCGCCAAGCATCGTTCTCTTTCCTGTTCTGGGATTTTGTCGCGGAGCTCTTTCCCCTAGCCACCACCGTTCATTTCTGAGGGATGGAACAAAAATGCAGCATGGCCTTTCTGTGTGGTGCATGTCCAGTCTTTGACGCATTTTTATCAAGTGAAGCTGTTTTATTTAAATGGAGAACGAGAGGTGAGGACGAGATCCGTGTTGGTGTAGAGGAAAAGGGGATGCTGCATCTTTTTCCTGACCTACTGGGTTTCTGGCCTTTGTTTCCTTGCTCACTGAGGGTGTCTGCCTAACCGCGCAGGCTGGGACGTGCTGGCACACATTGCCTTCTTTTCTCACTGGGTCCAGCAATGAAGACAAGTGTTGGGGATTTTTTTTTTTCCTCCACAATGTAGCACATTCTCAGGAAAATACAGTTGATATCTTCCTCCTAAGCTCTTCCAGTCATCAAGTACTTATGTGGCTACTTGGTCCAGGGCACAAATGCCATGGCGGTATCTATCTAATTAAAAGCCTACAAAACTGCTTGATAACGGTTTTGAATGTGAGACATTTATGTAATTTAAATGTAAGGTACAAGTTTTAATTTCTGAGTTTCTTCTATTATATTTTTATTAAAAAGAAAATAATTTTCAGATTTAATTGAATCGGAATAAAATAATACTTCCCGCCAGAATTATATTCCTGGAAAATTGTATTTTTGTTATAGAAACAACTTTTAAAGAAAGATCGTTATCCTTTTCTCTACCTAAATATGGGGAGTCTTAGCGTAATGACAGATATTTATAATTTTTAAATTAATGGTACTTGCTGGATCCACACTAACATCTTTGCTAATATCTCATGTTTTCCTCCAACTTATGCCTACACTACATGCTCCGTCCTCTTTCCAGTCTTTATCTGGAATATGCAACCGAGAATAAAAATGGTGGTGTCTCCATTCATTCTCCTTCTTCCTTTTTTCCCAAGCCTGGTCTTCAAAAGGTCGGGTAATTTGGCAGCTGAGTTCCCTTAGTAGAGAATAGAGCAATTTTAGGTGTATTGGGACTGAGGGGAGGATGCATGAGGCCTAACAGCAGTTGTTTTTATAGAAAGGGCTGCTGTAGTACCAAGAACCTCATCCTTTGTCTTTGCATAAGTGGAAAATATAATCTACTCGTAGCTTCCTTTGGCCTTTACTAAACGGTGGTATAATTGCAGTAGTAACAAAGAAAGTAATTCTGGATATATTTATTAATGGCAAATTAATGACAAATCCAGCCTAGAATCTCTTGTCAGCATTTAGGAATGTAAATCAAATCAGACATACTTAGCACAACCAAGCTATGAAGCCAAGGACCTTACGGAAATTAGGACTTATGAAATAAATCAGGGAATTAGAAATTGGTATTTAAACATTTCAAATTGTAACTCACTCCACTATCTATCTTTCAGCCTGTTAAGCTCACTGCCATTCGATGCTTTTTGCTAAAATACCTGTATTCAGGGGAAGGCCTACTGAAAACTGCGCAGACTTGTAGAAGGTTGTCCTAGTAAAATGGAAAGTATCCTGAAGTTATTGATGAGTTTGAAAAGCAATGCGTTTATCTTAAGTCCTACATGAGCAGAGCAATATCTTACAGATTCAGAAATGGCAAAGATTCTTGTTGATCTGAACAGCATCTTGTGTGCATAATTTTGCTTCTCTTCTAAAAGCATTGTTTATTTTTCTTTTTAAATATGTCCCCATCCATGCTCTTAAGCTGGTTGGTGTGTTCCCTTTACCAAGATTGGAGAGAGCTGGGCTGGAAAAGTAGGCCTGTCCTGCTGAGCAGGTAGAGCCCGCCGGAGGAGGCCTGGCCGCATGACTCTCCGGTGGCGGGAGCCAGCACAGCACTAGTGATGGAGGAAGCTTAGCATTGGAATCTTCAAAATAAAATTCAAGGTGATACACGTTTTTCTTTCCATCCTATTTAGAATAGGTTGCTGTCTCACTTGAAAAGAGGAAACAGACTTGATCTCAGATGAAGCTGTGCCCAGAAGCCAGGCTCAGGGTGTTCTTGGGAGATTTTTATAGCGCCCTTAAAAAGTAAAAATAAAATTTTAATATTTCTGTTCCCTTTTTTCCATCTCTAGTTTACAAATGACATGATAAAGGGGTTTCCTCTTACTTTTTGATGCTTAGACTACAGATAGACTTGTTGAGCTCCTAAGAAGATACAAGGAAGAACTCCTTGTTTGTGCAAAGCACTTTATGAATAATTTTGTACAGATAGTGTGTGGCTGCTTCACTGACTGTCTTGTAAGGTTGTAGTTAACCTGTCTTTTCCGTAAAGTGGCTGCGGTGCCTTCTATAGTGTATTTTATTTTGGGTAAGGAAAGGTGAAGCCTTCTGAAAAATTTGAGAGCAAACATGAAAGATTGTTTGAAAATATGTAGTATTCTTGATGGACTTTTTTGTCATCAAACCAGAGTGTAGAGTTTAGACTTTTGCCACTGAAATAAATTGACCAAAAAACTTAGAAAAGGGATTTGTGAATAGAAAATCCAGTGTGACCATTCGTATGTATATGCACCTTAAAAGAAGATTCTGTCCAGCTGTCAAATTCTGGTTCCTGAACATCCAGTCCCTGATTGCACTTACGATCTTGTAGGATGTACTGGAGCGTCCTAGAAGATAAAATGCCATGTAAAGCATGTATGTTACATTTATGTTGCTGTTGGAAGAGAAAGAGCATATTATGTAGTTCTAAAGAGGTAATCAAGGCTTCAACACTGTCAACCAGAAACTCTGTAAATATTTCCTAGATTCTCCTTTGGTGCAGTCCCAGCTCTCTTAGCACACGATGTTCTCTTTGCGTCACCAGGCAGTGCTGGGGCTGCTGGATCCCCTCCCAGGCCCCCACTGCCCCTCCTGTGCACTCACTCCGCAGCCTTGTGTGGACCCCGTCTAGCTTTAGTTTGAAGCACATTGCAGGGTTCAGGTGACCTCTTCAAAAAACTACCTCCTTAGAATGAGGTAATGAATAGTTATTTATTTTAAAATATGAAAAGTCGGGAGCTCTAGAACATGAAGATGATTTAAGATTTTAACTTTTATGTGTACTTGTATTTGAGCACTCTCATTTTGTCCTAAAGGGCATTATGCATTTCAGCAGTAATACTGAAAAATGTAGCTCAGAGTTTCTGATTGTTAATGCAGGTGGTGCCAGAATCTGTTTAGGGGTACGCTTCAGAATCTTAACCTTAAGTCAGTTGCATGAAATTAGATAGTTACGGTAACAGTTCACTAACAGTGATACACTTAATTTTCAGTAGGCTTGGCAAGACAGTACATCTTCATAAAGAGTTAGCCGCAGCTTCATCACATGCACAGATCCTCCTGTAGAGAGACTGCCCAGCGAAGAGGGTGGAATGATGCCCCCTGATCCTCTTCTTTGTCTGAGTTGGCATCGTTAGCACTAGAATATCAGCACCTTGGGACTAGCAGATTCCCACCATTAAGGCTATTTAAAAAAACAAAAAAACAAAAACAGTAACCAGACATGGAAAGTTTACTGTGAGTATGACAGCAGATAGCTTAGGGGTCATACACTGAAACGGTGTAGACGAGGCTCTAGAAAAATACCTTGACAATTTGCCAAATGATCTTTACTGTGCCTTCACGATGCAATAAAAAAGCTAAAATTTTAGCAGAAATCAGTGATATGTGAAGAGAGCAGCCACTCTGGTCTAACTCAGCTGTGTTAATATTTTGTAGAGCGCAACGTAGACCGCAAAGATCAGTGCACTCACGGGTTTATAGCCGAAATCACATTTAAAAAATGAGAAAACACACAGGTAAATTTTCGGTGAACAAAATTATTTTTTTAAAGCACGTAATCCCTAGTAGAGTCAGATATATTTATCACATAGAGCAAGTAGGTTGAAAATTATAGTTCAGTGACATTTCTAGAGAAACTTTTTCTACTCCAATAGGTTCTTCAAAGCATGGAACTTTTATATAACAGAAACGTTTGACAGACATTTTAAGGAATTGCTGTCGTTTGGGGTTGGAAATAATATATGCTGGGCAGCAGTCCCTTCTCAAGAGTGAGAAGGAGGATGCTAGTAACATAGAGGACAGAATTTGATTTTATCACTTTCCAGAGTACTGCCAACCTGAACAGGGATTTTTCAGAGTTTAAAATGTAAACTGGCCTCCCAGGACTTGTTTGCAAATTAAGTGGGGCTGTCCTGGTCATGCTGTTCGGGGTGCCACGGGGGGGCCCCTTTAGGAGGGGGCATTGGACCAGTTGGGGACGTGGCCGGTGGCTGTGAACTGGACACACTCCATGGTGTGCATTTTGTGTCTTGTTTTCGTTTCTTGCCACCCCCAGGAAAGGCACTGTACTGTCTCCAGCAGGTTCTCTAGATGTTTTACTAGGTTGTAAATGCCCATAGGCTGTTGTACTCTGGTACGTATGTACTATGATGCCCATGGGCTCTTGAGCCCCAAGGAGTGCAGTAGGATCTCTGCCTGATGTGTACATTGACCAGAGGAGAGGGAGGTAGCCAGTGTATTGCTAGCTCTGATAAAATTGAAAATACTGGGAAGATTTTGTTTAATCAGCACACTAGAGAGTAAGCTTTGTTTTGTTGTTTTCAGATAACTTATTTTCACTTCTGTTTGGGTAAAGATATTGAAATTGAAATTGACTCCTAAATTTTGCCAGTGGCGGAAAGGCTAATTGATGGTTTCTATCAGGATTTTTAAGGTAGAGGATGACAGAAACGTTAAGTCCCACAATCTTAAAGTAAGGCAGCAGTGCTTTATTTTAACACGCATCGGATTGTTCGTCCTCACCTCAAAAAAGTGATTAGGTAGATCTTTAATTTCAACATCCACAACTTCAGCTGTTAATTTTTTAATCCTTTTTTATTTAATTTTTTTATCCTTTGACCCCTTCTACCCAACTGTTCATTTAGTTTTATTAATTACTAAATTAGTTTTATTAAAATGTTTAATTTTATTAAAATGTATAATTTTATTTAACAGAATTCTGTTCTAATTGTAGTGCATGGGGACACAGCCAGTGTATCCGTGTGTGTGTGTGTGTGTGTGTGTGTGTGTGTGTGTGTGATGGGTTTGTGTTTTAAGGATTCTATAGATCAAAGTACTCTTGGAAAGCAGCCGAAATGTTTGTTCGTGTTAGTCCCGAACACAGGACTTGGGCAAGCATCTGCCGCTCTGGCAGGCTGGGCACATGGTCCGCCACGAGCAGCCGGCTGTCATCAGTCTGGGGAGGTGGGCGGGAAATTCGCCGAAGAGACGCGGCAGAGGGCTTCTGCTTACAGGGGCCGAGATGGGGTTAAAAGTTGCTTCAGTACCAGTTTTGTGTTGAAAATGATTCTGTGTTGCGTTTGTGTGTTAAGCCTTTTTTAACCCACTTGGAGTTTGGTGGAAGAAACTTGAGACTGGCATAAGCAGCAAAGCTCATGGAGTAGGCACAGATGTAGAGAACATGGACCAAAATGGGAGGTGGGAGGGTGTGGGAGTAAGTCGGGGGCTAGGGAAAAATTGATGTGATGGTGGGAAATAAACTATAATTACCTGAAATAAAACATAAGAGTGCAATAAGTGTGCTTTTTATTCTAAGCTGTGAACAGTTTTTTAAAAGAAATTATTCCTTCCTACTAACATTTGTGTATGTTCCATAGCTGATTAAAACCGGCTATGTAAACATATAATGCCTTTTTATTCATGTTAATTACCAACATAAGTGGCTAACCTTTATGTCTTATTTATCTTCATGTTCTAATAGTTTACATACAGGAGTGCGTGCGTGTGCGTGTGTGTATGTGTGTATGTGCTGTATTTCCCTCCATTTGGAAATGCATTCATTGGGTCCTCTGTTCTTCCTGTGGCCATGCCACAGGTTATGTTCTTGATTTGGCCTTCGTGATATTGCCTGATTTGAAGGACTCTATCACAGTGCTGTATTTTTCTGGTGTTCTCATTTGTTAGTTGTACACGCTGACCCTTTCCTCACTCAGCAGTAGCTTTCTTAGGAGCGTACAGCTGATGAGGGGACTGAATTTGACCATTCCTCGACATACGTCCCTTTGAATTCTAGTTCAGTACTTAGGATTGCTCTTTGGTTTAAACCAGGAAAAAGGAAATCACCCCGTTGTCATTCACTTCTTGGTTTGAGGACAATTCTTCTAGAAAGGAGAGGAAAGGGAAAACCTTCGTGTTTTAACTGCAGTGAATTAATGGCTCCTGGTTTACCACTCCAGACCTTACGGCGATTCACACACACATTCCTCTCTCTCTTGCTGCCAAAGGTTTGTTTGGCTTTAGTTCACTTCGGTTCCACTCAAGCATTGAAAAGGTTCTCATGGAGTCTGGGGTGTGCCCAGTGAAAAAAAATGGGGACTTTTAAATTGTCCACAGACCTCTTTATACCTGCTTTGCAAAAATTACAATGGAGTAACTATTTTTAAAGCTTATTTTTCAATTCATAAAAAAGACATTTATTTTCAGTCAAATGGATAATGTCTCCCTCTTGTCCCTCAATCCTCAGTGTTTGCTTGAAATTTTTTTTTTTTTTTTTTTTTTTTTTTTTTTTTTTTTTTTAAATCTTCCCCATACCCACTCCTTGATACTTTGGTTCTTTCCTGCTCAGGTCCCTTCATTTGTACTTTGGAGTTTTTCTCATGTAAATTTGTACAATGGAAAATATTGTTCAGTTTGGATAGAAAGCATGGAGAATTAAAAAAAAATAGCTGAAATTCAGATTGAAGAGATTTATTTCTGTGTAAAGTTATTTAAAAACTCTGTATTATATAAAAGGCAAAAAGTTCTATGTACTTGATGTGAATATGCGAATACTGCTATAATAAAGATTGACTGCATGGAGAAGTCTTTATCAAGACTCTTTTTCTAGCACTATCCCATCCAGTAACGTAAGTAGTTGGGGTTTTGACAGTACTTCCAGGCGATGCGGAGACCCGGAGATGTGCGTTTTGTTTCATACATGTCAATCCCTGCTTGGTGAGTAGAAGTTACTTGTATGAAAAATATTTTTAAAGTAAGTAGTCGCGATGAATGCCTGGTACATTGTACCGACTGCACTAGGGTGGTGGGGACAGCCTTTTGTCCAGTGTTTGGTGTTGGTGGTGACCCTCAAGTATGTTACGGTGCTGTGAGCTGACTGCTGCCCTCCAGTGGCTCAGCTGAAGTGTGTGCAGTAACTGAGTCATTGAAGGAATCAGTCTGGAGAAGTTCCCCTTGAATTGTATAGGTTTCCAATTTTTCTGACACAACTTCCAAAACATTTTGCGTAGGAACACAGAATGTGCTCATAGACATGTATTTGAAACTACGCACTTGTGTTTTTTAAAAATGCTAGTTACCCCAAACAGTTCATTTTGTGCATGATTTCACGACCTGAAGTCTGAATGACTCCTAGAATAACGTCAGGTGATGTCAGATAACTGGGCAGTTTCCAGAAGAGAAGTCAACCATTTTAAAACTTCACCTGGAAACCCTATGTCTGAGAATAATGTGAAGGAACAGAAATATCTTCAGGTTGGTACCTTATTTGAGGAATCTGCTTTGTTTTTCATGCCCCTCCAGCTAATCATAAAATTCTGTGGAGACCACTATTTTCTCTGAACTATAGCTTTCTCATCTTAAAAAAAGAAAGTAGTTCTGTAATACAGATACTATAGAAACTTTTTTTTTGAATTGCTTTTTTTAATGTTTATTTATTTTTGAGAGAGACAGAGACAGAATGCGAGTGGGTTTAGGGGCAGAGAGAGAGAAAGAGAGAGACACAGAATCCGAAGCAGGCTCCAGGCTCTGAGCTGTCAGCACAGAGCCCGACGCGGGGCTTGAACTCACGAACTGTGAGATCATGACCTGAGCCGAAGTCGGACACTCAACCGACTGAGCCACCCAGGTGCCCCAAAACTTTTTTTTAGAAACTCATTTTAAAGTAAACTTCATAGAGGATTACAACAAAGTGATTGGGGCCTTATGTTTTAAGAACGTATTACTCTACTAGAAATTTTCCTTAAAACTTGGTCTAGAACGTGAACGCTTTCATTATTGTGATAAAATTCTATCACAAAGCACTCTACCACACCAGTTTTGAGACTTTATCAGGGGCTGTGATAATTGGACCTGCTGTCTGGATTATGTAGTACTCCTAGGCTGATAAATGCCAGTGCAGAAGGAGCTCTTAAAGATAATTCTGGTCCAGGGGCGCCTGGGTGGCTCAGTCGCTTGAGCATCCAATTCTTGCTTTTGGCTCGGGTCATGATCTCAGTTCATGAGTTCAAGCCCAGCATCAGGCTCTGTGCTGACAGTGCAGAGCCTGCTTGAGATTCTTTCCTTCTCTCTGCCCCTCCCCCACTCCTTCTCTCAAAATAAAAAAAAAGATATTCTGGTCCAGGTCCCCTCATTGTCAGATACTCAGTAGGAATCCCCAAGGATGACACAGCCAAGACTCCGGACTTTTGTTTCCAACATCAGCAGCATGCGCCATTTATTTTCTACATGTATGTGTGTGTGTGCGATTTTGTTATGGTTTAATAGCTGTAACAAAATTTGGACAGAAGTGGGTGTTCACTCCGTGACAGTGAGTTTGTAGCAAGAAGTGGATGTTGTGCCAAGCATACTGCACTTGCCCCTGCTGTCTTTGCCAGTCGGTCAAGCCCCTGCTCAGGTACGTGACAAGAGGCGGAGGCCTGGCTGCTGGGATGGGCAGTTCCTGTTGCCCCGCACCATACGCTGTGGCCCCACTGGTGCTTTCTAGGAGGTGGCAGCGGCGGACAGCCAGGCTGACCTCCCACAGAACAGTTTTGGGGGCACACAGGACCCAGAGGACTTCCGTACCTTCCTGTAACATGCGTACAACCAGGGGTCCTTACACAGTACCTCCCTTGTGGTGTTTGTACTCAGGGTTCCATGGGAAACGTTATAAATTTGTGTTAAAATCTGACGCTCTCTGTTGCCATCAGTCATTTCTTCACCACCTGCCTTTCCTTTTTGTGAAGGTCCATCTTTTCCCTCCATCTAGCAGGCCATACCCTAACACTCGGAGTATGCATATACGGGAATGTTTGACAAGTTACAGGAAAGTTTGAGGCTTTCCTATAAAATTGGACTGGGACTCAAGCGTCACCATAAACTTGGCTTGGACCCAGTGGTCTAGAAATAACAGTTGCTTACATTTAGAGATCATTTCCTTCACAGCAGATGTGGTTCTAGAGGCTTCATGTGCTAACACATTTAATCTAATCCCTTTTACAAATGTGGAAGTTGAAGAAGAGATCAAATAAGGAATGCACCCAAAGTCACATCAAGTAAATGGTAAAGCAGTGAGTCAGATCCAGCAAGTTTGACCCCAGACTGAATTCATGAAGCACTGTGCCAGTTTTTCAAACGGAGTCCCTTAGTGGGTGGTAGAACCTGGCTCAGTTAACCATTTTAGAATAAGAGAAAGTAGTGTGTATCACAGGTAAGTACTGTGTCATAAAACTTTTGGATTATACACACAAGCATATATTCTAGGCCACCGTGTAAAATTAGCGAGTAGGTCATGATCAAAAAGGCTCACACAATGCTGTACTGACTCTCACAAGCTGACTCGGCCTAGAGCCAGGCTGGCGAGCCAGGATCTGAACCTCAGCTCTCAATTGTGTGAGCTTGGGCAAGTTACCAATCTATAGGTCAGTGTCCTCGTCTATAAAATGTGGACTTAACATGTGCAAAGTGTTTGCCACGGTGCCTGGCCCATAGTTAAGCCATAAGCTTTCTCTAACTACATAGCCATCGCTCACATGTACGTCACGCTTTGGTACCTTCTCCTACTTTATTTTCCCATAAGCTGTACAGCTGCCCCCTGAACATGGGTTTGAACTATAATGGTTCACTTATACACGATTCTTTTTGATACAGTACAGTACTATAAACGTATTTTCTGTTTTTTTCTCTAGCTTTACTGTAATACAGTATATAACACACATAACGTGCCAAACATGTTAACTGCCTGTTACCAGTAAGGCTTCTAGTCAGCAGTAGGCCATTAAGTTCTGGGGGAGCCAAAAGTTATACCCAGACTTTCGACTCCACAGGGGTGGCACCCCAACCCCTGGGTGGTTCGAGTCAAATGTGATAGGGTGGAGGCTTTTTAAAGTTACCTTTCATTCAAATCAGGCAACTCTGATTTCTAAGGCAAAGAGGTTAATGGGACTATCTTACTTGAGTTCGGGGTTACAGATGAGTACGGATCAATAAAACACTTTGTGAGGGGGAGGGGGGGCGCAGAGAGAATAAAAATTAGACCTAAAAAGTACAGAGAAGAGACGGCTTTTTAAAGATCTTACAGACTTAACAGCTGAGACCATGCCCTCTTCTCCAGGTAAGTGAACACAAAACAAAAAGAAGTGTCTGGCAACAGGCTCTTGACTACTGGAGCTGGAGGGGGGAGGGGGAAACTGTTCCCCTTGCTTCAGCTTTGCTGCCTTTGTGCCTACTCCTGACACCTGAGGACCAAGGATCACTTCTGTTTAGAGCCTGCCAGAGGCTTCTCACTGCATCGAACATAAAATCCAAACCTGCAACCATGACCTGTTAACCTCATCTAGTCCCCTGGGCTCCTCACCTACTGGAGCCCCACCGGACTTTGTGCTCCTGAAACATAGTGACCTCGGTCCCACCCTAGACCTTGCTTCTTGCGACTGCTTGTCCCTGGAGCACTCTCCCCTTGAGACTCTCACACAGATGGTTTCTCCTACCTGTTCAGGTGCCTCCCACCCAAAAGATCAGTACCCACCTATCTGTAGCACATCACCCAACATCATTTCCTTCGGGGCACTTAGTAAATCTCACGTAATCAATTTGTGTCTGTCTTCCCTTCCTAAAGTCTTTTAAGTTCCTTAAGAACCGGGTCATCTTGGGATGCCTAGATGGCTCAGTCGGTTAAGCATCTGGCTCTTGGTTTCGGTTAGGTCATGATCTCATGGTTTTGTGAGTTCAAGCCCCACATCAGGTTCTGTGCTGGCAGCGCAGACTGTGCTTGGGATTCTGTCTCCCTCTCTCTCTCTGCCCCTCCCCCTCTCCTGCTCTCTCTCTAAATCAAAAACCTTAAACATGAAAAAAAAAATCATCTTATGGGTCTTGTTCAGCAATGTATTGCCTACACTCCAGTGGTTAAAAACCTAAATTAAAAATATGAACAGTTATGTTTCTGGGCAAATCATGAAGCCATTGTATACTGCAGATTTTTATCTGTGGACAGAAGAAAATTCTGTCCTATCAGAACTGTGATGCTACAGAAAGTTGGAAGGTATTTCGAAACACATTTTAGAACAAGTGGAATATCCTATTTCACCAGTATCTCCCATTCCTCCAGTCGTAAGAATTCCTAGTTAGACATGTATCTCAGGTCCACAAACGGCCACTTAACACCGCCCAGCCCACAAGCGATAATATAAACACAAGAAATGGACCACACAAACCTCTCACCTCTGTATGTCGGGCAAGAAAACACCAGCAGTAGAGAAGTGGCAAGAGTTTTCACGTTAACTGTCAACATACATAGGACTACAACATTCACTAGGAGGGCAGTATCGCTCTGCAGTTAAGTGCAGGGCCAGGCCTAATGTCACTACTCATCAACGTGTGACCCTAAGGCAAAGTTACTTCATCTCCTTGAGCCTGAATTTCCTCACTGAGAAGTGGAGCTAATGTCTGTCTACACCATGGGGTACCCCAGAGGATCCAGTGACGGGGCCTGTAACCAGTTAGGACAGCAGTTGGGAGCATAGGAAATAATCCATAGAGGGTGGCTGTCGTTATCAGAAACATCCATAACTCAGTTCCTCACTGTTGACCAAAACACTTTAATGTACAACTTTCAGGTACGATATGAAGTCCTCAATCGCTTGAAACTTTCGCCCGACTCCTGCAGGGAAACAAAAGTAGAAAGCTTTAAGTACTTTTATTTTCAATAATTCAAATCCATAACTTTTATTCAATTATTCAAGCATTCACTGAGCACCAATCATGAGAGTAGTCTTATAGAGTACCTTCTCAAAGGGTTTACAGTCTCATCTTTAAAATAAAATGTTAATGACTGTGTGAGAATACTGGGAAATCTGTAAGAAGAGGAGGTTTGTGCTGGCAGTCACGTTACCAAAGGGAAGGAGGGTCCTGCTAACGGAGACCCCTGGTTTACCCACGGTAAATCCAGAGACACAAAACAAGCTGTGAGACAGTTTAACCACCTGCCCTTGGGGGACATTTTTTTCCTCTCCCTCTCCTCCCCACATACCCTAAAACTGCTGTAATTTTCATGTCAATAAGTTACTTTTTTTTCCTTAAAAAAATTGTTTTTTAATGTTTATTTTTCAGAGCAAGACAGACAGGGTACAAGCAGGGGAGGGGCAGAGAGAGGGAGACACAGAATCTGAAGAAGGTTGCAGGCTCTCAGCTGTTACCACAGAGCCCGACGCAGGGCTCAAACTCACATGAGATCATGACCTGGGCCAAAGCCGGGCACTTAACCAACTGAGCCACCCAGGTGCCCCTCAATAAGCTATTTCTAATTAAAATTATAATAGCAATACTAATAGTATGATGGAATGGGAACATTTTTCATTTAATGCTTCCTAGCATTTAAAATGATTCCTGAAAATAAATAAAACAATTTCTAAGGCCTTCTGAGTGCTGGCAATTATTAATGCAATGATTGATTTAAAAAACATGTTACATGAGAATGTCTTAACCCCTGAAGGTTCTAGTAGAACCTTCCTTTCAAACTAAGAAAAACTCTGATTCCTAATTTGGAAAAATGAAAGGACCATAACCTTTTACTGTTTAGGGTTAATCTCCACACAATTCCGTATCGTAACACTTCTCATAAGCTGGAACTTTCTATACTTTAACACTCAGAGTAGAGCATGGTATTTCTGCAACTACAAACATAACTGCAAGCTCTGTATCTGCCTTATCCACCACTATAATCCCCCTGTGGAGCTGATACTTTAGAAAGTCTTTGATCAATAAATAGATAGGGGCGCCTGGGTGACTCAGGCAGTTAAGCGTTCAACTCACGTTCGGCTCAGGTCGTGATCTCACATTCATGAGACGGAACCCCACAATGGGCTCCGTGCTGTGGGCAGAGCCTGCTTGGGATTCTCTCTCCCGCTCTCTGCCTCTCCTGCACTCTCAAACACTAAAAAAAAAAAAAAAAAAAAAAAAAGATGGCTAAATGGGACCCTAAATCATAACATGACTCAGGAAAAGAGAATTTTTTAAAACAAATATTGAAAAGGAAGAGGAGACAGCAAATATGAAAATACTAAAGGCAGAAGTCAGACACAATACAGTTAATTGTCCATCATGATTTTAGAAAGACCATCATAAAGTCAAAACATTTTTATCAACACAAGGCAAACAAGTTTCCAAAGGAATGTGGGGCATACCCACCTGTAAAGAGTTCAATCGACACTTTCAGTCTTCATCATCAGGGAGGATACCTAGTTCTTCATCTGTCCACTGGGAAGGATCTGGATATGGAAAGTGACCCTGGGGACAACCGTTCAAAAAAAGGTAAAGAATCTACATATATTCCATACGGTGAATTAAATTCAAAAGAAAAAAAATTTAAGGCTGTCCTACACACAGACCCTGACATGCCACAGGAACAAATTCTACTATACTATTTGCTCATCCGACTGTTCTTCAACCTGTTCAATATGAGCTGTGGCCTGAACTTCAAAGCCTACCCATTTTGGAGCCAGCAGCCCGAGCCAGCATTTCAGTATGCACCCATGATGGACGGTAGGGAGAAGGTACCCCACATCTCGACAATGCGTTAAAGCCCTGGTAAAATATAACGTCTCAAAGTGTCCTGTCAATCCTGACGGGAGATCAGGAAGCCTCAGGTGGGCTCATTCATCTTCAGTCCCGACTCAGGGCATTTCTGGTGGCATCATCGTCTCAGGCCAAGCAGCCACATACAGGCCTGACAGCGGACCTACAGCGAGCTAGGGGTGTCCACGTGCTGCCAATTCAGACACCAAACAGCTCCCTACAGGGGGACAAGAGCACAGAGTTCTAAGGGAAATGGGACATGAATCAAGCCGATGCATCAAAGATTTGCGTATGAAGATTTTTTTCCTATCTAGATCAACGAGCACAGATTTCAACGGTGGAAAGGTTTAATTTCCTGGAGAACAGAGTCCGTGCAAAGGTGATAAAAACTAAGTTGAGGCTAGTAACATGTTAGAAGGTTACCAGCAGCTAACTTCTCAAGACAAATTAGCCCACGTCTCTCCCACCCCGATCTGGCTGCCCTGGGCCCCTGCACAGACTAGATGACATTGAGCATTTAAAGCAACTGAAGTCTGAAACTTAACCCACCAAGGAACCCCTGGTTCAGAAGGTAAAAGAATTAGTTTCTAGTCTTCCTTCCGAATATGACAACCTAACAGAAACCATAAGAGATGGATTACCAACCTGTACACCTGTGGGTAGAAAAGGTCAGAGATCATGTATTTCATTTGTTAATAGGATTCTGCATGTCCCCAAGGACAACATGGTAAAGGGATACATCCAGACAGCAAAACGGTCTACAGACAGGAAATGAAAAAGCTAAGCTATTGATATATTAGTAATAACAATCTAATTAATTATAATACTCTATTAATATATTAGAATTATTGTCCTGCACTTACCAGCACAGCATCCGAGTCATGCCAAAAACGCCAGAGAATCCAGAACCACATGGTCCCACTGAAGAACTCGGCCTGGACCACCTGGGACTTGGTCAGCTGGGGAAACTGCCTATACCGAGGCTCGATATGCCCCCCGCCACCGGCACTATGACGCAAAACAAAATGTTACACCGCTTGGTGCCTCTTCAAAGTATGAAATCATCCAAAATTTTAAAGTTAAATCTAGAAACTGAATCTAACATTTGTTTTTGTTTTTTTTTTTAAGTTTTATTTATTTATTTTGCAGAGAGAGAGAAAGCGCACAAGCAGGGACAGGCAGACAGACACAGAGAGACACAGAATCCGAAGCAGGCTCCAGGCTCCGAGCTGTCAGCACAGAGCCCGACGCGGAGCCTGACCCCACGAACCGTGAGATCATTACCTGAGCCGAAGCCAGACGCTTAACCGACTGAGCCACCCAGGTGCCCCTAAATCTAACATTTCTCATCTCCTCCATGAAATACAGGATGACAGACCTCCACAGTCCCTTGAAACTCATTTTTCATAAGCCTGCTTTTAAACTTGTTTGGCAGCAAAAAACTGGCCTGCACTGATGAGATTATTATTTCCCTTTAGTGAATATTCATGTATTTTACAGAAATATGAACGTGTTGATAATGGGATACCAGCCTCAAGTTTTAGTCCAGGGAAGTGAACCTGCAGCAGTACGTCACTTAGCTGATCCAGAAAAACAAATGGGCAAATTAATTTTGTTCTGTTTAGCCATCTATTTCAAAGGCAAATTATGTCCTCTGCTCTATTACAGTCTTTATTAAAAGACCACTATATGGGAATGACGACTCAGCAAATCCTTTTTTTTTTTTTCTCAGTTTATTTATTTTTTTTAGTAATCTTGACACCCAATGTGAGGCCGGAACTCATGACCCTAAAAAAAAATTTTTTTAATACATAAAAGCAAATGTTTACTTTAAAAAAATAAATAATAAGCTAATACTTCTGAACAGAGCAAAGAGCCTCAAAACAGTAAGTCCAATCAACTTTTCCTGGTTTTTGTTTTCATTTCAATATTGATAAACTGGGGGACACAATCCCTAAGGGCTGCAGTCTTTTTATTCAGTTAGATTTTAATTATTATCGGTGGACTCTAACGTAATATAATTTGTACCGAATGGTGTTATTGTCAAGATCTATTTAGCAGCTATACATATTCTATGATACAGAAGTTTAAAGAGAATTTCTATATAAAATGTACAGTGTTCACAAATTTCATTTCAGGTAAGACCCAGCTTGTAAAACAATGTTCTCTTCTGTGCAGCATAGAAATGAATAACTGTACCAAAACTGCACTAACATTTCTTCAAACTGTGCTGTAGATTTGAGAACATCACTAGATCTATGGTTCCTTATACATTCTTACCCACCACCCTTATTATCCTCTCCTACTCTTTTAACATTTTTTTAATGTTCATTTATGTTTTTGAAAGGGAGGGAAGGGGCAGAGAGAGTGAGTGAGACACAGAAGCTGAAGCAGGCTCCAGGCTGTCAGCAAAGAGCCCAACTGGGAGCTTCAAATTCACAAACCTTGAGATCATGACCTGAGCTGAAGTCAGACGCTTAACCGACTGAGCCACCCAGGCGCCCCTATCCTCTCCCTTTAATTGTTAAAGGTTATTAATAATCATCATATATTGTTTACCATGTGCCAAACACCAAAGTAAGCATTTTATATGCATTATCATTTATTTTCATAACCCTATAGACAGAGCCTATGGTTACTAATATTCACAAATGAAAACACTGGGGGATTATTTGGTGGCAAAGCCCAAGCTCTTAAATACTGCCTACAAACAACATTAATAATTTTCTCATTTTATGAATCAAAGACACAGTTCTTAATTAGAATTCCCATCAGCATGATACCACACTGAAGAGATAAAGTTTCATTTTTATGTAAGTATTTACCCAGTATATTACACATCTATTTGGAAGGCTCTACATAAAATATTAATGGATGGTGTAAGAGGTGATTCCTATTTTTGCATATGTATTTAAATTTTTATTAACTTTTTTTTTAAGTTTATTTTATTTATTTTGAGAGACAGCGAGAGCATGAGCAGGGTAGGGGCAGAGGGAGAGAGAGAATCCCAAGCGGATAGCGTGGGGTTCTATCTCCCATAACGTGATCATGACCTGAACTGAAACCTAGGGTCTGATGCTTAACTGGCTGACCACTCAGGCACCCCTTAAGTTTTGGTTTAAATTCCAGTTAGTTAACATACAGAGTAATATTAGTTTCAGACGTATAATATAGAAATCCAAAACTTCCATGCAACACCCAGTGCTCATCACAAGTGCCCTCCTCAGTCCCCATCACCTAGGTCACCCATCCCCCCACCCACCTCCTGTCTGGTAACCATCAGTTTGTTCTCTAGGGTTAAGAGTCTGTTTCTTGGTTGCCTCTCTCTTTTTCCCTGCCTTCGCTCATTTGTTTTTCTTAAATTCCACATATGAATGAAATAATATGGTCTTTTTCTATGACTGAATTCACTTAGCATTACACTCTGGATCTACCCACGTTGTGGCAAATGGCAAGATTTCATTTTTTTATGGCTGAGTAATATGGATTTTTTGTTTTTATTTTTTTATTTTTATTTTTTAACGTTTTATTTTTATTTTTGAGACAGAGACAGAGCATGAACGGGGTAGGGGCAGAGAGAGAGGGAGACACAGAATCGGAAGCAGGCTCCAGGCTCCGAGCCATCAGCCCAGAGCCCGACGCGGGGCTCGAACTCACGGACCGCGAGATCATGACCTGAGCTGAAGTCGGACGCTTAACCGACTGAGCCACCCAGGCGCCCCTGTTTGTTTGTTTTTAAATAGTGACCACATATTACTTTTAAAAGGCACCTTCAAGGGGCGCCTGGGTGGCTCAGTCAGTTGGGCGGCTGACTTCGGCTCAGGTCATGATCTCACAGTTTGTGGATGTGAGCCCCACGGCAGGCTCTGTGTTGACAGCTTGGAGCCTGGAGTCTGCCTCGGATTCTGTGTCTCCCCCATCTCTCTGTTCCTCCCCTGTTTGTTCTGTCTCCAAAAAATAAATAAACATTAAAAAAAATAAAAGGCTCCCTCAAGCATCATTGCTTTACGACCTGAAGAATATATCACACTGTTTCTGTAATGCCATCATGTGCCAATTTTATTTAACAGTATTTATTCAGGACCTATCTATGCATATAAATACTTCATTTTACAAACAAACTATGGGGATGAGAATTCAATATATTGTAACAACAGGCTTCCTCTTTGATACGTTTTAGATACAAGGGCCCATCAGTTAAATTCATTAAAATAATATTTGAGAATTACAGTTCAAACTCACTACCAGGAACTCTCCACATTTCATTATTGCCACAGTGACCTGCTGTTTTAACTATGACTTGAAATAAGTGGGTCGTTGGGGCGCCTGGCTGGCTCAGTTGGTAGAGCACACAGCTCTGGATCTCAGGGTCATGAATTTGAGTCCCACACTGGGTGGAGAGAGCATTTAAAAAAAAAAAAAGAGGGGCACATGGGTGGTTCAGGTCATGATCCCACGGTTCATGGATTTGAGCCCCATGTCCGGCTTTGTGCTGACAGCTTGCTCAGAGCCTGGAAGCTGCTTTGGATTCTGTCTCCCTCTCTCTCTGCCCTTCCCCTGCTCACGTTCTCTCTCTCCTTCAAAATAAACAAACAATTTTTTTTTTTTTTTTTTTTTTTTTTTTTAAAGACAGGCACCTATGTAGCTCAGTGGGTTAAGCATGCAACTCCTGACTTCAGCTCAGGTCACGAACCCACGGTTAGTTGAGATCAAGCCCCTCATCAGGTTCTGCCCTGACAGTGCAGAGTCGGCCTGGGATTCTCTCTCCCTCTCTACCCCTCCCTTGCTCATGCTCTCTCTCTCAAAATAAGTAAATAAACAGTAAAAAGAAAAAAACAAACTTCCAAGGCCAAACAGCTAGACTGTGGCAGAGGTGACATTTGAATTGAGGCAGTTTGAGGCCACAATCCTGCTTTTAACCACTACCCTACCCTGCCTCTTGGAAAAACGTAGATGATGATCTAAGGGGCCTGGGACATCACCTGTAAAAATCGGGCGTTCTACTTTCTGTCCTGCTCGTACTGAATCTCTGCACTACCAATTCATTTTTGGCAGAAGTGCCCTCCCTTGGTATCCCAGCACTATGATCTCCAGTTGAATTTTTGGGCTGCCTCACGGGTGACTCCTCTATTGCTCATTCTCTAAATTCTGGCGTTGCGAGAGTGAACCCTAACACGAACTATGGGATTCGGAGATAATGTGTCAATCGATTCTGCCAAAGGGAACATTCTCATAGGGAATGTTGATAATGGAGGAGGCTATGCATGAGAACAGGGGCCTTATGGGAAGTCTCTGTACCTACCACTCAATTCTGCTGTGAACCCAAAACAGTTCTAAAAAATAAGATCTCTTTCTTTTTTTTTTTTTTTTTTATTCCTATATTGTCCAAGCATCCACTTTTGGCTCTCTTCTCACCCTTCGGCACTCTCTCTGGGTGATCACCTCCACAACCTTAAGAGAATTCATCCTCCACCCTGAAGCCAGAGTAACTATTCAGAATGGAATTAAAATCTGGTTATGTGACATCTAATTAAAACCTCGCTGGGATCGCTATCGCCTCCGTTAGAAATCCTCCAGCCGGGCGTGCGGACATTCCCTCCCTACGTCCCAAGGTCTCCCGAGGCACTTCGGACACTCCTTGCCTCGCACTTGACGCTTCAAAACACACCGTACAGGTTGTTTCCTCTGCCAGAACGCCCTCGCCTCCCCCAACTCCTGCTCTCGCTTCCAGATCAGCTCCAGCTTGCCTCCACGTTCAACTGAATTTCCCAAAGGCAGGCTCCCCTGGGGCAGGAGCGGCCCCCCGCACAGTGGAAAACCTGCCAAGCAAACAGTGCCCCGGCGCCCACTGC
The DNA here is from genome assembly GCF_018350215.1 of Panthera leo. NCBI lineage: Eukaryota > Metazoa > Chordata > Mammalia > Carnivora > Felidae > Panthera > Panthera leo. The sequence continues at coordinate 153,757,811 of NC_056680.1, read as the reverse complement.
CCCCCGGCTCTCCCTGGCCCCCACGTCACGGACCGGGACTCCAAGTCCCAGCATGCCTCGGGGCGGAGATCGCTGGAGAGACCCGGTCCGCCCAGGTGCCCGGCGTCAAGGTGAGGGCGTCCCGAAGACCGGCGCTTTCCGTTAGAAACAGGCGGGGCCCCTCTCCCAGCCAACACTCACTGACGGACTCCAGTGCCTCCAGCCGCCCCGGAGCCGCGGCCTCTGAACAAGTGGTTTCCAACCCGAAAGAAAGGCGCCAACCGCTTCAGAGCCGACATGCCAGCCCGCGTCCGGATCGCCGTTCCCAGGCCGCACCGCCTCTTACGTCACTTCCCCCGGCGCCCCGCCCCGTTACGTCATGACGTCGCCCCGCCCCTCTCCCAGAAGGTGGCGTTTGCCGGGGGAAAGGCTTTAGGAGTCTCCTGGCTTCAGGCTCAGCTTTAGGAGACCCTCTTGGCGCGCTTGTGCTGGGAAACCAACACTGAGTCTGCTCACTCGCTCCTCTCTGACTGCTCATCTACACGGTGTTTTCCCACCTCCATCCGCTCCTCTGCCTGTTCTTCCCTAGTTAACTGCCTTCTGGACCCCCCTTAAGGCTGCTAGACCCTTTCTGAAGCAGAGGACCTGCCCAAAGCGAGTCCTTTGTGCTCTCCTCTCCTGCAAGAGGCTCACAACAGTTTTCTTTAAAGTCTTCGTTTTTTTTATTGTTCTGCCACTTGATTACCAACCAGCAGCCAGTGGTGCGTAAATACCAGTACATGGACTGGTGGCATCAGAATCACCTAAGGAGCCCGATCCCAGATACTCTTCAGTCTGGAGCAAGGCCGAGGAATCTGCATGTTAGCGTGCCCTCCAGTTTATGCAGTGCTCTAATTCCCTGATCCTGAGCCAACCCTAGATTCTTGACTTTTGTCTCCTAATATTGCCTTCTATTAAATCCTGGATGGACTCTAAGCTCCTCTAGACACCCACACCACCATCTCCCCCCAACCCTCCCAGAAATTCTTAGGGTCTTTACTTACCGGTTATGGTCTTCCTAAAAAGTTGCAAGTTTGATTAACTGATTTATTTTTTTAAGTTTGTTTATTTATTTGAGAGAGAGTGTGCTCACATGCGAGCGGGGGCGGGGAAGAGAGGGAGAGACAGAATCCCTAGCAAGCTGCATGCTGTCAGGGCAGGGCCCAGCTGGGGCTTGATCTCCCCAACCTGAGATCGTGACCTGAGCCAAAGTGAAGAGTCGATTGCTTAACCGACTGAGCCACCCAGGCACCCCCCACAAGGTTAATTTATAAACTTAGCCTGCCAGCCTCACACCTTGGAGATTTGAAATGCATCGTTTGCTAAGCCCTGAAGACTTCATTCTCAGAGTCACAAGCATGAAGAAGAGGATACTTACGGAGAGAAATGCAGACCTAAATTTAGGGATTTCAGTGCACTGAATATAACTGACATCCTTCCTGTGCCAAGATCTGGGTCTCCATGTGCCCTGTAACAGGAAACCTGTCTCCCTGGAGTTACACTCACATAAAGCTTGGGATTACTGAGTTGCCTTGTGACCTTCTGAGCAGCCTATTAATTTAACCCCTGGCCCTGTAGAACTCTCTCCCCTCCCAACTTGTAAGCTGGTGTATAGAGGAGAGAATCCACTATTCTCTGGATGAAAGTTGACTTTCCAGTTGATACACAAGAGCATGGCTTCCTCTGAGCCACTTACCCTTTCTAGTGACATGTATGACCACTAAGATATGAAGTTCATGAACTGGGAAGACAGAGCTTTCCATTCTTCCTTGGGAGCTCACTGCCCAAGCTACACAACTTCCCCGATCCCAGCAAAGAATGAATTTGTGATTGCAAGGCCAAGGGGCGGGGTGGGGGGGGGGGGGGGGAGGTGGAGCACAGCTTAAACAAAAAAAAGCCAGAAGATCTGGAGTTCAAATAGAGTGAATAGAGTCAAATTGAGTTAATAGCTCTATTAGCTCTATTAAAGTCAAGTCACTTTACTTCTCTGAGTATCAGTGGCCCCATCTGAGTGCGAGTCTTCTAAGAGTACCTAGCCCACCACATGTACTCAGGAAATGTTTATTCTTTGTTATTCTTTCCTTTCTTCCTAGCAAAAGCTATTCAGGGGAATTAAAATTCATCCACTCTTCCCATCTTTTTTTGCTGAATTACTAAACAAGAAGTTTTAACTTCAATGCTTGCTTGTAATATTAAATAATTATAATAATGCTTGTAAGAAAAATATTGTTTTATAGGCCATTTGTAGGACCCGTAGCTTTAATGCCTTGCATTAACAAATTCTGATTTTACTATAAAGTTTATGGTCCCAATCAGTAAAATATTTTGACCAGGTAGCAGTGATGCCTATTTGTTTTCTAGACACGCTTTAAGAATTCCAAAGGGGCTGGGCGCCTGGGTGGCTCTGTCAGTTAGGGACAGACCCTAAGTGACCTAACATACAGCATCTAACCCCAAATCAAGAACCTATTCCTTGGCTGGGAATAGAAAACAAAGCAAGGAAGCAAGGAGGGGAGAGAAAAAACAAAACAAACTTTTGTTCACACAACTTCATGTATCATTTCATTTCCTACGTTTAAAGGCTTGATCTCCCTTTCTCTAGAAGTCTTAGAAAGAAGAAAGGAACCCATCTGTCCAGCGGTTTTAGTAACACAGAAATGAACCTTATTCTTTCTACTTTAGAAGGGATTGAGTTGTGGTCGCTCTTCAGGGGACAGCCACCATGCTGCCCCTTTATCCACTTACACCCAAGGAAGTAGCCTTTTCTCGGTAAGAAGATGACTTTAGAAATCAGATGTAGCATTCTTTAAGATGCTGAATTTAAAAATCAGCCAATTACCTACATTAAAGCACATCTGTTGCCCATTTTTCTCCTCTTTGAGACAGCTTGTGTTCATTTTCGGCTGCTGCTATAATGGCTCCTGAGGAACTGAGGCCCTCAGTCCAACAGCCCACGAGGAACTGAAGTGTGCCAACAGCCACGTGAATGAGCCTGGCATCGCACCCACCCCTGTGGAGACTCAAGATGCCCGCAGCCTGGGCAAAACCCTGAGCAGGGGACCTGGCTAGACTGCACCCAGATTTCTGACCTGCCACTGTGAGGTACTAAGTTTTGTTGTTTTTCAGCCACTAAGTTTGGGGTAGTTTGTATGTGATGTTAGATAACTAACACATGCCACCAATAGTTTGATTAAATCCATCGGCTTTAAGGCAAAGCTCAGTACTGCTGAGACAGGCTCAGGGCGGCACCCACCCTGCACTTGGACCCTCTCTCACCTCACAGCGTAGGTGTACGTGCACCGGACACAAGGGCTCTGTGTCTGGCTAGAGTGCCCGTGAGGAAGCTGAACAGTGCCACTGCCCACCCCAGCTATCTGGAGCCACCCCAACCCCTCACTGCCTGACTAGAGTGCCCTCCCCTCAAGACTTGATAAGTAAAGGGGTGCCTGGGCGGCTCAGTTGGTTAAGCGTCCAACTTTTTATTTGGGCTCAGGTCATGATCTCACAGTTCGTGGGTTCGAGCCCCGCGAGGGGCTCTGTGCTGACAGCATGGAGCCTGCTTGGGAATCTCAATCAATCTCTCTCTCTCTCTCTCTCTCTCTCTCTGCCCCTCCCCTGCTCACACACACTCTCTCTCAAAAATAAACATTAAAAAAAGAACTGATAAGTAAAATTGCTATCCATACCCCTCAAAAAAACTGCCCCAAATGATCCTATGTGCAACTAAACCTTCTTTGCTCCCTAAAAGACAAAGGGGAGGAACTTCATCCTTGAGAAGGAAAGAGTGGAAGAATCTAGTCCTGTGGTCAGACCAGAACTTCCAGAGAGTGGGAAGGCTTGACTTACTACTATCTAGAGCAGCGGTCTCCAAAACAAGCAAGAGAATCCACTGTGATGTGGGAGAAAATACTATTTTTTATCAAAAAGAAAAGAAGAAGAAGAAGAAGAAGAAGAAGAAGAAGAAGAAGAAAGAGAGAGAAAGAAAAGAAAGAAAGAGAAAGAAAGAAAGAAAGAAAGAAAGAAAGAAAGAAAGAAAGAAAAGAAGAAAAAGAAAGAAACTAAGTTTTACTGATATTGGCTCTACAAGCTGACCCTGGAACCCGCTTAGTCCAATGGGGGCCCACCCGTTTTGGGGAACTGACCGTGAGTGGGCCCAGGGCAGAAAGGCAGGCAGTGGCCTCCTTAATTCATTGCTGGAGAGTGTCACCGTGTGCAGATGTCAGGCCCTGGTTTACAGGAAGTTCTCATTATGTTAGCTCTGTGTTAATATCAGCCAAAATTAACCCTGGACGAATGGGAAAGGGCCTGAACACTGCTCAGAGACTGCAGTATGAATGCTGATATGTGAGCACCGGGGAACTTTAAGAAAATGGCAGAGATCATTCCGTCCCTGTCCCTACTGTGGCAGCCATATTAATCACTTTACCTGGTCATAAAATTTAGCAGGTCACCAAAAAATATGAAAGATTATCAAGAAGATACTTTGAAGTACAGCAAAATTTGCCCAGAGCATATACCGTGCCTTCAGAGATCTGCTGGTGGCGGTAGAACCTGTGTAAAACTTCTAAATACGTTATGTGCGTGCAGGTATGTATGTAAATAGATTCAACTTTTCACTAGGAGGGTACCTAATCAAAAACATTTGGAAGCCATGGGTCTACAGGATTCTGTGACATTTTCTAACCTAAATATCAGAGCACTTGCAGGGCCTCCCTGATTGGGAAATGTACAGGGTTAAGAAGAAAAGAGAGAAACGAGAAAACAAAATAACTAAGTTTATTTGTCCTCCGCGGAACATTTTCCCTGAAAGTCTCCCTGACACCGGGCCCATCTCCCACGCTGAACGGAGAGGAGTCTCCCCTCCCTTTCCTTCCACAAATAACCCAAAGCTTTTCACACAGAAGCCTGAACCAGGTCAGAGTGCCAGACCTCGGCATGCCTTCCACGCGTACCAATTTGAAAATGTCCAAGCTGCCACAGGGGAGGCTGCTGGGGGTGGCCTTCAGTTCTGAGACGAAAGCCCGCTGCCTGCCGACGGCTGCGGTCAGCGGGAGGACGCTGGTCCTTTCAGAAGGAAGGGCTTCGCTGCCTCCAGGATGTCCAGTTTGGGGTCCAGGGAGCGGCCAAGCCCCTCCAACACCATGATGGCGAACACAATGGAGGCGAAGTTGCTCTCTAGCTTTACCTGAAACAGAAAAACTGGTTCTTACCAAAGCCCACTGACAGAGAGAGGATCCCGGATAACCATGAGACCGTCCACTCCATGCCTGGGATTTCTACCACCTACCTACCACTCCTCTCCCGACCCCATCGTCTTCCCCACCATCATCCAGTCCCCCAACCTCCCCTCTACTAGAAATATTGACGGAAAATCTGGGGGATGAAGCACGTACTTCTCTAGGGGTGTGTGTGGATGAATGACTTAAAAACGATAAAATGACTATTTCACAGCTGCACGAGGGTCATCCTTCAAGAGCTGCAACGGCCTTTGTGAGACCGCGCAAGTGGCTTTGCTCAAACAGCATGGCTGCCTCCCCTTTGGAGCCAGGGGAATAGTAGCAGCGATTTAAGTAAATTACTCAACTAGTCCGCAAACGTACTGTTCTCCACATGCTAGAGAAAGGAAGCTCAGGTGCAGGGTGGTTAAGTGATTTATTCCAGGCCGCTGCGTGAGGGAGAGTAGAGCCAGAATTGAAACCTGGAAGAGCAAGAATCTGCTTTTCGAGAGCACAGAAGGTCAGAAAATGGAAGGCTGACTCAGGGGGAAATACTCTCTGTTAAAAGTGAAACGTTATTGGGGCGCCCGGGGGGCTCAGTGGGTTAATCGTCCGACTCTTGATTTCGTCTCAGGTCATGATCTCACGGTTCGGGAGTTCGAGCCTGTCGGGCTCTGCGCTGACAGTGTGGATTCTCTCCCTCACCCTCTGTCCCTCCCCTGCTGGCACACATGCTCTCTCTCTCTCTCAAAATAAATAAAACTTAAAAAAAAAAAGGTAAAGGGCATTTGTCTCCGTTAAGACCTGAGAAGTTGTCTGGGGGTCAGGTCGTGCTTCAGCACCACCAGAAATGTTTTCATTCTTAACTTAAGCTGAGGGGTGAGCTTGTGTTTGTTGTATTCTTTCTTCCACTGTTTCTGACAAATGTATATGTTTTTTAACATTTATTTTTGAGAGAAAGAGAGAGAGACAGACAGAGACAGAGCACAAGCAGGGGAAGGCCAGAGTGGGAAACAGAAACCGAAGGAGGCTCCAGGCTCTGAGCTGTCAGCAAAGAGCCCGACGCAGGGCTCGAACTCAGGAGCTGTGAGATCATGACCTGAGCCGAAGTCAGAGCTTAACCGACCGAGCCACCCAGGCTCCCCTCTGGCAAATATTTTATTAAAAAGTTAAGTGTCACTTGAATAGACATTTCTCCAAAGAAGATGTATAAATGGCCATCAAGCATATGAATAGATGCTGAACGTCACTAATCACTAGAGAAACCCAATCAGAACCACAAGGAGATACCACCTCACGCCCGGTAGGATGGGCACTAGCAAAGAGCCGGACTGGATCCTTTGTATATTGGTGACGGACAGGTAAAATCACGCATGGAAAAGCAGTACAGAGCTTCCTCAAAAACTAAAAAAAAATACCATATGATATAGCAGTCCCACTTCTGGGTAAATATACAAAGAACTCGAAGCAGGACCTCAAAGAAATATTTGCACATCCATGTTCACTACAGAATTATTCATAACAGCCAAGAGGGGGAAGTAGCCCCAATATCCGTGGCTGGATGAACAAATAAAGAAAATACGGTGTAGACATACGGTGGAATATTATTCAGTCTTACAGAAGGAGGAAACCCTGTCACGTGCTACAATATGGAGGAAGCTCGAGGGCATGATGTTGAGTGAAACAAGCCAGTCACAAAAGGACAAATAGGGCGCGATTCCATTTATACGGGATATCTAGAGTCGTCAAAATCACAGAAACAGAAAGTAGGACGGTGGTTGCCAGGGGTTGCCAGGAGGGAGAAATTAACTGAGAGATGCTGATCAACGGATATAGCTTCCATTTCGCAAATTGAGAAAGTTCTAGAGATTTGTTACACAACAATGTGAATATGGTGGACACTACTGAACTATGCACTGAAAATGGTTAGGGTTAGGGTGCCTGGGTGGCTCAGTCGGTTAAATGTCTGACTTCAGCTCAAGTCACGATCTCACGGTTCATGGGTTCGAGCCCCACATCAGGCTCTCTGCTCTCAGCACAGAGCCTGCTTCCCCCTCTCTCTCTCTGCCCCTCTCCTGCTCGAGCACACATGTGCGCGCGCTCTCTCTCTCTCTCAGAAGTAAATAAACATTAAAAAAAAAAACTTTAAAAAATGGTTAGGATAAATGTATACATATATTTTACCTATAAACGTTTTTAAGCTTGTTAAAAAATTAAATGCCTGGTGAAATGTCCAGAATTCGGTACTTGTACTAGGTACCTGTCGGCTCTCCCATCCTGGGAACAGCAACGATAACAGCAAACACTTCAAGAGCTTTGAACCACTGTGTCCCACACTGTGTGTAAGGAAGGCTGTCTGCGGAGTTAGAGCACGGGGGACAGGAGGACAAAGCAGGAAGAGTCCGGGCTCTGTGGTCAGACGGCCGGCACCCGGGTCCTGGCATTACCACAGGCGCCGTGTGGCCGTGGGTTCGTGGCTGGGCCTCTGGGCACAGGTGCCTGCCTTGAGGATGTTGAGGGCTTTAAATGGGACAGTGACAACATGATATAGGGCGCACACAGGGAGCCCCTGCACACTACTGTGGTTACTCACGGCGGCCCTGGGGGCTGGGAGGCGCTCATTCAGGTCAGAGCTGGTGAGCCTGAGTCTTGGCCACCTGCTCTGCATCGTGTGCGACTGAACTCCCAGGAGCGGATGTTCAGTCCTGTTTCCCTCCAACCCAACTCCCTAGCGATGACTAAAGCTTTCCCCAACCCCGAGGCCGTATGGAAGCCTCCTGCAAAACAGAACGTGTCAGAAGTTTTGGAAAGCATAAAGTTTTTTACCAAAACCCCACCAACAAAGCCAACTCTAGAGTCAAGAGACAGTTGCAGGGGGGCAGGGGGGAGGCTGTGCCACGCACAGTTGGTGGGACGTGGGGAGTCACTTAGTCCTTCCGTGCCCCGTCTCTTCATTCAGATAACACGATAGAGGTCAGACCTGCCTGCGGGCATCGTCCTGAGATTCAACGAGAAGCTGGATGCGCAACGGACCCAGGTGGTAGGCGTCCTACACGAGCCAGCGGCACCTGTTATCTCATGAATCCATAGGGTACTTGGAGACCCCTGGTCTGTGAGTCTGTTTTGTCCCAAGCATGCCGCTACTGCACAGGAGTCATGGAGCAGCACAGAGAGCACAGGACTGAGAGACCTGGTTACGTGTCAAGTCCCGGCTCCGCCACTGAGGCCCGAGAAAGAGAGCAGACCGGCCTCCCCCGCTGTGCCTTCTGTAGAGTGAAGGCGCCGGGCCAGACAACTTTAGGACTCTCAGCTCTGTGCTATGATCCCTGCCAAAGAGCTGCCTCCTCCACGTGGTGTTTTATTACCAGACTGCAGAGCCTCACGGGAAATGATGGGAAAGGCCATCTTCAGAGGAGAATCCTCCCTTCCCCACCCTCAACGCCTTGGCTGGCGGCTTCACTCTGAAGAGTGGCCCAAGACCACACTCCATCAGGAGCAGATAGAGCCGAGGCAAAGGCCAAGGTGAAGAACCATGAGGCCACTTCCCCCTAAGGGACTGGGGCAGGAGGCGAAGGCCAGGACAGCCCCACCGGGGCCTCTGAACCCACCAGGACAAGAGGCACCTCCTCTTGGGCCACCCTTGGCCCCGGGACTTTATGCCACACGGGAAAGAGGTAAGTATGACTTACGTTAATACTAAGCATCACTAATGAGAACTGAGGATGGAAAAGGCATGAAAAGCCCGAGTGAGGCGGTTCTGGCATTTGTGAAGACAGCCGGGTATTCGTCTCTCCAGCTGGGTATCGCGGGTACTTGGGCCACTCGACCGAGGGGTACTCAGAGTCACCGTGAGAGGGAAACGGCCCGCCACGCCCGTGTCAGCGAACACGAACAGCACTCGCCACACAAATGTCCGCCAGGACAAGATCGCACGGAGGGGAAGTACCTCCCTCCACCCTGCGGCCGCCCTCCGGCTTCCCCAGACGCCTGCCCTCCAGCCTGAGCAGCGCGTGGAGGCTCAGCTGCGCCTCGGGCCTCACCTTGTGAGTCATCAGTAACTTAAAGACATTCGACAGAAGGCTGGAAACTTGAAGCTGGAAAACAGAATAAAACGGACTGCGGAGTCCCCACAACCACTTCTGTACCTTCCAGGTCCCTGTCCCACCCTGTCCTACCACCCACCCCCGCCCCTGCCCACAGCCACAGCCACACACGCGCACCCACCCAAACACACACACACACACACACACACACAGCCACTAACATACAACCACATACACAACCACCCCCACACCACCCCCACACACACACAACCACACAACCACATACACACAGCCACACACGCACACCCACCCAAACACACACACACACACACACAGCCACACACGCACACCCACCCAAACACACACACACAGCCACAACCACACAACCACCAACATACAACCACATACACATACACAACCACACACACACAACCACACACCCACACCCACACACATCCACAACCACACCCACACACAAACACACACACCCACACATGCACAGACACACACACACACAGCCACACACACACACAGCCACAACCACATACACACACACAACTACACACCCACACCCACAAACACACACACACAACTATACACACACCATAACCACACACACAAACTACACACACACCCACAACCACACACACACCCACCCCACCCCACCGACCCGCCCCCCGCAAACACACACACCAGCCGTCGGGAAAGGGGCTCTCGGAAAACTTCCAGAAAGGACCGCATACATACAAGCCCAGCTCCCATCGCACAACTGAGTTCCAAGCCCCCCGCCACGGTCCAGCCTGGGGGCCCGTGGATCCCATCCCTCTCGGCGCACAGAAATCTTAGGTGAATACACCACATGGCCAGTGCCAGTGTGCCAGCTCCTCGCTACAGGGGGCCACTCCTTGCTCTGACTTGCTCCTGCTAGTGTAGGCCATGAACTTGGCAAGAAAACGGGTTAGAACTGTGTATAAAACACCGAGTGGGCTTTGGTTCGGCTGTAAATAAAGGACACGAAGGTTAGGCATGTCCTCTGGCTGCTCCGGGGCCTTCGTCCTCCTTCCCTCCCCACTCAGCTGAGCTCCAGACACAGGCGAAGCTGCAGAAGGGCCACAACCTGGATGGGGAACGGGTGGGAGAGTGGCACTGTAAATGTCCCTGCCCCAGCAGCCACCAGGAGAACCTGGTCGAGGAGTCACTCTTGAGAGCCGGGCCTCCAGTGGGTCGCCCTGCACCCGGAAGACGTGGGCAGAGGAAACGTGCGCTCTCTACCTGCCTTAACGCTCAACCCCACTCAAGACTTCTCCCTGCGAACAGGTCTCCCTTCAACCTCTGCTCCATCCGAGGGCAAGGGCAGTAAACACCCCAAGGCCTCTGCCCCTCAAGTGGCCTGCTCACTTTCTCCAGGGTGATGGTGTTCTTCCTGGCCTGAGTCACCAGGGCGGCCATCTCGGCCTTGAACCGCTCCACGTCCCTGCACTCACTGGCCCGGGCGTGATGCAGGATGAGCTCAGCCACTCTCTGGCCCTGCAAGACGTGAAAGAAAGGAAACTCGGTAGAGTCAAGAGGCCATAAAACTGGACGCTCTGCCCAAACTGCTTTGTATTCTAGTTGCTTCCACCTCAGTTGTCTACCGTCCCGAGCTTTTCTAATTATACCCACTCCAAAATACCTGGTGACCAAACAAAGACTTTCAAAGCCTCTGTCGGTCGCTGGGAGCCCACAGGCTCCAGTGCAGTCAGGGCAAGGGGCTGTGTTCGCCTCCTTCACCTTCAACAGCCACACAGGGGACGGGGCAAAACCAGTGCCCTGCTGCTCGCGCTCCACGAGGCACTGCCGACCAATCAGCCCGTCCCCCAGAGTCACCAGGACCTGCTGCTGGACCGGACCAGCCACACTCTCCTCGTGGGCTCTCTCCCCGCCCGAGGAGAATTCCCTCCTCACAGCCGACCTGACCTCTGCGCTCCGGCCTTCCGCCTCCTCTGCCCAGGGCGCCCTCTGACCAGAGAGCCTCCCGGTCTCCCCGAACACCCGAGCGGTCACTACAGTGCCTTTCACCTCCCACAGAGCCACCCCAGGAGCCAAGCTCTGTCTCCCCCACCTGCGCAGGGGAACGTCCCCCCACCCTCCACCTGCCACTGCACCTCAGTGTTTAACCTTGGCCCAGGGGATGCTTTCATCAGGTCTCAGGCTCGAGCCTTTGGTTTGTCCCCTCAGAAGCCTCCTAAATAAGCAGAGCCTCCCCTGAATTTTGCCTTTTTGTTTTTTAAACCAGCTCTCTCTTTGGCAGGGTCTTTTTTGCTAGAAAATTCCACATCATTGGCCAGAGGGTTTCTTCACTGTCACTCTTGATGTAGTACCTGAAGTTGACTCTGTGGAGGTTTTGCTGAATCCCTTTCTGTAAATAATCACTCTCAGCAACTGGAGCCCCTCCGAGCCACAGGGTTGGGGGTTAAAGACCACTCCAGATTCCAAGGTATCTCCCCACACTTGGAGAGTAAGTTCTCTAAGCTGCTGCTTCTCACCAGCCTGCCGTCTTGCAGCAAATGGCACAGGCCAGGCCAGCCGTTATTCAGACGAGAAGCCGGCGTTCCCAGTGCCCACCCACATGCCTGCTGAGGAGGGAAGAGAAACTACCAGTACGGAACAGCATTCGGGATGCTGTCCCAAACTGTGAGCTGCTTAGAACGGGCGTCACGCGTGGGCATCGGCGCATTCTGACCAAAGACCCCTTGGATAGCTTCGTTTCCTCTCCTCTCCTTCCCTCTCCCCGCTCCACTCCACTCCACCTGCGTCCATCAAGAGCACCCCCGGCCAAGGCAGGCATTAACAAGATTGACAAGGGAAACCCCACGGTTTCCAAGAGCCTAAAAGATCGTCTCCGATTCCCGCCGGCCCAGTGGGTCTCACCTGGCCCATCGCCACAGCCATGAAAACTGCCCGGAAGTTGCTCAGGTCGGCATCCTGCAGCTCGGCCACGATGCCGGCATCCAGCAGCACCAGGCGCAGCGGGCATGGGGCAGGTGTCATGGCCATCACCAGCGTATCGCAGACATCCACCTGCTGCAGCCGTGCCTCTTGACTCTTGGAAAGACCGTCGGCGCCCTGGACCAGGATGTTCCCAGGGTGGAGGTCTGCATGGACAAAGTTGTCCACAAATATCTGGAAGGAGATCAGTGCCATTCAAGGCTGAGTCACCACCCCATCACCACCAGACCACACGTGAAAAAGCTTCCGGGACAGGGGTGGGGGCTGCCTGGGTGGCTCAAGCGGGTAAGTGTCCGACTCTGGGTTTCAGCTCAGGTCATGATCTCAGGGTTCACGGTTTGTAAGTTCGAGCCCCACATCGATTGAGTACAATGGCAAAGAGGTGTACGTTTTATAAAGCCTCGTGGCTTCTGTTCTCACTTCAGAATCTGTACTGCCGAAGGCCAGGTTGACATTTTTAAGAGAAAAGTTATTTTCAAAGTAAAGAACATTAAAAAAGATTAGAAGGGAACATGAAAAATCAAAGGCCAAACTGCATTTCAAAGGACTTATTTTTATACTGTAGTTTGAGCAATTGATATTCTAATCACGAATTATCTACTCATTGTTTAAAGCTTCCCCCAAATTCTATATTCTTAAAATTCGTGGAACCACCTTTTTAGAAAAACATTTCATTAATCAGACATCCCCTCCATTCCCTCCATCCGTCCACACGGTAGAGTCTAACCATGATACCAACAACCCACACTGGACACAGCATCGGGTGGGTGGGGAGAAGTGGCTTCGAACCCACTAAGCAGGAAAGAAAGCCCCAGGACGATGCCGGACAGGAAGTCAGGTGTGACTTGGTGGGACAGGATCTGCCTCCTATGAAAGCTCATCTCTGTGGTCAGAAACCACCAGCAATCCTTCCAAAGGGGAAGAAGAGCCTCAGAGGCTCTCAGGGACACCCTCCTACTTCCTACTGGCTGCAGACCCAGGCCAGAGGCCCTCCTGGGCCAGGTTCTGGCTGTGAAGGAGGTAAGAGAGCCCGCTGCCCTGGTGAAAATCCTGGAACTAGAGAAGCCAGGGCTGGCACACCCGCAGGATGTGGTTTCCAGAGGCTGGCTGACCCCTGACCCCGGGCTGAACCTCCTGGCACCTTGCTGTCCCCTTGGCCCCCCAGCTTTCACCCCCATCCTTGATTCTGCAAGCTGGAACCCATCACGATCGCCCCAATTCTGCGTGCTATTTCCTGCTGCCTTCCCCCCTGGCTGCCCCCACCGCACCCTCCCCTCTGGCCCAAGGTGCCCCTTGGAGCCCTGTTGCTGGGGACAAAGTCCTCTCCCCACTGAACTCCCACTGCACCGACTGAGAGAACACCCAGCTCTCCCCAGACAATCCGGCTTCTCTGGGAGTAGCTGGTGGTAGGGGGGGTGGGCGGGGGTGCTGCTGACTTTCCACCAGAGGCCAGAGGTGGAGTCGAGGCCTGCTCCGAGCTCCTCTTCTCACCCCTGCCCTGCTCTGGCCACTGGCCTCGGCCCCCACAGCTCCATGCCAGTCACGCAGGTTCTTTCTTCCCACTGTGCCGACACACCTGGTTCCTTCTTACCCGTATTCCGCATGCTGCAGACCTGGGCTCATATCCTCTCTCTTGCCTACAACATGCCATCCATCCCTCAGCCACTCCCTTCTGTGCCAACTGCCAGGGAGAGTCCAGACCCTGGATAACCTCAGTACCCACTTTCTTTACTCCTACACGTGAGCTGCTATCAATCCCAGTTGCTGCTGTTAGTACTAATGATGACACGGAAGCTAACACTGCTTAGGGCTCACTATGTCCTTTTATGGGCATCAGCTCATTTACATCATCAGGCTGAGCCCTCGTAGGTGACACCTAGACTTCCTCTACATCTCAGCTCAGATGGCATCGCTTTCTGAATGAATCCTGAGGCTAGGATGGGCCCCACCTAAATGACCCTCTTGTGCCTGTGTATCATTTACTCATTTGTGGCCTGTCTTCCCAATGAGTGACAGTCCCATGAACGTTGTGATCATATCGGTTTCGCTCACTACTGTAAAGTCAGCACTCAATTTAGTTTATTGAGCACAGAGAGGGTGCTCCATAAACACTGCTGAATGAATGAAGTACCATTTAACATACGGTATCTTCCGCTGTTTGCCTAAACTGTAGGCAACTTGGGCAGAGCCTGGGTCTTGCTCCCCACTCTTCCCACCGCACCCTGCATGGTGACCAAGCACATGCCACCAAGAAAGCGCTTAACAGAAAGATGTAGAATGAACGGTCGTGGTGGGTGGCTCAGCTCTTCCTAGAGCAGATTTTCAAGATGGCGGCTTGCTGCTTTCCTCATCTTCCCGCCCATGGGAGCCGACCAGTGTCTCCACCATCTTCCCACGTGAGATTTGACCACATGCTGGGCTGGGGCACCCTCTCCATGCCCATGAACTCACCATCTTCAGAAGCATGTTGATCCCCAGACGTGCAATCTTCTTCTTCAAGTCTACAGGAATCCCCGCCTGCTGGTAACTGGACACAGGCACACTTTCCTGGAAGAAAGGTCAAGGAAGAGACAGCTTTACCCTGAAAAGCCCGCCGAACACCCCACGTATTCCTCATCCCCACGTGACACATGGGCACTGCCTTCCCATCCCTACTCTTCTCAAGAGTTTTTCCTTCCTTAGAATCCCTATGAATCTGTCACCCACAAGTTAATTTTAATCTACTTACTTATCCCTTCTAGAACACTTCTCAAAGGAAAATAAGTCCCATTTTACAGAGGAAACCCACAACTCTGCCCCCCACAGGTAAGAAATGCTGTAAGATGGTGGGAGAACACAGGAACAGACCCCAGGAGAACTAGATTCTGATCAAGAGTCAGTCAACAGGGACATGAATGAGCTCTATGGCCTTGGGCAGGGAAACGGAAAGGACGATGAAAGGGCAGAGACAAGAAAGAGCTAGTAAATAAACAGTTCACACAGGTTAGTTATTTAATTGTCAAAGCAGCCCGCTAAGACAGATCTTGTTATTCCTCAGGAGCAAATAAAAGAACTAAAGCCCAGAGAGTTTAAATAACTTACTCAAGATCACACAGCTAGTAACACCGGGTCATTCGTGTCACTTCCCTGGATCTCACCTTACTATCTTTACAAAGGAGGCTGAACCAGGCAACAGCTAAGGGCAATGATGTGACACAAACATTTGCTGAACACTTTCTCTGTGTAAACTCTGCTGAAGGCATCTTGTATTCAATGTGTCACTGTGTCCTGGAACAACCCTATGAGGCGGGGCAGGTGCCTGCTGTTATACACCAAGAAACTGAAGTCACCAGCAAATAAAATGGAAAGCAGTTTTTCCGACAGAACGGAAGAAGGTATTTGCAAACGACATATCAGATAAAGGGTTAGTATCCAAAATCTATAAAAAAACAAATAATCCAGTGAAGAAATGGGCAAAAGACATGAATAGACACTTCTCCAAAGAAGACATCCAGATGGCCAACCGACACGTGAAAAAATGCTCAACATCACTCATCGTCAGGGAAAGACAAACCAGAACCACAATGAGATACCACCTCACACCTGTCAGAATGGCCAACATTAACAACTCAGGCAACGACAGATGTTGGTGAGGATGCAGAGAGAGAGAGGATCTCTTTTGCACTGCTGGTGGGAATGCAAACTGGTGCAGCCCCTCTGGAAACAGCATGGAGGTTCCTCAAAAAATTAAAAATAGAACTACCTTATGACCCAGCAACTGCACTACTAGGTATTTATCCAAGGGATACAGGTATGCCGTTTCGAAGGGACACACGCACCCCAATGTTTATAGCAGCACTATCAACAATAGCAAAGTATGGAAAGAACCCAAATGCCCATCAATGGATGAATGGATAAAGAAGATGTGGTATATATACACGATGGAGTATTACTCAGCAATCAAAAAGAATAAAATCTTGCCATTTGCAACTACGTGGATGGAATTAGAGGGTATTATATACTAAGCAAAATTAGAGAAAGACAAAAATTATACGACTTCACTCATATGAGGACTTTAAGAGACAAAACAGATGAACATAAGGGAAGGGAAGCAAAAATAGTATAAAAACAGGGAGGGGGACAAAACGTGAGACTCTTAAATATGGAGAACAAACAGAGGGTTTACTAGAGGGGTCTGTAGGAGGGGGCAATGGGCTAAGTGGGTAAGGGGCGTTAAGGAATCTACTCCTGAAATCATTGTTGCACTATATGCTAATTTGGATGTAAATTTTAAAAATAAATTAAATTTAAAAAAATAAAATAAAATAATAAAGTAAAATAAAATCTCTGTCAATTTGACATATGAAGAAAAAAAAAAAAAAAGAAAGCAGATTTTCAAGTCCAGAAAGTCTGAAGCCACGCCCAGGCTCCCAGCCACCCCGCTACACGACCTCCCTGCCTCATGCCATATCTGAGTTGCCCTCATTTTCTCTTGGCTTTTGCCTTTTCAGACTGAACAGCGGAGATGGCCCAGCTGTGAGTGGAAGGCACAGCCTGGGAAGCGCTCACTCTTACTTCATAAGTTTCCACCAAGACGTCCCTGGTGACAAAGGGACGCAGAGGGGTGGGGAATCTGACAGAATTCACATTCAGGAAGTTGCACTGGAAGTGTTCTAGGTTCCGAGCTTCGTAACGCAGGTCGATCTAGAGGGAAGTGGAGAGAAAAGATGAGGGGTAACCCGGGCCCAGGGAGAGCAGTATCTGGATGGCCAGCAAGCTAGTGAGTCACCACGTGCAGCGGCCTTCTGCACCTGCCTTCTTGCAGAACTCCTCAGGAGACAAGGGAGGGCGGTTTTGGCTGCGGGAACTCCTGGGAGCCACAGCTGCAGACCCCCTCGCCGCACTTGGACTCCACTGCCTCCCCGCTATTCCCTCTCTGCCCACCCCGCGTGGCTCCAGGCCACGGAGCCCTTGCCCACGTCCCAGGGCTTTCTCTCCCGTGCTCTCCGGTGGCCCTCTGGCCTCCACCAGCCCTAGACCTGTCCCCCTCTTGAGGTCCACCTCCATCAGGGGCCGGCGCTGCCCTCTGCCCACCGCGCTGACGCAGCTCCCTCCGCTCGGCAAGCCGTTCCCTTGCCACTCAAGGGACCGCTCCCATCTCTCCAGGCACCTGCTACCGGTGCCCTTGATGACCCTGTTCCTCCTGAACAGTTCTCTTGGCACCCACCCTTCCCTCCCCCGGTCCTCCCCCTGCCTCCAACCGCTCCGTCTAGGTCTGGTCTCCTGGCCACTCCTCCCCTGTGTGCCCCCACGCGGTCTCAGCTGCTGACCTCCACCAGCCTCCACTCTCCCTCTCCATCCCCTCACGTCCTCAGCCAGCACCTCCTCACGACAGAACCGTGGTCTCCCGTCCAGACCCCGCTACCAACTCCACACTTCTTTTCCTAGAAGCCCACACTCCGTGTCTTGAATGGAGTCCACCCTTGAACACCCTTGAACTCCACGTCTCAACGGAATTTACTCCCCCCGCCCCCCATGCAGCCAGTCACCTGGGAGTCACTGCAGATTACCCCTCTCTTGTCCTCCACGCTATTTGTGACTCCAGGCCACCAAGGCTGCAGCCACACCTCTCTCGGATCCACTCCCCCGTTTCCCCCTCACTACAGCTCCCAGGGTGACTCCCAGCCAAAAGAGGCACTGGGCTCCTTGACCCCCATCTTCCCTCTCTCTAATCCATCTGCTGGTGCCCCCTACCACCTGTAGGACGAAGCCTAAATTCTTTAGGATGACATCCAAGGTGGCTCACTGTCTGGCCCCCACTGCTCTCTTGAGCTCCATCTCTTTGTGCCTCCCGCTTCCTCCACCTCCCAGAACTCTAGCTTCAGCCAGTCTATACGGTGCTGAACATCCTGGCCTGCCTCATGCTCCCCATCCCCTTCGCCTTCCTTAGTCCCTCTGATGGGAATGTTCTTCCCCCATTTGGTCCAACCGTAAACACCACTCACCTTTCAAGACTCAGCTGGAGTCTGGGGAGCCTGACCCTCAGGACAGAATGACCACTTCCCCTCTCGGGCCCCAGCTCTACCCACGTGAACCTGGAGAGACTCCTACTATAACCGGGATCGTGCTCTTTTTGCAGGTATTTATGGGCCAGTCCCCTTCTGCGTACTATATATTCCTTATGGACGAGAAAATCTCCCCCATCACCCCATGGTGTCTATCGGACTTGGAGGAGGGGTGGTAGGAATGACAGTGATGCAGAGCTGGTTGCTGGAATAGAAGCTATTTCCTCTATTTTAATTTTCTTTTATCATGGAAACTACCTTGCCCGCAGCATAAAGCAAAGCTTTCTAAACATTCAAATGCATCCCCGCCCGGGACTTAAAACCTTCCATCAGAGGACAGAAATGAAGACTGAGCACCTTGCTTTTGAAAGACGGCCAGTTTCTGCACTCTCCAACAGGGAGCCAGTGCACTTGCCTACTTGAAGCCCCGGCTGCCCCCAAAACATGTTCACCAAGTCCGGCTACTTAAACAAGTATCCCAAGGGTCCTGGACAGGGAGCAGGTCCTTGTCTACTCAAAAACCCTGGAAACGAAACAAAGCAAAGGCACAGTGTGTGACTTCACTAATTCTTCTCACCCTGGACATCAGCCATCGATTGTGGCACAGGTAACACAGATGACACAGGTAACACCAGGATCCTGGTACTTTCCTCCCAGGCGCTAAGGAAGATGGTGTTTCCCAGGCACCCTTGCGGTGACATTGGGCCCGTGCGATTAAAGCTCTGACCTGTAGACTAAGAAGGCCACAGTGGCCTCTCTCTCCACTCCACACGGACCCTAGATGACCCAGGTTGAAGATGGCAGCACCAAACTTGGGAGGAAATTGGGTCCCTGGATAACCATGAAGTAGAGTCCCCTCTCCCTCCTCCGGCTCATCTGCATGGCACTTTGATACAAGAAATAACCTCGCTGCACTTGGCCTCTGAGATTGGGGTATTCTTGGTTATGTCAGTTAGCAGTACCTACCCCGACTACTACACCACACGAGCCACGACATTCTAGGAAATCACGCATTCGTTCAGCATTTACGAAACGGCCAACGGCAAGAACTATGTTAGATGCTATTTACAACCGAGGGAAGGAGACTTCACCTGATGGACCATGAGCTTCTCAAATTCCTCCACAATCTCCGGCAAGCTCAGCCACTTGACTCCTGGCAAAAGCGCGAGGACTCGGCTGCCCGTCTTCATCAGCAGCAGGTCCATCTGTACCTGAGACAGCAAGCCAGGGTGCAACACCTGCCAGGAAGACAGACAGAAGAGGGATCAGGAGGGCACATTCACCCAGACAGGGCTGGGTCCCACCATCAAAGGAGAGCCAAGCCCGATGCTCATCAGAGCAAAACTGGATGGGGTCCCGACACCCGGGATGCTCCTGCCGCCCTCACTCCCATGTGCCTTCGATAAGGAGATGCTCAGGGCAACTCCTCTGTGCTGCACTTGGCTTTGCTGGGAAGAAGAGATGGGCTTTTCCTTCCAAATACATTAAGGTTAGGTCAGTGGCTCCCAAACATTAGCAGGCATAAAAGTCACCTTGGGGTGCCTCGTGACAACAAAGACTGCTGGGCCTCCTCCAAGACCTAGTGAATCACCTACCCTGGGGATGGGACCAGAAATCTGCATTTTACTGAGCCAGCGCACCAGGTAAATGAGTCAGGTAGTCCAAAGCCTGAGTCGGATAAGGATCTAGAGTCACAGAACTCCAGCAAGGATGCACCACGGTGGGACGGGAAGAGACTGCTTTCAAATGCCTGTTTGTTCTGCAACTCTTGCCCAGTCCGAAACTGGGCACGTACTCAACCTCTCAGCCTCCTGTTCCACTTTTTAAAGTTTTCTGGCTTTTCTTCCGTTTTCTTTTTAGAGAGAGAGAACACATCCAAGTTGGGGAGAGGGGCAGAGGGACAGAGAGAGAATCTCAAGCAGACTCCATGCTCAGCGTGGAGCCTGATGCAGGGCTCGATCCCACAACCCTGGGATCATGGCCTGAACCAAAATCAAGAGTCGGACACTCAACCTACTGAGCCACCCAGGCGCCCACTTTTGAAAACATGAAGATAACAGTCCCTACCCCCACTTCAAGTCCTTTCCAGAATAAAATGGGAATATAAATAAATAGAAATTAAAGAAATGCCTACTTCAGAGGCACCAAGAACAGATTAAATCATGCATCTAACATGCAGAACATAACATCTGTTCTTTAAGAACAGATTAAATCATGCAGGCACCCACTCCTTGCCTTCCACAGAGCAGAGGATACTTTGGTCCAGTGTTCCCCAAACATGCCTACTCATGAGAATCACTTGCAGCCTTTATAAAAAGACAGGCCTCAGCTTCCTCTCTTGGAAAGTGTGATTCAGTAGGTGTGAACTGAGGAACGCTTGGGAGGGTTTTTTCCAAGGAGGTGTAAGAGAGCATCAGGGGTACCTGCTACCTGGGTCGGCCAGACCCCCGGGGTCATGCTGAAAGGGAATGGAAAAGTGTGGAGACTAAAAATTGATGGAGCCCAGGCAGGGGTGACTAGAAACGAAGAGGGGCGCCTGGGTGGCTCAGTCGGTTGAGCATCTGACTTCGGCTCAGGTCATGATCCTGCGCTTCATGGGTTCGAGACCCGCGTCGGGCTCTGTGCTGATGGCTCAGAGCCTGGAGCCTGCTTCGGATTCCGTGTCTCCCGCTCTCTCTGCCCCTCCCCCACTCTGTCTGTCTCCCAAAAGTAAATAAACATGTAAAAAAATTTTTTTTTTAATAAAAAAAAAGAAATGAAGAGACAAGGGAGCCACTTCTGTAAAAATGAAGACTGCCATCTTGGGCTCACCACATGGTATCTAACCTAGACTGTCTGTGACTTACCCTGACCCCAGAGTAGTGGGTCCATTGGGTGGTTCCTCTAGCCACAGAGGCAGCGGACCCCAAACCCTCTTCGTTTGCCTTTACTGGACTAGTCACACAACCACTCCCTAGAACCAAGAAATAACAGCTTGCAAAGCATAGGCAGTCAGATAAAGGTCAAGCTAACAGAAATCAGTGGAAGGTAATGTGGGGTGATTTGCAAATGGGGGTTTCTGATCGGGGACAGCTCTGTGGGGTCGGTGAGATTTTAGAGACAGGAGGGACAGGTGACAACATCAGAGCACTTACTTTCACTGCCACAGGGATGAGGTGATCTGGCTCAGACTGGTGGGCAGGTGCTGAAGACTGAGACAGGACTGCATTTGATCCATCCGGGCCAGCTTTAGGGAGGAGCAGCCTTTCTAGAAATGACTGGTCGGCAAGACTTCCTTGAAACTTCCACCCCTTTCCCAGGGGTCCAAAGAGCTCTCCCAGCCTCCCGACTGCCCCAGCTTCTGAAGAAGGCTGCAGACTGGAGGCCTCGGCAAGTCTCTGGATGCTGACATTCTCCAGGAAGGCGGGATTTGCACGTGCTTTGTACACTTGGGCCACACAGCCTGAACCCACAGGTTCCTTCTTCTCAAAGCAGAGGACCCTTCCCCAGTCTTCCCCAAATGCCTGCCGCAGGAAGTGCTCAGTGTGAGTCCAAGGGTGGGGGGTCACCTGGACATGCAGCTTGGAGAACTGGGCACAGAAAGCCTCCGAGAAGAGATCCCGCCGGGTACTGGCCCACTGGCCCAGTTTGATGTATGTTGGGCCCGAGGTCTCCGTGGCTTTCAGAAGCAGATAGAGCCAGAGGCTGGAGATGCTGGGTGCCAGGTAGGTGAGGGGGTAGAAGAGAAGGAGGGGGAAGAATTTCATCAAGAGAGCCCCAGCCCGGAGCCAGATACGGAGGTGCAGAAGGAGGCATCCTAGCGGCCCCTCTTGGGAGACTCTCTGGGGTGGCCCATTTTCAGCTAGGTCACTCCAGCTGGCTCTTTGCTGGCACACGCTCTCAGGGCCCCCCTCACCAACGTCTCCATAGGCTGAGATAAGTTTGGGTAAAGTGCCAAGCAGAAGCCAACAGAGTCTGGCATTACGAGAGCACCCAGATGATCTTAGAAGGCCGAGTTCCTGTCTGAGCTCAAAACCTCTTAGGTACGACAAGCAGACCCTAACAGAAAAACGCCAGGGGGTCACCATCCTCTCCCAGAGGTCAGGTCCCCCGCCTAGGTTGCCCGCCCTCGACTTAAAGGGCACCCATCTATGTTCACGCTCTGGGCAAGGCTGACATGAGTCCAGGCCACAGCTGAGTATCCCACTTAAAAGTGGGGCAGCAGCGAGATGCGGCGACGCTCAGAGCCCGCGTGCTAACTACGCGAGTGCAAGCGGTGCTCAGTCTGGCTCCCGGTCCTGCCCTGCAGGGAGCGCCCCCTAGGCCTCGCAGCCCGGCCCCTCCGTCCCGGCTCCACCCCGAGCTCCCTCCCGGTACCTCGCCTAGATCTAAGGTCCGAGGCCGCCTGCGCCTTCGGGGGCTTTCAGAACTGCACCGACTGCGAGGGTCGGAGGGGCCGAGCCAGACGCCAGGCCAGGCCCAGAGCGGGGACGCGACCTGCGGCGAGGTGGCCGCGCAGGCGGTGCCACCCCACTCCAGGTCGCTGGCCGGGCACCCGCGGAGGGCCACAGCGAGGAGGGGCTGGGTGGAGGTGCGGGTGAGGGTCGTGGCGCAGAGCGCGGGTGCTGAGAGCCAGGAGGGAGGGGTGCGGGGAAGGCAGGAAGGTACACCCGGGTCAAGGGATTGAAAGCCGGGGCGGTGGGCAGTACGGACCGCCGAAGACCCAGACCCCGGGTACCAGGGTGGGAAGGAGCCTGGGGCCGGGAGGTGGCGGGTGGGGGCTGGGAGGGGCGGGTGCAGAGACCCAACGTTGAGGGCCTGAGGATCCGGACGCCGACAGCGGGAAGGGTGTGCGGAGGGCCGGCGATCGGGTTGGAGAAAAAGGGGGAGAGGGGCGAGGAGAGCGGGAGTCAGGCGGCCGGGGTCCGGGAGCCCAGAGCGGAAAGGGCGTGCGGGGGACAGGGGATCCCTGGGCCGAGGAACCCGCCGCCGAGAGCCCGGGACCGCGTGCGGAGGGCCGAGGATCCGGCGCAGAGGACGTGCCGCCCGCGTCTTCCGGGAGCGCCCGGCGCGCCCGCTCGGGCACCTCCCCTTAAAGCGGAAGCGGCGCGGACGCGGCGGAGGCTCGTCCCCGCCCTCCGCTCCAGGACTGCATAAATCGATTTCGCGCAAAACTGGAAGGGCCCTTCACGCCCTCCCCTTCTGCCCGTGCTCTGGGTCTCCATGGACATCTTTGCAGCCTTCCTTACAGAAATCGTGGAAACGCGCAGTGAACTGAAAGCCCGGTCTGCACACAGGTTGAGTGTTCAGCTAAGCAGAATGTGAGGAGGGTCGGGGAGGGAGGTGATCCTTGGACCAGGAGTACCAGGCTGCATTAATCTAGGGATGTATTTGGACATTGGGGAGTGGCTAATGGCATATTCATTTAACTAATGCTTTTTGAGCCCAATACGTAACTCTTAAGCAGAATCTAGTAATATTATCGAGGCTCATAGTATGTTCTGTTTTTAATTTTTTCAATGTATTATTATTTATTTTTGAGAGAGAGAGAGACAGTGAATGAGCAGGGGAGGGGCAGAGAGAACGGGAGACACAGAATCTGAAGCAGCTTCAGGCTCTGAGCTGTCAGCACAGAGCCCTTTGCCGGGCCGGAACTCATGAACTGCGAGCTCATGACCTGGGCCAAAGTCGGAACCTTAACCCCCTGAGCCACCCAGGTGCCTCGAGGCTCATAATATGTTCTGAACTAGGTATCACGCTAGGCCCCGGGGACGTGGAGACCCACATCCTGACTTTACAAGCTGATCACTTATGAGGGAGATCCCACAGGGGAACACATAATGTACAATTTCCAAGTGTGACACAGCATGAAAGACAGGAAGAATCGGAAGAACCCAAAGCATGGCGACTACTTTGGACAGGAAGGGAGAGAGGCGTTAGGAGTGGGAGGGTGTTCAGATTCATAAAGAGTAAAGTCCTTGGGGTGCCTGGGTTGCTCAGTCGTTTGGGCATGCTGCTTCACACAGGTCATGATCTTATGGTTCTTGAGTTCAAGCCCGGTGTCAGGCTCTGTGCTGACAGCTGGGAGCCTGGAGCCTGCTTCTGAATCTGTGACTCCCTCTCTCTGCCTTTACCCCACCTCATGCTCTGTCTCTGTCTCTCAATAAATAAATAAATATTTTAAAAAATAATAATAAGGTCCTCAAGAGGAAGGAGTTGAGTGTGAGGATGGGGGGGGGGGGGGGGTTGCTTTAACCTTGAAAAGCCAAAGGAAGGTCCCATGGTTCTAGACACCAAGGGGCAGAGAAACAGAGGTGATGGTGGGGGTCGTGGGACGCTAGTGGTGGTGGTGATGGTGGTGGTGAAGGTGCAACTTCTTAAGGAGCTACAGGCACCCAAGCAGGTGAAGTTGAGGGATTCCTGGGGCCCATGTGAATGTCAATGAGCAGAATGATGTTATCCATATTAAGGTACATGGACAGCAAAATCAGTTATATCAAATATAAACCCTAAGTCAGAACCTGTAAGGGGCAGCCTTTAAAAATCGCAGATGTTGCTGCAGTCAAGCTGCTTCTCACATGGGTCATTTTATGCAATCTGTTTCAGGATGTGTTGGGGCGCCTGGGTGGCTCAGTCGGTTACGCGTCCGACTTCGGCTCAGGTCATGATCTCGCAGTTCGTGGGTTCGAGCCCCGCATCGGGCTCTGTGCTGACGGCTCAGAGCCTGGAGCCTGTTTCATATTCTGTGTCTCCCTCTCTGTCTCTCTGACCCACCCCTGTTCATGCTCTGTCTCTCTCTGTCTCAAAGATCAATAAACATTAAAAAAAAAAAAAAAAAAAAGGATGTGTAACAGCAGGAGTGTATTTGGAATGATGAATGAATTAAGAGACTAAATATACAAACAGGGGTGCCTGGGTGGCTCAGTCGGTTAAGCATCCAGCTCTTGATTTCGGCTCAGGTCATGACCTCATAGTTTGTGGGTCTGAGCCCCACATCGGGCTCTGTGCTGACAAAACCGACCCCGCTTAGGATTCTCTCTCTCTCAAAATAAACTTAAATAGAGAGAGAGACCAAATATACAAACAGACACTGGCCAGATATATGACGGTGGAACTCTGACCTGCAGCCTCTGCGGTAATAGGTCCTGGACAGTCAGGACTCGGTCAATGACCGCCAGCTTCTCTAATTTTCATCCCCAACTTCCATCTCAGGACCAACCACGGGAAGCCAGATGTCTACTCCAAACCGGTCACAGGAGATGCCCAGGCCCCCAGCGTCCCTGTGCCAACAACCTCCAATTAGGGCCCATTTGGTGCTTTTTTTTTTCTGTATAACCTGTCCCCACTAGCATTTGAGTCGCCACTTGTATTTGAGTCTCTGCCACATGCAAGTGATGATGGCTGACTTCCTTGCTATAGAAAGCTCTGGATACACGGCCTCCGTTTGTTCTCACTTGGGTGATCTCCGTTTTTTTTCCATAGAAATTTTCGTGACACCTAAGCCTGCTAACTATTCATAGCTTCCAGTTCTTGGAGACGCTCCTGCGTATGCTGTTAACTCTGCCACCACTAGGTGGCACCATTCTCTCGTGACCTGCAACCGAGGCTTCCTCGGGGTTCCCAGACCTGACGGTGCGGGAAGAGAATTGCAAAGGCCCACCTGGCTGTGCTTATCTTTTTACGTGATCCAAATGACTGTGATTTTAGCATTTCCCATGGAACATTGTGACAGAGCAGATGTGATGCAGGGCCAGTGCTTGTTCAAAGCCCCAGGATAGGGGATAAAGATGCAGGATTGGCTGGCTTCAGAGTTCTCAGCCTCAGCACATTTGACATTCGGGGCAGGATAATTCTTTGTTGTGTGTGAGGAGGGGTGGGCAAGGGGGAAGGGAAACCTAACGGTGCCTTGTAGGATGCTGGAACCCACTTGATGCTGGAAACCCCCTTTCCCGATTATGACTTTAAAATATGTCTTCATGGGGCACCTGGGTGGTTCAGTCGGTTGAGCGTCTGACTTCGGCTCAGGTCGTGATCTGGCGGTTCGTGAGTTCGAGCCCGGTGTCGGGCTCGGTGCCGACAGCTCAGAGCCTGGAGCCTGCTTCGGATTCTGTGTCCCCCTCTCTCTCTGCCCCTCCCCCATTCACACTCTGTGTCTCTCTCCTTCAAAAATAAATAAACGTTAAAAAAAATTTTTTAAATATGTCTTCAAACATTGCCAAATGTTTCCTGGGGAGCGAAGTTGCCCCCAGCTGAGAACCACTGGGCTTAGCTCCTTTGGAGGACAGTTCTCTGTTGAGACCCTTTCAGCCACTCCCCCCTCAACACACATACTCGTTTTCTTCAGAACAGGATATCAGCGAAGGGAAAGCCCGGAGCACGCCTGCTGCAGCACCCCCTTCGTCCTGCCTCGAGCAGACCCTAGACCAGCATGTCTCCGGCGGGGACTTGAGCCACCTCCACTGAAAACACCTGGGGAGCTTGTAAAGCTGCAATCCCCGGGCCCCACCCAGCCCCCCTTCATTAGGACCCCTGCTTCCCCTCCCCTCCCAATACAAGGGCCCTATCAGGCAAACAGAAAGTTGGAGAAGGACTGACTCTATCCTGCCCCCAGGTCCCGCTTGGTACACCTGGCCTGCAGTTGGCGCCTAAGAGAGCTGGACCTTGGCATGAAAATGCTGGCCGTGGGCCACCCATGTACATCTACTCCTCAAGCCTGCAGAGTAGAAAATATCAGAAACAACACTGGAAAAGGACAGTCAGGGACGAGGCTGAAGCAGGCGGGCTCGCCCACCTCTTTCCCCACTTGCCACAAAGATTGTCCCAGACCTTCCTCACGCGGGCTCCCTGGCCGCCTTCCGCTTTCTCCTTTCTTTCTCCTTAGCGGGCTTGTCAGAGGAATTGCCCCTCCTCTGAGTCCCGCTTTCCGGCTTTCTGGGGTTGCTCCGGCACCACCCGGGGCAGGTGCCGCTCTTGTGCCAACGCCAGGTGTCCTGGCAGGTCCCTCCCTCCTCGATGAGGGGCTTGGCCATGCCCACCTTTGAGGCCCCTTTCTGCTCTGCTCTGTGGGGCCCCACCCATGCGCAGCTCTGATGTTCCCGGGCCTTCCACGTCTCTGCTGTCAAACCGGGCCCATGACACCAGTAGCCCCGGCTAGTGGTCCTACTGGCAGAGCCACTCAGGTCGTCCTGGGTCAGACGGCTGGGTACTTCCGGGCTCTGGCACTCATTCGCAGTGGCCTTGAGCAAGGCACCTACCTCTTTTTGGCTGTGTCTGCATTGGTAAGAGGCTATTAGAACCTCCCTCCTAGCTGGTCTCTGCAGCACCTTAACATTACCTGGCAACACTCAGCCATACGGGGAAAAGCAGAAAGAATGAGAACCGGTAGCTGCTTTGTGCTTTTTCTGACTGTTTGAGAAGGCGGGAGCTGGGTAGGGCCTGAGGGCCAAGTGGCCTGATCTCCCCGGACACCTGAGACCCGCGAAAGGGAGGTGCCGTGCCCAAGGTCACACTGACATCTGAGGGTAGTCAGATGTCACCTGGCTTGCCTTTGGGCAATATTTTCTATTTTGCTCTAAGTTGATCTGAGAGATAGAGGAAGCAGATCAGATATTAGGGCCTCCCAGGGGCACCTGGGTGGCTCAGTCAATTGAGCGTCCGACTCTTGATTTTGGCTCAGGTCATGGTCTCACGGTTGTGACGTTAAGCCCCACATCCAGCTTGGCATGGAGCGTGGATCCTGCTTGGGATTCTCTCTCTCTCTCTCTCTCTCTCTCTCTCTCTCTCTCTCTGTGCCCCTCCCCCACTCATTCTTTCCCTCCCTCCCTCTCTCTCTCTAAATTAATAAACCTAAGGGGCACCTGGGTGGCTCAGTCAGCTGAGCATCCTACTTCAGCTCAGGTCATGATCTCACAGTTTGTGAGTTCAAGCCCCACATCGGGCTCACTGCTGTCAGTGTAGATCCCACTTCAAATCCTCTGTCCCTCTCTCTCTCTGCCTCTCCCCAGCTCACTCTCTCTCTCTCTCTCTCTCTCTCAAAAATAAATTTAAAAAGGGGCGCCTGGGTGGCTTGGTCGGTTGAGCATCTGACTTCGGCTCAGGTCATGATCTCACGGTCCGTGAGTTCGAGCCCTGCGTCGAACTCTGAGCTGTCAGCACAGAGCCTGGAGCCTGTTTCAGATTCTGTGTCTCCCTCTCTCTCTGCTCCTCCCCTGTTCATGCTCTGTCTCTCTCTGTCTCAAAAATAAATAAACGTTAAAAAAAAAAAAGTAAAAAAAAATAAATAAATTTAAAAAGCATTAAAAAAAAAAGATATTAGGGCCTCCCAGAAACATGTTCCTTTAAGCGAGGTGTGGCCTCTGAGAGGCAGTGCAGGGCTTTGCAATTATTTGGAGGTCTAAAGGCTGAGATCAGGTCCTGGGTGAACGTTAGCCAGGGGGGTTGAGCTGGCAGGTTTTGAGGCCGTGGGTGCAGCACCCAACTCATAACGTTGTGTGATGGAAACGTTTGGAGAATTCTTGCCTCCCCATTCAGGTTTGAGGAGATCGTCTAGCTGGCCAGGAAGTAGGTCAAGGAAAACTCTGAGAAGCAAGACGGGAGTCTTGTGTCCTCAGCACAGGCCAGAGCTGGTCCGACTGACCTGGCATGTTCTGGAATCACAATGAACAGGAAGAGCTAGAACTGCTCCTACAAACAAATCTGTGGCTTCAGAAAAGAGAATCTAAACCATCGCACTCTTGTGTCCCTTCCTCAATGTTCAACTGGGTCTCCCAACAGGAAGAGAATATATGAGTCGAGGGTATTTGGCTTTGCAGGGCTAACATCTGAAACTGCCTGGCGGTGAACGCTGCAGAATGTCCTTGACTTTGTTCTCGGCTTTCTGTCGTAAACACACTAGTTCTTGTAAAGTGATGAATGCCTTAATTCTTTGTGGGGGAAAAAAAATGACCCTCCAAAGCTAAGGGCATGGAAATGCAACAGATGGTTCTTAGGCAAAAATTATGTTATTGTGTCAGCTGCCAATTCAGTGATTCTTTGAGATTTCCAGGATACCCTGACAAATGTCAGTGGGTCTAGGATGACGAACGTCAGTTACTCCACAGCGCCCCCTCATGGGCCCCCACAACCGCCGGTCTTCCCATGCCAGTACCGAAGGCAGCAGGGCACCCGGAGAGAGGAAGAGAGGGGACAAAGCCATCTCCGCGGAAGACGGGCCCTTCACAGCCAGGAGAGGATAAAGGAACCTGAAGCCTTCAGTGTGGGCCCTGCTCACTGCTTCCCCTGGGTGGCTGCGCCTCTGACCCTCCTCCTGGATGACATTTGATTGGGACCAAGAACAAACCAAACCTGGATTTGAAGTTTGGGTGGGATGGCTGGCTTGGTTTTGTTTCCCCAGAGGGAGGCACATGAGGGTTGTGGCAGATAGGAAGGAACGTGCGTCCAGCTGTCTGTAGGCAGGGGAGCAGAATGGGCCAAGGATGGGTTAGCAATGGAATGAGAAGGGAAGAAGGCAGCGGGCCTCCTATGGAGGAAAAGAGCAGGGGAGCGCTGCTGCTAGTGGGCTCCAGTCAGCCACTGGAGGGCTGTGGAGGAGCTTTGCCAAGGGCATATCAAGGTGAGGCTGTGGATTTTTTCGTGCCCCTAACATAAGTTCCTTCCTCGCTCTACCTCATTCAGAGGTCATGCGCTTAAAAATGAGCGATTCCTGGGGCGCCTGGGTGGCTCAGTCGGTTAAGCGGCCGACTTCAGCTCAGGTCAGGATCTCGCGGTCTGTGAGTTCGAGCCCCGCGTCGGGCTCTGGGCTGATGGCTCAGAGCCTGGAGCCTGCTTCCGATTCTGTGTCTCCCTCTCTCTCTGCCCCTCCCCCGTTCATGCTCTGTCTCTCTCTGTCTCAAAAATAAATAAAACGTTAAAAAAAAAAAAAAAAAAAAAAAATGAGCGATTCCTCTCCCCACACCAGCTTTCTGGATAAAATAATAATAATAACAACACCCAGGGGCACCTGGGTGGCTCAGTCAGTTAAGCACCTGATTCTCAATTTCGGCTCAGGTCATGATCTCATGCTTGTAAGATCGAACCCCGAGTCAGGCTCCGTGCTGAGTGTGGAGCCTGCTTGGGATTCTCTCTCCACCACCGTTCCTCAAATAAACAAATAACTAAATAAACATTTAATAGTAACAACCAAACCTCTCCTCTGTTGTCCGCTGTGTGTATACCTTTCAACTATGCCGCCTGCGTGCCAGTGAGACGAGAGGGCTCCTATCTCTCAAGGGCTGAGAAGGAATGGATCCCGGTGACCCAAGCAGGGGGTCTGCTGTCTCTAAGGAGGGGTGTCAGAGAGGTCTGGGGGAACTGCACTGCCTGAGCCTGGGGGAGCATAGCCAGGACGCGGATTGATCGCTGATCCAGAAATCCCAGTCCGGGGTGGCTGGCACTGGGCAGAACCACTGCTCTCAGACAAGCTGGCATAACAAAGAACCTGGCTTGAGCCAAAAAGGCCTTGGAACTCAGTTTTCCCGTCCATAAAATGTCAGGGATGATATCGGATTGCCCAGGGTGCGGGGAGGATTATGTGGCAAGACCATTCATGAAGGTGCTCAGTAAATGTTTAGCGTCCGAATGGAATTTAAATTGGGACACCTGGGTGGCTCAGTTAGTTAAGCATCTGACTCCCGATTTGGGTTCAGGTCATGATCTCAGGGTTTGCGGGTTCAAGCCCCATGGGTTCTGCACTGACAGTGTGGGCCCTGCTCGGCATTCTCTCTCTCTCTCTCTCTCTGCCCCTCCCCTGCTTGCACATGCACTCTCTCTCAAATGAACTTTTTTAAAAAAGGAATTTAAGTGGAAATTAAACAATTTGGGGAAGAGGAGTTGTTCAAAGGCTCCTTTTCAGGCTCTCTCCCCGTCTTCATCAGGCTAGCCTTCTTCCAGCCCTGGGTACTCCTTCCCTTGGTTTATAGCTGAGATGAAGCAGGCTCAGTGCTGTGGTGCAGAAGGCCCTGGACCTAAAAGAGGTTGGGGGGAAGCTCCACTCAGATATGAGAGGAGAAAATGGGCTGCTGTCCTAGGAAAATAGCAAACAGGAGGTGACCGAGAGTGCCCCCAACAGGCCAAACCCAGTACCACACCATTTACTTGCTGATCTGTTTTTAATCCCTCCCAACAGGATGAAGTGGGTTATAACCATTGCTACTTCCACCTTACAGATGAAGACACTGTTAGAGGCAAAGCAACCTGCTCCTGAGCCCGTGCTCCTCGACAGGATGCTGAAGGAAGAGAAGGGAGGGGTAAGAGAGGTTCTGCGGCGCTCCTTGGTTGTTCTAGGTGGAAAAAACAGGATCCGAGATGAAGAAAAATCAACTCTGTCTCCCTCTTCCCATCCACACCTTTCCCGCCTTGAGGCCAGGCAGTATCTCCTACCCTAGACCTCATTTTCCAACATGGAGAGACGTCGAAGACAGACGGGGAGGGCCGGGGGCACTGTTGGAGCAGTCAAGTGTCAGGAACGGGGCGAAGAGGGACCACTGAGAGGGTCTTCCAGGCTCCTGTGCACAGCCCTCACCTTGGATGGCTACCCTGACCTCTGGAGCTGGAGACCAGGGCTTGGGATGGATCAAACACCAGCTGGGAAAGCTCCAGAGAGCCAGGCGGGGCAGGGCCACCCAGGAGAGGCCGAGCACTGCCATGGCGACAGTGGCTGGTAGGCCCAGAGACAGGAGCAGCCGTGGGGTTGGGGGCTCCAACAGGCAGGCAGGGATGGAAAGTCGCAAAGCACAGGCTCCACTCAACAGAGTCCGCCCCAGGGAACTGAGGCAGGGTCTGGTTCTAAAACAAGCTAGTGTCTAGAGCTCAAAGATGAAGGAGCAGAAGGAGTGCTGGCCACCACCAAGGAGTTGCCACTAAGGAGCTCCCCAGCCAGCCTCCTCTTGGTTTGTCCAGCTGACGTGGGACTGGCAATTTGGAAGCCACGGAATCAAAGGTGACCAGCCTGCGCTGTGTGTAGGATTGGGGGAGGCAGCCAACTGGGCTCTCAGCTCCATTTGCCATTTGCCCCACTTTGCCAGTTTGCCCATGATAACCCAGAGCCCCGGGAGTAATAAACGTTGAAGCCAAGTCCTAGAATTATTTTTTAGAAAGTGAAAAGGTATTGAGTCACCTGGGTGGCTCAATCAGTTGAGTGCCTGACTCTGGATTTTGGTTGAGGTCATGATCCCAGGGTCGTGGGATCCAGACTGGCTTCAAGCCCCAAATGGGGTTCTGAGCAGAGCATGGAACCTGATTAAGATTCTCTGTCTGTCTCTGTCTCTGTCTCTGTCTCGCACTCTCCCTCTCCCCCACTGCCCCTCTCCCCCA
Source organism: Panthera leo (assembly GCF_018350215.1). Classification (NCBI taxonomy): domain Eukaryota; kingdom Metazoa; phylum Chordata; class Mammalia; order Carnivora; family Felidae; genus Panthera; species Panthera leo. The sequence goes on along the minus strand of NC_056680.1, from coordinate 153,725,174 downwards.
TTCGTGTGCTTGCTCTCTCTCAAAATAAAGTGGAAACGTATTAAATGATGCTTCAGCAAACAAAACAATAATTTAAATGCTTATACTTTTAAAAAAAGTAATTTGCTTGTACCTTGCAAATTTGTATTCTGGAAGTTTACTGTGCTTAGTTGAAGTGGGTATAGCATGATGGAGTTTAGGAAGCTTTAACAAGCTCTAGAAAAGCTTCAAAAATCTCACAGAATGAGCAAAACCCTGAGCTAAAGAGACACAGCTTTTTTTCTGTGACTTTTTTTTTTTTTTTTTGAGAGTGAGAGAGTGGGGGAGGGGCAGAGGGAGAAAGAATGTTAAGCAGGCTCCCGGGTCAACAAGGATCCCCACATAGGGCTCCATCCCATGACCCAGACATCATGACCTGAGTGGAAATCAAGACTCCCATGCTCAATCCACTGAGCCATCCAGGCGACGTTCTGTTCTGTGACTTTGATATCTAAATTAGTCCCTCAAATCTTGGGCCCCAGTCTATAAAGACTGCCTAGACAGTATCTAATGTTCCCCATGTTCTGCAATAGTTTTTCTTTTCTCTCTCCTACACACCCCTTTTGTGGATTTATAGGCTAGGGCTCTATCTCCCCACACCCCCCCCCCACACCCCACACCCCCCACCCCCGTTGCCTAGGCTTTAGACCCTTCCTTCTAGGGGCCCCTGAGCTAAAGACATGAGTGACTTTTCTCTGGTATAGAGATTCGCCTGGAGTCTCCCCCCACCCCCTCCACACACACACCCATAAATCACCACTGTCAGTTCCATCTCCCTTTCATCAGGGAACTCCTCCGCTCAAAAACCTTCCGTGGCCCCCCATTGTCCTCAGCACGAGAAGCCCACAGCATTTTCGCGTGTACTCCTCCTCTGGCAGTCCCAACTCACGCGATCTGTGTTCCTTGATTGCCCTACGTAAGCGGGGGCAGTGGACACTATAAAGTCGTGTCCCCTCTGGGAAGCTTCTCCTGACTCCCCCCCCCCCCCGCCCGGCTTGGGAACCCTTGTGCCCCGCGCTCGCCCCCTCTCCCCCGCCCCCGGGCTTTCGATGCCTATGTTCTGGTTGTCGGTGCCCCAGCCAGACTGCAAGCTGCAAGGGGCAACAGAGGCGGCTGACTCGCTGCCCGGGACGTCCCAGACCCCAGCGCCGCGCCCGACCCGTAGTAGGTGCCCCACAAACGCGTTTGGCGACGGAGCGAAACGGGCAGGGGGGCAGGGAATGTCGCCGCCGCTTCCGTGCCTGTGTCTCAGGGTCTCGGCCGCCGCCGGGCGCCTCGCGCCAATGGACCCCGGGCCTGGCGGAGGCGGAGAACACCGCGCCGCCCGGTCTCCAGCGAAGAAAGGGTTAAGCCGCCGTCGCCCTACCCACCCCCCACCCCCCAAAAAAAGGCGAGGGGAAGAGTCCGGCAGAAGGTCCTGTTTACGGGAGCCGCTCGAGTCCGCGCGGCCCTGGGAGAGGCGTTGCCGTGGCAACGGGCCGGGCGCCCGCCAGCTGCGGATGAGCTCACTGGAGCGGCGGCGGCGGGCGGGGGTCGGCGGCGGCGGCGGCGGCGGCGGGGCGCGCGGCCCGGCGGAGAGGACGCGGCAGCCGGCCCAGCCCGCCCTGCACTCGCCCACAGCGGCGGCCGGGCGGCGGGCACGCGAGCGGAGGGCGCGCGGCTCGCCGGGCGCCGGGAGAGGCCCGGCCGACACCAGGGCGGAGGGCTGCGGGGCCATGGCGCCCCGGGCCCCCGCCGCCCGCCGCCCCCGCCCGCCCGGGCGCCCCCGAGCTGCGCCCCGGAGCCCGCGGAGCCGCGGCCCGCCAGGAGGTAGGGCCGGGCCGGGGGACCGAGGAGGGGACGCGCGGGGCGGGGGGCGCCGCGGAGGGGACGCGCCGGCGGGGGGCGGGGGGGTGAGGGGGTCCTGGGGGGAAGGGAGGGGACGGCGGGAGCCGCCCCAGCCCGGGGCTCGGAAGCGGCTCTTTGCAGACTGAAAACCGGGTTTCCCGAGTGCGGACGTGGGGACTGAGGCTCTTCAGCCCGACCTGAGGGACTTGAGCAAAGTGCTGGCCGGACGGCCTTTGGGGGCTCGGCGTGACTTTCAGGGCCGAGGGGGGAAGCCGTCGTCCCGCGCGTCGGAAACCTGCAGAAACTGGGCAGAGCCTGGGTCCGCCGGGCTGTGTCCCAGGGGGCGTGAGTGAGAAAGAGAGAGAGAGTGTGTGTAGAGAAAGAATCCAGTGGGGCTGAGCAGCCAGAGACAACCCCCCCCCCCCACCCCCACCCAACTGGGTCAGAATTTGCAGTCTTGGGAAAGCAGGATGGTCAAGATGATTAAATGCTCTTATTTCTCCCACTTTTCCCCTAAGGAGGGATTTGGGAGCAGATGGAGCCCGGGGAGTTGGGTGTCTCTTAACAACACGGGGTACAGCGATATTTAGGAGAGTCCCAGAGAGCTGGATTCAAACCCTTGAGGACGGCCAGACCCCAGCGGCGGGGTCCTTTCCAGGGGACCCGGTGGGGAAGCTGGGCAGTGCACTCCGGCCGGGCTGGGCAAGGAGAAGTGCAGTGACTCGGGCTCTAAGCGGCCGGTACTGGAGAAGGAGCAGGGGGAATTCTAGCTGGTGTGGAGATGGGCTTCAGGGACCGACTTCTCTAACGCCTCCAGCCACTCAGATAGCAGTGGCCCCAGATTGGTCGTCTTACAGTCGGCACTCCACCGAAATTTTGTTATCAAACCCTACGCCCTTGGTGGTTACGGCATAAAAGAACTAAATCCTCTCTGCTTGCACTGTCAAGTATTGAACACACCAGCGTGGTGGAGTAGGAAGCCTTTGGCTGGGCTGCTTAGATGGAGCAAAAGTCTGTGAGAAGTTAAGAGCAAACAGTGACTGTTTTTGAGGAAGGGTAGTGAGTGGAAAGGCTGGTGGAAGAGGATGGCTTTCAGTGCTTTTATTGGGAAGATTTGAAGCCTCCCTGTGTTGTGTAATCGTTCACTTAACAGCACTGTGCTAGGCGTTAGGAACAAACCCAGTGATGAATAAGAGCTCTCTCTTCCTTCCAGAACTCACCATCCCAGCTGGATAGTCAGAAGAATTAAAACCAGGGGTGCCTGGCTGGCTCAGTCTGTAGAGCACGGGACTCTTGATGTGAGGGTTGTGATTTCCAGCCCCACGTTGGATGTAGAGATTACTTAAGAACAAAATCTTACCAAAAAAAAAAAAAAAAAAAAAAAAATTAAAACCAGTCCTGGGCTGGCCTGGCTGTGGGTGCTACGTGCTAGGGGAACCCAGAGCTGGGCCACTCAGCTCAGGGGAGGCCCACAGTGTAGGTAATGCTGGGACTGAGCGCGGAAAACCTCTTCACCAAGAAAACAAAGCAGGGAAGGCGGTTTCCAGCTGAGGGAACGGAAAGCACAAAGTCACCAAGACAGGGGGAGGGAGAGGGCGGGAGGGTAAGTGTGGGGAGAATTCCCAGTGTGCCCCCAGAGGGAAGGAGGATCTCACCGAAGCTGGGTTCAGATGATGTCCTAGAAAGCTCGCTGTGGTTGTTGGGTGGAGGTCTGGAGGAGAATGTGACCGCGGCTTTGCAGTGCCCGGGCCAGAATTACTGACGCGCAGATGATGGCAATGCTGAGGCAGGATGGACGGATCCAAGAGATTAAGAGGTAGGACCCTGGCGACGGGCACAGGTGAGGTAACTTAGACCAAAACCAAGTGCCGAAAAGCTCGGGAGAAAACAAAGCAAAGCAAAAGGAATGGATATTTTGAATGGCCTGAGTTTAGCAGATTACAACACTTGGACAACGACTTTGGCTCTAAATTTCCTGGCAGCTTAGAGACAAACAAAAATACACTGGATTGCACAGTTTTGGAGTTTGGACAACAGAAAGCTCACAAATTAATTTTCAGAACACAATTTTTCCTGGAATGAACTCAATAGGGAATTTCTCATGAGGAACCTTGTGTAAAGACCAAAGAGTGACAGAGGGAAAAAAAAATGTTCGTTGTGGGTGTTACAAGAGATGGGAAGATACAATGCCACGTGACTGGCTCCTTATACCATCTTCCTGTTTTGACTTGGGAGCACACTGCATTTCTGCGGGCTGCTGAGCGTCAGCTCAGACTTGCGGGCAGTTGGGGCCAGGGGAAATCTAGGCAGAGGAGCCCATGGTCTCAAGTGGAGGAGGTGACACCGGCTTTGATGAATGTAGAGAGCAAAGCACCCCGGGTGCCCACCGTGAAGGGGAAGCAGGCAAGTCGTAGAACGGTCCCCTGGCTGGTAGGCTGAGACTCTGGTCTGCTGAAGGGTCTGGTACGCAGTGTGCATCCAGAAACCCTGACCTAAAGGGAAGCAGGCGGTGGGGGCACCATTCGAGGATTGTGGTCAGATGGGCAAGTCCACTTCTCATCCCCCACGCCCCATCCCCACCAGATGCCCTCAGACCTGATGTTAAGCCTGCTTCTCCACAGCAGGGAAAGGGTGGGACTCCGGAGACCAGAGATTCACCCTGAGTGAGGCCGGAGGGGGTGGGAATCTTGTTTGCTGCAACACCAGGAATGTCACAGGACAGGGAACGCAGACCCAGAGTTGAGAGGTTCTGCGGACTCCGCCACAGATCCCTTGGCTGGGTCCTTCCCTTTGCTTTCTGAACAAGGGACGGAACCTGAGGAATCTATGTCCATGCATTGCTGCTGTTGAAACCATTTCTTGCTAATTTTAGATGTCTTAAATCAGCACTGAATAGGTGTGAGACTCTACTCCTCCAGCCCCCTTCCCCCATCACTTTCTTAATATTTGTAACTGGGAGTGGCCTGTTAAAACACACATTTAGGGGCGCCTGGGTGGCTCAGCCAGTTAAGTGTCTGACTTCAGCTCAGGTCATGATCTCACAGTTCATGGGTTCCAGCCCTGTGTTGGGCTCTGTGCTGACAGCTCAGAACCTGGAGCCTGCTTCAGATTCTGTGTCTCCCTCTCTCTCTCTGCCTCTCCCCTGCTTGTGCTCTCTCTGTCTCTCTCTCTCTCTCTCAAAAATAAACAAACATTAAAAGGGGGGTGGGGTGGGGCGCCTGGGTGGCTCAGTCAGTTAAGCGTCTCAGGTCATGATCTCAGGATTTTTGAGTTCAAGCCCTGGGTTGGGTTCTGTGCTGACAGCTTAGAGCCTGGACCCTGCTTCAGATTCTGTGTCTCACTCTCTCTCTGCCCCTCCCCTGCTTGCACTCTCTCTGTCTCTGTCTCTGTCTCAAAAATAAACATTAAAAAAAAATAAAAATACACACACACATTTAAATGTCTTAGGGGAGCATTTTTTTTTTTTTTTAAAGAACAGATGCCTGGGCCCCACGCTAGAGAGAGTAAATAAAAATCTCTGAGAATGGGCCCTGGGCATCGGTATTTTTGAAAGTCACAGGTGGTTTTAAGGTACAGCCAAGGGTGAGAGTGGCTGCTTTAACAATCACATAAAGGATTCCTTACAGCAGGGGACAGAAACCTCAGATTCCAAAAACAAGGACCCCATAAAATTTAGTTAGGAAGCCCGTTACTCATAATAAAAATCAAATAGCTAATGTGCGTTCAACATCAGAATTTAAAGCCAGCTTGAACAGAGCTAGATACAAAGGCTGGTGGCAGACACATTTGTGTGTATATGAAGTATTTTTTTACAAAAATAGAAATTCTTGGGGCACCTGGGTGGCTCAGTCGGTTAAGCATCCAATTCGTTTTTTTTTTTTTAATTTTTTTTTTTTTAACGTTTATTTATTTTTGAGACAGAGAGAGACAGAGCATGAACTGGGGAGGGTCAGAGAGAGGGAGACACAGAATCCGAAACAGGCTCCAGGCTCTGAGCTACATTTAAAATATTAAAAAATAAATAAAAATGAAAAAGAGAAACTCTAAAAGCATAATCACAAGGCTTCTGCAGTTAGATTTGTCTAATCCAGCTGTATGCATGCTTCACCTTAGCCCAAACTGAAAACATTTGGTAACTTTCTCTCTTTGCTTGGAACTCACATAAGTCTACTTTTCTTGAGTGCTGAGCTTCTGAGTTCTGGGTACTTTCTACTTGCCTCAAGTAGACACTTCAAGTGTGTTTGTTTTCTAACCAATGTCTTCTGGATTGGAAAGAAGCTGGGAAAATCAGTTTGCAATGGAACATCCATAGAGTCTTAATCAAAAGGAATGAATCTCTACGGGTTGAATTCAGCAACTCTGACAGGATAATAGGGGAAATATTTTGAGGCTCAATGACTTTCCTTATAACACTCAAATACACCTTGCAGGCAGTTGCTTCTTTGGCTGTAGGCAAAGTTGACTCAGCTTCCTTTATGATCTCTGGAACCCCAGCCCCTTCTTTTTTGCTTCCTGAGGGCCCATGGAATGTCTCACAGGCACTCATGAGTGACCCAGGTTGTGTCATGCCCAGTCTCCTGTGTCTAGGCATGGACCCTTCTTCCTCCACAGAGCCAGATGGCCTCCATAGGTATCCCAGGTGATCTTTAAACGCCCCCCCCCCCCCACACACACACACGCACACACACAGGCTACCCAACAGAAAGACTGACAGACACATGTACCCCTTTAATTATAGGAGAAAAGTCAGTGTCTGGAACTGAGGTGAGTGAGTAGCTCAGTTTTCTACATTTGATGTCCAAAGACAGAATATGTTGGGAAGCCAGAGTCAGACCATCTTTTACCCTTGTGTCAAGATCATTGTCTGATCTGGGCAAGAATGTATCCTGTCGACTCCCAGCTTGCCCAGAGTTAAGCCCTTTGCCAGCTGCAGTCCAGAATTGCTTTGTCTTTGGCTTCTCTTTGATGCATCCATCCTTGGCCTGCAGTTGACTGGAAGAGGGGTGAGCCCTAGACCCCTTTTCTAACAGGCTGAATTGCCAAAAACTGTTATCTTTTTCTTCTCCCTGGCCTGAGTGAAGGATGGGGTGAATCACCTTCATGGCAAGCTCAGGGAAGAGGTTAGCTTCCCTCAACAGTGGGGAACAAAGAGGTCCCATGGCTCCCCTTCAGAAGGAAATGAGAGTAGGATCGAGCTGGAGTGGGATCAGGACAGGAAGTCCTGACAGTGACCATTTTTTCCATGGTATCCAGGCCTTCCTTGGGCTGTGCGTCTTATCAGAAGGGCTTGTCAGACCAGTTCAAACACAGTATCAAATGCATTTCCTTTCGTAGTTTTGTTTTCCTAAAAAGCATACTTACTATAAAGTTTTAAGATTACTCTTGTACACGTACTTGTATATATACATATATTTTTCTACGTAAACTGTGAAAGTTATATTTGCTATAAAACATTTAAGCAATAAGAAAAAAGAATAAGATGAAAAATGAAAATTTACTGCATACTGTCTCCCTCCTTAAAGGCAATCCCTATTTGGTACATATTCCAAATAGCCTCAGACTTTCTTCTTTGCCTGTAATATGTTTGCTTGTTTGTTTACAGAAGTGGAAACATGCTATCATAATTGAACACTCGTTTGTGAGAATAATTCTGTGGGGGACCTACATAGCCCTACTGTTTCTTTGTATGGATTGCCTTCATTTGTTTAACAAATTACCTGTTTTTGAGCCATTGGTTGCTTCTGAGTTTAGCCACTACAAACTCTCTGGGTCACTTGTTCCAATAGTTCTGTAAGATAAATTCCCAGAAGTGCAGTCGCTAGATTAAAATAGATTTCAAAGCCAAATGGATGTTGAATATATTTGTGCCCAGTGACGTATAATTTAAAAATGAGATCCTGATGCTCAGCCTTAAAAACAAAAACAAAAACAAAAAACAACTGCAAAATGTATTATTACCTCTCTCTCCCTTAACCCAAGCATTACCACCCCAGCTCCCCACCGAATTTACTCTGAATTTCTATGTAAGTTAATACAAAAATTAAAATCCATAGTGTGGTACATTCATAGAGGCAGTCTACTATTTTGAGTTATATTAAATTTAAAAAGGCAATATATTAACATTATGATCTCTAGGAGATTTTTTATGTTTTGTAGTTTGTGATCCAACAAACCATCTTAATTTTTGTCTCTTGCTGCTGGTTTCATGTTCCCACAACCTCGATCCCACATAATCACGATTCCACATATTGTGTAGGCGGGAACCTGGGATGGGTGGGGTGGGTTCCACACAAGAGTCAACCCAGTGCAGTAATCTAACGTGCCTCCCTCTTTCTCCCTCGTTCTTGCTTCTCAGAAAAAAATGTAGTCAGGGTTGTGTTTGACTTAGCAGCAAGTTCTCTGCAAATTCACTATGGGGAATGGACAGGGGAACCATAAGATACAAACCGGGCCACTTTGAAAGTAAAAAGGGAGCGCTTAAGATAAGTTGTTGGGGCCCCTGGGTGGCTCAGTCAGTTAAGCAGCCGACTCTTGATTTTGGCTCAGGTCATGATCTCACAGTTTCATGAGTTCAAACCCACGTTGGGCTCTGTGCTGACAGCGTGGATCATGCTTGAGATTCTCCCTCTTTCCCTCTTTCTCTGCCTCTCTCTGTCTCTCTCTGTCTCTCTCTCAAAATAAATAAATAAACAAAATTTAAAAAAAAAAAAAAAAAGGTAAGTTGTTAATTGATCTACAACAGGCCTGCCCTGGGACTATCCCTGGAAACTGCAACTTGTGGGCGCCCCGGGAAAGGGTGAGAGTTGGCCATTATCTGTCCGTTCTCCCTGCTGGTCCAGGGGCACTGACACAAGCAGAAATGAGTTTGCACCATCCCTCTGCCCCCCAGCCTTTCTTAGCCCCCCTAGAGTAGAGCCCGAAGTGCAGGGAAGGAGGAGGGGTCAGCTGGATAACCCAGTGCTGCATGTGAACTTCTCATTCCCACTAAAGGAGTCAGAGGAGTTGGACACTCCTGTCCCTGCCCACCCCCAGCTCACCATGGGGAAAAAAAAAAAAAATCACTGACTGCCTTTTCTCAGCAAATTGGAACCATTGAAGCAGGACACTTCTATCATTTTGTCTGTGCTTTCCATGTCCCTGTGAATTACAGGCTCAACCTCCCTGGATGTCCCATTTGTATGGGATCAGCAAATCGGGATTAAAACTCACCTTGTGTGGTCAGGGGAGATGTTAGTTGGGGGAGAAGCCACAGAGCACTGATCTGATCACTGGGCAGGGGTGACGGGGGCACCTGAGGTTTAGAACTTGCCTCCCCTACAGCTGGAGCAGGCCAGCTTCTCAGCCACAGACTCGCCCAGGGTGGAGACTGGGAAGACACAGAGGAACTTCTCGAAGCAGCTTGCCGGTGCTCTGGGCTTCTCTGCCAGAAAACGTCTCCAGCTCTCTGTGGGGGCGCAGGGGGGTTCTCTGCTTAATACTCTGACTTGCGGGTGAGAGTGGTTCAGATGTGGAATGAAGTGTGTGGTCATCCAACCCCCAGCAAAGCTCCCCGGCATCTTGTGGCCGCTGTCATCCTTTACATCTGGCCCATTTCACCATCTGTGTCGGTGACAGGCAACAAACACAACAAACACACACAAGCTCCCAGGACATCAAAAAGAGACCAGTGCTCTCTGTTTACCCTCCAGCTGAACTGGTGCATCTAATAGGGTGAAAAAATGTCAGAGAAAATTAACCCCCTAATGCCTCCCAGAACATGGAGACTTAGAGGTCTCAGCAGTGCCGAGGGAGGGTCCCAGAGGCTCTCCTTTCCCCAGAACCCTGGATAGCCCGGATCCCGGGCCTGGGGCAGACAGGAGGGAGATGGGGAGGGGGTCAAAGAGACAGCTTCTTTGGTTCAGGCTCCAGGTTCAAGCTGCCAACCTCCTGGAGGAAAAGAGAAGGAGGGGGTTTCACGATGGGGACCTGGAATAGCAGGAAGAGCCCGCGGGGGCAGGTCCACCAGCAACCCCCCCCCCCCCCACCAAGTCCCTGAAATCTGGCTTCCTTCCCTAACCCTCTGCTGAGACCTTATCCTAAGTTTCTAATGAAGCCAGTTCACTGTTCTTTAGCTCCCTAGTGTACGCGACACCCCTGACCCAGGTCAAGGTTGATGGAGAACTGATGTGCACTGATACACTGTCCACTTGTCAGAATGCCTAATGCTTCTGAACCACTTAGTAAGCAGTCACTGCCCAAGCTCCCAGTGTCCCATATTCCTGGGAACCCCAACCGCCCCAGATCCAGCCATCACAGGGTTCATCATAAGGCCAATTCTCATTGGCTGGTGTCCCAGCCACACCTTTGTTAAGTACTCTGCGTATTGCCTCCCCACCTGAGACACCACAAGATTTTGGTTATTCTAATTATCTGTAGAAAAGGGGATCTTCACTGATTCATTTTCTTTTTCTTACTCAACAAGCATTTGTACCTCACCCATAGTAGCCTAGCGTGGGTTAGGCACTGCAGAGGAATAAAAAGAAGCCCAACCCTCATGTCCTACCACTGTCTAGTTGGAAGGCCCAGATGAGGACACATAAAAAGAAACTGAGTCAGTGGGGCACCTGGGTGGCTCAGTGGCTTGGGCATCTGACTCTGGCTCAGGTCATGATCTCACGGTTCGGTTCGTGGGTTCAAGTCCCGCGTCGGGCTCTGTGCTGACAGCTCAGAGCCGGGAACCTGCTTTGGATTCTGTCTCCCTCTCTCTGCCCCTCCCCCTGCTCACTTGCTCTTTCTCTCTCTCTCAAAAATAAATAAACACTGAAAAAATTTGAAAAAAAAAAAAAAAAAGAAAGAAACTGAGTGAAGCTGAGTAACAAGGGCAATGTAAGAGTGCCCCGTGCCTATTTCTTCACTCTCTGCACTTTTCTCTCAGGGATCTCCTTCATGCTCACAGGTTCGCGGGCTCCCTCCCAGATTTGCACCCCCAGGGGTGTTCTTTCACCAGACCCCTAAATCTTTCCCTCTGACTGCCTACTCCACATGGCTCCTCTTGAATGTGCCATTTTAACCCTATCATGTCCAAAAGAGTGTGTTTCTCCATTCTGTATTCTCTTTATTTTCCCAGGTGAGCAAGTCTTAGCTCCTCCTCCTTCCTTTCAGGACATCCCCCAGTGTAAGCCACCAAGCCATTCCACCTTCTCCTGGCTCACATCCCATCGGTCCCTGTGTCCCGGGTGGGAGAGTACCTTCTTGCCCTTGCCTCACCTGCAACCTTCTCCTTTCCCAGCTATTGGAACCCAGTCTCATCTTAAGGGCCACCAGGTCCGACCTCTTCTTTGAGGCAGTCTGTGGCTATTCCGACTTCCGTTGCCCACCTCTGCGTTCCTCCAGTTTGTATTCGTTTGGTAACATCCACCACTGTGGTTCAAATTTAGTCCTTAAACTCGTGAACCGTGTGTCAGTCATTCCCTGGACTAATCTTGTCGTTTGATCGTGAACAACTGCAGTCTTTTACTGCCATTCGGTTGTTTGGGTTTATAGCTGTTATTCCTCCCTCTAGGAGGCAGGGACCATCCCATATACTTGTGTATTTCCCAGCATCCCCCCACCACCCAGCACCTCACGCTCTTTGATTCATCTTACTGATTAAATTCAAATCTCTCCATGCTGGCCCAGATGAGCTAAATAAAGTCATAGGGGAAAGACCATTTCCCTTTCTCAAAACCTAGCTAAGTAAAAATGAACATGTTCCCAGGCATTGCACAACTTGCAAGTACCAAACACCAGAGACAGATAGTAAACAAACAGAGCCAGGGCCTCGGAGTTCAGGGAGCCAGAAGACGGAGGGGGAGGGGAGTCAGGATGAGCCGGCTGTGCCGATCTCAGTGGGCTCCTCCTACTTTCACATCCAGCTCTGAAGCTGAGCCTGAGCACGTCCTGGTTCCTACTGAAAAGGAAGAGGGGTCAGCTCCCCTTCCAATGTCAAAACCAACTCACACAGATTACATTGTAACAGCAACTCGTGCTTGGGAGGGTTTTGCAGCTTTACCACACTTGCAGACAATTGAGGCTGGATCAGTAGCCCTGCAGATGAGTTGAGGAGGTATTATTATCATCGACACAAGCTCCTGTGTTATTACTCCTGTTTGTATTATTTGGCAGAGTTAAGCTCGCTTTATTACAGAAGGGACGTGTGGAGCACTTTTTACAGGACATGTGCTGTGCTGAATGCTTTACAGGTGCATTCTCATTGAATCCTCACTTGCAGTCTTTCAAAATAGGTGCTACAATGATCACAGTTTTACAGAGGAGAGGACTCTTTGCAAAGTAACTTGTCCAAGATCCCACAGCCTCAAGTGACAGAATGGGAATTTGAGCCTGGGTCTATTTGCAAACTCTTTGCTTTTAACCCCATCTCTCAAGGCCTTTCCCAGAACGGGGAGCTGTGGCAGAGAGGCCTGGGCCCCCTTCTCCCTCTCTGGGCTCGGGAGCCACGGTGCTGGCCCCGGGAAAGGGGGTGCGAGATGACGTCTTCCTCTAAGATTGCTGCCTTTTGTCCAAATGTGCTGGCCAGGAGCCAAGCTGGAAACTCTCTGCTCATGGAAAGAAAGAGAACAGAAGCCAGCAAAAGAGGGTGGGAAAGGGTCTGAGGGGGAGGAAAGGAAGAGGAGGGCAGGAATTAGGGAGAGAGGAGGTGGGAAAGTGAGGAGTTTGGGGCAGCACAGCTGGAGTCAGAGATGGGTGTCAGGAAGCAAATAAAATATGCCTTTCAGGTGCATCCCTTCAAGTGGCTACCTCGTGGTGTGGTGTGGCAGCCAGCCCTGGGAGGCACAGGCCCCTGGGAGGCACAGGCCCCTGGGAGGCACAGGCCCCTGGGAGGCACAGGCCCCTGGGAGGCACAGGCCCCTGGGAGGCACAGGCCTGGGGGCTCTCCAGGTGCCCAAGGGTCAGGACAGATGGGGCAGGGGGCCCTGCCTCCCCTCTTAGTATTAATGTTCGGTGAGGTCAGGTTACAGTGAACATCAGGAGAGCATTCAGAGGAAAAATAAGTCACAAAATGGCAGCCTGAGGGCTGCTTCTGGAAGTGGAAGAGAGGGCCAGGCAGTGCCTTGGTGCCAGGGTGTTCATGGTGGGCAGGAAGGAGATGGAGGGGAGGTAGAGAGGGGATGGGTGCTGGGTACTTGGAATAAAATCCAAGTAACAGTTTTACTGAGTAGCTACTCTGTATCCAGGAGGGGAAGGTCTGTACCCTGCCCCCTCCCCCACCCCACCCCCCGCCGGGCATTTATTTGGGTGTTAGGCACTGGACCTTTGAATCTGACAACCTGGATTTATTCAGCATGCATGTGACCTTGGGAAAAACTTACTCCCTCCAGGCCTCAGTTTCCACATCTGTAAAGGGGAGGCAATAGTAGGGTTGGTGTGAGGATTCAACAAAACAATCCATGTAGAATCTTGCCTAGAGAATAGTAGATGCTCAATAAACGTTAGCCATGCGTTCATTATTGCAGTTGGAAGTGGCAAACATGTGGACCTTGGGTAAAAAGTATTTAAATAATAGTCGAAGCACGCTTATTAGATGATCAAATGTAGATAAGTCAATAACTGCTCTAGAAATTCAGAAGAGCGGGGAAGAACTTTAGTTTGTGGGGTGGTCACAGTAGGTTCTGTGGAAATTTCAAACTAGATTTTGAGGGCTTGGTGGGAATATAATAGCAAAGAAAAGGGAGGGTGACAGCCGAGGGAAAGAACATGAACAGAAGTGCGGGGATGGGAACGTTCCAAATCGCTGAAGTGCAGGAGTATTTGCCACTGGACTATTCTAGCTCCTCTTGCCCGCGGTGTAAACTTGGGCAACGTATTTCATTTACATCCACTTCAGCTGCAAAAACAGCTGATCGCCAGGATGCTGCATCCAATGGAAGGGCGTCTGGGTGTCCCCTAACAGAGCCACCCTCTCTGCGTCTGGGTGGTTTCTTGCTGGGTCCCTCCTCTCCGTGTTTCAGTGCCGTTCTTTCCCTGTTTGTTTACTTCTCAGTCTTTGTCTTTCTTTCTGATTCTCTGTCTCAACTTCTATCTTACCCTCAGTCTCCAGTTCATTTCTTTTAACCTGCTAACATTAAGTCTCTTTTCCTCCCTGGAATAGGGCAGGGAAGCTCTGAACACTGTATCTGTTCATTTGTCTTTTTATAAAAAGAAAAAGCAGGGGCGCCTAAGTGGCTCAGTTGGTTTAAGCATCCGACTCTTGATTTCGACTCAGGTCATGATCCCATGGTTCCTGAGATAGAGCCCCACGTCGCTGCTTAGGATTCTCTCTCCCTCTCTCTCTCTTCCTCCCTCCCTCCCTTCCCTGTGTGCATGCGCGCGTCCTCTCTCTCTCTCTCTCTCTCTCTCTCTCTCAGAATACACAAATAACTTTAAGAAAGAAGAGGGGCGCCTGGGTGGCTCAGTCAGTTAAGCATCCGACTTCGGCTCTGGTCATGATCTCGCCCTCCGGGAGTTCTAGCCCCGCGTTGGGCTCTGTGCTGACAGCTCAGAGCCTGGAACCTGTTTCAGATTCTGTGTCTCCCTCTCTCTCTGACCCTCCCCCGTTCATGCTCTGTCTCTCTGTCTCAAAAATAAATAAACATTAAAAAAAAAAATTTTTTTTAAATAAAAAAGAAGAAAAAGCATTCCATGGGAGCCAGTGGCTAAAGTTACCTCGCGTCTGTAGGGCAAATGCTTTTGTTTTTTGTCGCTGTTTAAAAATCTCTCAACATCCTAAGACCAAAAACATTTCTCACTTAAAGAACAAAACAAAAACAAAACAAAACAAACACCAACCACCAAAAACCCACTAACCTCAGAAATCTCTCTGGGTTTCTGAAGAGGTGGGCTGACCAAGAAGAGAGGAGAACCACCTTCATCAAGAACACGGAACTAGTAGACCCAGGTTCTTCTTTCCATAGAAACAGGAGTCATCTGGGGAAAGGAAAGGAGTGTGGAGCTGGTGAGTGAGCCCTGGACGGGGCCACGAACCCTGGGTCCTGCTTCTGCCTTAGCCATCACCCAGCAGGGTGTCCAATAAGGTGAGCCACAAAACTCTTGGGCCACAGTGTCATCGTTTCTAGCCCCAACTCCCCCCAACCCCCGCCGATCCGTCCCCTTTCTGTGCTCATATTTAGTAGCTTCTCCAAGCCAGGGGCCTTTCTGACTTCATTATGTGTCCCCTCCCCTTTTTTTCTTTGAATTTCCTCACTAGGCTGGGGCCTCCTAAAAGCACTGTCATTTACAGGCCGGATTCCCAGTACTGACTGGGTCACAAGGGTAGAATTGCTGAGGCGAGGAGGATGTGGAAGGCTGGGTCAGCCCTTGCAGGCGTCATTCCCAACAGGGTCCTGGGAGAAGGGGCTCAGCATTTCCTGAAAGGAAGTGACTCCCATAAATAGACAGAGGGATGGGAAAAGGATTCGTCCATCCCTTCCCTCCTGTCAACTCGGCTCTTCCTTCTGTTGTCCAGACTATGCAAACTCTTGCAACTCTTGCGAACGTTTTTCATTCAAATGTGTCCCTGCCAGTGGGGGGGGGGGGAGATGTGATATCTGCTTTCTTGTATATATATCGCAGATCTAAAATAAGAACTGAGGAAGGCGTGCGTGCCTTTTATTTGTTCATTTACCCACAGTAACCTCTCATTAGTCCATTCCAATAAAAAGCTGGAGTTTTTGTCAGTGGCGTTTTATTGGCAAGAAAGGAAGGAGAGTGTTCATCTTCTGATTCCATGTCCTATTTCAGGGTTCATTCAAGGGTTCAGCAGCTCTCCTGTAATAAGGCTTATAATATGCTCTTCAGCTTCTTGGAAAGGTTAGGTCTCAGGATAACTTTACTAAGAAGTTTCCGGCACCTCCAGTGCCATGAAGAGTCTCCGCAGGGAGAGAAAGGGACTTCTTGAGAGCTGCTCTTCTGACCTTCAGTCGTGTAAGGGGAAAGATCAGAGAGCACCCAACCTCCTGCGCCAGGCTGGAGGCAAACCCAGTGGGGCTTGCTCAGCTTCAGCCATACGGTTGCAGATTCATGTTTAAAACTCACACATACAGTAGCTTTACTTTTTCGCTTTGGGAAAGTAGTTGAATGTAGCAGCTGAACACAGATTGAACAGGACACTGCATGAAGATGTCTGGTGGCACCCATGGGCAGAAGTGCAGCCTAGCCTCAGCAGGCGACTGGATCCAGGGGGTGCCAGGCCATCTTTGCACTGGCATCATTCTCTCCAACAGCCCAGCCCTCCGCTCCTTACTCCGCAGAGTGGAAGATGGCCACCTCGCAGCACTCGTTTCTGTCTTCCAGGACACAGGTTGACGCCACTCCCTAGGAGTGAAATCTGATTGGTCCGACTTGAGTCAGGCCTCCTCTGGAGCCAATCAGCTGTGGGTGGAGGTGGGCTCCTCACTCAAACATGGCTGCCAGTGACCTTGGGACCCTTCGAATGAAGGATGGGGCAGTTTGTAGAAAAAGGGAACTGCTTGTGAGGTAGGCAAGCTCGCATAGCGCCTGCCGTATCTACTACTTGGGTCATGTTTCTTTAACCATTTCGTGTTCATTTGTTTTACCATTGTATTCATAAGTATCCTAGTTTCGCTAAGTACTTTGCCAGAGATACTGCTTGTGAAGGAAGCAATGACATTCTAGAGCAAGGGCTCTGGGGCTAGACAGGTCTCTTTTAAAATCTAGGCGTGCCTGGGTGGCTCAGTCGGTTAAGCGTCGGGTCTCGCTCACGTCATGATCTGGCGGTTCGTGAGTTTGAGCCTACATCGGGCTCTGTGCTGACAGCTCAGAGCCTGGAGCCTGCTTCGGATTCTGTGTCTCCTTCTCTCTCTGCCCCTCCCTAACTTATACTCTGTCTCTCTATGTCTCTCAAAAAATAAATAAATGTAAAAAAAAAAAAAAAAGTTAAAAAAGAATCATGTACCTGTTGGTACATGATGCTAGATACTTAGATTCATCCTTCCTCCCCCATCCCACCTTCCTTCCTTTCTTTTTTTTGGTAATAGCTTTATTGAAGTATAATTCACTTACCATAAAAATTCATCCATTTAAAGCCTACAATTTCATGGTTTTTAGTGTATTCACAAAGTTGTGCAACCACCACCACAGTGGTTTAGAATATTTTCATCACAGGGAAGAAGAAACCCATACTCCTTAGCAACCACTTATCTCCTTTCTGTCTCTATAGCTTTCCCTGTTATAGACATTTCATATAAATGGACTCATACGATATATGGGCTTTTGTGACTGGCTTGTTTTCATTTAGCATAATATTTTCAAGGTTCACGTTGTAGCAGGTATCAGGACTTTGTTACTTTTAGGGCTGGGCAATATTTCATGGTATGGATATACCACATTTGGGTTCTCTCTTCATCAGTTGAGGGCGTTTGGATTATTTCCACTTTATGGCCATTCTGAATAATGCTGCGATGAATGTAAGCGTAGAAGAACATATGTGGACATATGTTTTCATTTGTCTTGAGAGATGCATTATTTCTGTAATTATGTTTGCGAAGAGCTTAAATCAATGCCTGACAGATCACCGGATGTAGCAGTGCTCATTTCTTTACCCTGACTTTCTCAAAGGTTATGAATGAAAGCTATTTCCTGCTTGCTGCCCTTAGAAGAAAGTCGGGCTCCCTAAAAGGCCTGACCCCTGTGGGTCAGACTCTGAGGTTACTGTCCCCAAGGGGTCCTGGCATCACCAATTAGCAGACTCTTGCATCAGGTTGTGAGAGGTCTCAATCCTGGGTGGTTCTAGTTAAAGATACTGAGGGAGCAGATAAGGAGGTTTGAGGACCAAACTACAGAATTTGGAGTGGAGAGTTACGAATTCCCTATCCTGTCTCTTAAACAATCATGATTCTGGGCAAGTCTCTGAACCTTGATTTTCTCACCTTCAAAATGAGGATAACAGTAATGCGTCTGGAAATTGGTGGGAGGGAGTGGGCTTCTGTATGTTATCATGTGTGTATACTATGGGTGCTGCACAATGTATTGTAAGCTCTAGGGCTGTCCTAGAAAAAGTCAGATTTTTGAAAATCCACTGAAATCACAGTGGGTTCTGAAGGCAGTTGGAGCCCCTCTGGGGTTATGGCAGGCACGGGTCAGATCCTTCAGGGGCTGGTGTTAACCGTTCAAGGCTGCAACCCATCATGTGAAACCCGTTCTTGCCTGCAGCTGGTTCTCTGGCTCAGAGAAAGATGCGGGTTATCCTCCTGCAGTTCACTACTTCTGCAAGCACATCGGATTTTCTTTTTTTAAGTAGGCTCCATGCCCAGCGTGGGGCTTGAACTCACGACCCTGAGACCAAGAATTATATGCTCTATTAACTGAGCCAGCCAGGCGCCCCAGGCACATCAGATTTGCGGGGTGATCTTACACGAACACCTTTGGGCTGTTTGGTTATTCCAGCATCATTTATTTAAAAAGTCCATCTTTGCCCTAGTGATTTAAGATGCCACCTTTATCATATATAAAGTTATTTTTTTTTAATTTTTATTTATTTTTGAGAGAGAGAGAGAGACAGAGTGCAAGCAGGAGAGGGGCAGAGAGAGGGAGACACAGAATCCAAAGCAGGCTCCAGGCTCTGAGCTGTCAGCACAGAGCCCGATGCGGGGCTCGAACCCACAAACTCTGAGATCATGACCTGAGCCGAAGTCGGAGGCTTAACCCACTGAGCCACCCCATCACCCTTGCCATATATAAAGTTCTATGTGTGGTTGGGTCTAGGTTTTCTGTTTTGTCCCCCCAGTGTATTTATCTATTTTTATAGTGCTACCACACTGTTTTAGTCACAGAAGCTTTAGAGTATGTTTTAATATATGATCGTGGGCCCCAAACCCCACCTCCCCACACACATTCTTTTTTATTGTTCTTCTTTCATTTTTCATAGTATTTTTCTTCTTTCATTTTTCTTAGCTCTTCTTGCATGTCGAGTATTTAGGTTTTAAAGTTTTCATTGTCCTCCTGGGAGGTCCTGGTGGAGGATCAGAGTGGGTTGGGGGTTGAGTTGTCTTTTGCACCTGGCTGTGCTTACTTACTTTACTAAACTGGTTTTGTAAGATTCTGTTTTCTTTCAAATTGATGAGCATTTAAGACTTCTAGTGCCTGGATAGAACTTACTTTCCCTAAACCTTCCAAACAGCATTTTAAAGCAGTCTTTTTAAAAATTTTTTTTTTTCAACGTTTTTTATTTATTTTTGGGACAGAGAGAGACAGAGCATGAACGGGGGAGGGGCAGAGAGAGAGGGAGACACAGAATCGGAAACAGGCTCCAGGCTCCGAGCCATCAGCCCAGAGCCTGACGCGGGGCTCGAACTCACGGACCGCGAGATCGTGACCTGGCTGAAGTCGGACGCTTAACCGACTGCGCCACCCAGGCGCCCCTTAAAGCAGTCTTTAATAGAGTGTTAGAACTTGGTAAACTTGCATGAAGCGTTTATAAGACTTTTCTGTAATATTCTGGCAACTGGGGGCACCTGAGTGGCTCAGTTGGTTAAGGTCCAGCTCTTGATTTCAGCTCAGGTCATGATCTCAGGGTTTATGGGTTTGAGCCCCGCATTGGGCTGCACAGACAATGCAGAGTCTGCTTGGGATTCTCTGTCTCCCTCTCTCTCTCTCTCTCTCTCTCTCTCTCTTTCTCAAATAAATAAAAAAGTATTCTGGCAATTGTTCTTCAAACTTGAAATCATTTCTGAATAAAAAAAATCTGTAAGGTCATTAGGCTTAGGGTAATATCTTAGTAAAAGCTTTCAGAAAATCTGCACAAATTGTATTCACAGATTCTGCCTTGGTTCACATGTTGATTGACCCCTGCAGTGGAATCCAGCCACTCAGTTCAGTGTAACCTCCTTATGGAATCGGTGCTGCTTTTCATTCAGTGGTTTGTGCCTCTTTAAGTGTTTAGTCATCCTGAGATTATGCAAACATCTATGCAAAGGAAATTCAGCCCATCCTTCAAGCCCAGGCCCACAAAGGATCTTGCCTTCACTCTTTTGTATCAGAGACACTCTTGTGCGTCTTTCCCTCCAGCTCTATTGAGATATAATTGACCTGCAACATTCTGTAAGTTTAAAGTATGCAACATGATGATGTGATATACGTATACATTGTGAAGGTTAGTTAACACATCTGTCACCTCGCAGTTAACTTGTGTGTGTTTGCAGTGAGAACATATAAGATCTACTCCTTTAGCAACTTTCAAGTGCATAGTACAGTCTTGTTATGTGCATCTTCTTTCCTGTACAAGAATGAAAACTCTCAGAGGGCAAATCAATCTCTTTATTTTATATTTCTCTCAGGCTTCACTCTCGGTTTCCCTTGCAAAGCAGACACAACTATTAGTTGGAAGAATGAATTATAGGATTATTTTCCTGTTAACCATATGTTTCCATATAATCTCTCTTTGGACCCAGGGCAACATCTGTACTGGGAAGTGGCAGGCCAGAATACAAGTCTTGGTGGTTGCTAAGGGAAAGGCGGTAGTGAGAACAGTGTCACTTACCCTTTCATTTAGGAGGTAGCTGTGCCATAACAAAACAAGTGCTGGACTGATGGGTTCGGGCCAGCCCAGCGCCCAGCCACACTTGTGGCCATAAGGCAACCAGAGCCTTTTAAGGGGCGCCACAGGGCAGACTCAGACACCCACAGACAACAGGGTTTGCATGTTCCCCATTATTTGTAACATTAATAGTAATGTGTGCTTATTATAGAAAGTTTGGAAATCTGTTTTTTTGTTGTTGTTGTTGAATTATAGGTAAGTATAGAGAATGGGGAAAAAATCATCCCAAGTTTCTTACCCAGTGACGACTGTTAATCATTTGTTACATTTACTTACAGTCATTTTCTTACACAGTTTTGGAAATTCCTTTTTAAGTTTACTTATTTTGGGGGGGGGGGGGAGGAGGGAGAGAATCCCAAGCAGGCCCTGTGCTGTCAGTGCAGAAACCATCACGGGGCTTGAACCCACAAACGTGGAGATCATGACCTGAGCTGAAATCAAGAGTGGTCGCTTAACCCCCTGAGCCACCCAGGTGCCCCTTTTACACAATTTGGAATAGGAATAGATTCTTCCTCCTCTTTTTTTTTTTTTTTAATATCTTATTCATATTGGACACAATATTTTTAATTTATTTTTTTAAATAAGAGCTTTATTGAGATATTTCACATACAGTACAGTTCACCCATTTAAAGGGTACAGTTTAATGGGTTTTGGCATATTTATAGAGTTGTGCAACCATCATCACAATCAATTTTAGGACATTTTTATCACTTTAGAAAGAAACCCCCAGCGCCTGGGTGGCTCATTCGGATAATCATCGATTTTGGCTCAGGTCATGATCTCACTGTTCATGGGTTCAAGTCCTGCATCGGGCTCTGTGCTGGCAGCTCAGAGCCTGGAGCCTGCTTCAAATTCTGTCTCCCTCTCTCTCTGCCCCTCCCTTGCTCATTCTCTGTCTTTCTCTGTCTCTCAAAAATAAATAACATTTAAAAAAATTAAAAGAAAGAAAGAAACCCCATACCCATTAGCAGTCACTCCTCTTTTTCTTGCCATATGCACCCTTGACCTAGGCAACCACTACTCTCCTCTCTGCCCTTACAGAATGGTAGTCTACTTAAACATAATTTCATGTGCTCTATGATAGCCCATCAAATAGCTATATTATAGCTTATGTTACCATTATATGGTCTGACATTTGAGTTATTTATACACCCGGGCACCCCATTTAGGATTATTTCTTAGGATAGATTCTCCAAATACAGAAGTATATCATCACAGACCATTAAAAAAAAAAAAGAGAGAGACCCACAAAAACGTTCAGTCTCCCTCCCAGCTCACTCAGCAAGCTGAGTGACGAAATTCGGCATGGCTGCAAAGCAGTGTAAAACAGTTGTTGATTTTGAAGAGCTGAAGGAGACAGACACTGAAAACAATGAGCTAGAGTCTGTTTCTAGACTGAATGAGATAGTATGAAGCCACAGTTGTTGCATAAGAAGCACCAGATTTGGGTTCAAAACCTAGACCCGTTCCTGGCTCACTCATGAGTTGTTGTATGAACTTGAACAAATGACCTAACCTAATTGAGCCTCTATTTCCTATCAGAAACATGGTAGGCACTTCGGCATTGACTTCTGTAGAGGTTAGAAGTAAGAAGCGGCTTCTGGTGTAGCCCAGAATAGAGAGAAAGAAGAGCAAGTTTAAATATTTGGGAGTTGAGGGGCGCCTGGGTGCTCAGTCAGTTAAATGTCCGACTTTGGCTCAGGTCTTACATGATCCCGTGTTCATGAGTTCGAGCCCCACATCAGGCTCTGTACTGACAGCTCTGAGCCTGGAGCCTGCTTCAGATTCTGTCTCCATTTCTCTCTGCCCCTCCCCCACTCACGATCTCTCTCTCTCTCTCTCTCTCTCTCTCTCTCTCTCTGTCTCAAAAATAAAAATAAACATTAAAAAAATATTTGAGAGTTGAAAGAAGTTGGAACCTGACTCCTCCCAGTTTGGTGACCTCCAATACACAAAAGGAACAAAAAAAGCTTAATTTTTGTTTTAATGAGGATAACACCACTGCACTGCAGGTTTATTATTTTTTTAGTAGGCTCTCCGCCCAACGTGAGGTTCGAACTCAACAACCCCCAGATTAAGAGTCACGTGCTCTACCAACTGAGCCAGTACTTTTTTTCTTACAAGAAAATATATTTACCAGAATTCAGATTCTTAAATCAGATTTTGGCAGTGTGAGCATATTTCATAGCTTTTATAACTCATACTTTGATGATTTGTGGCAAACCCATAGGAACTTTTTCCACAGCGGTGACACGGGTAGTTCTCAAGCATTCCCTCGGGAGGGCTGGCAGCACTAAAACCTTATACACTGTAGCTTAGTGCTCATATGCAAGATGGCCACCTAATTGTACTTTATCTCTTTTTACCTCGACAAAATACACAACCTAAAGGCAACATATGGAAGTATTTCTACATTGCGAGTGACGGAAAAAGCATGGGTTTGCAAATACTGTCAAGTGAAAATGTGTTTCCATTCTACTAAGGTGGCCAAATACATCTCTCTGTACATAAGAATGTTCTGCAGGTGTGAAACTCGGGTTTATGAAAGGAAGAAGAATAAAAATCTTTAGCTGCCTCTGGCCACAGGAGCATCACAAAGTGTGTTCCTTCCTGCAATGTCAGGCTGTTCTGGCCACAAATTCCCAGTGGCTTCATTTGTCAGACAAACTGACAGGTGCAGGTCAGGCAAATACTGACCAAATTGTTAAAAGAAAATATTGTCGGTAACTGAGGAGTCATACGGACAGAAAGTCTTAAAATGACTCAGATTATGCTTTTGGGCTTGAGGCCTCCTTTAGCGTGAAAATGAGCTTTTCATTTTCAAATGCTCATTGGAGCATTTACCCCTGGGTTCAAGGGACAGAGGCAACTAACTGTGGGCTGATAACTCCTCCACCAGA
The DNA here is from genome assembly GCF_018350215.1 of Panthera leo. NCBI lineage: Eukaryota > Metazoa > Chordata > Mammalia > Carnivora > Felidae > Panthera > Panthera leo. The sequence goes on along the minus strand of NC_056680.1, from coordinate 153,701,861 downwards.
TTTTGGAGCTGCTCTGAAATAGGAGCAAACGAACACACTGGAGTGAAAGGCTGCCTTACAAAGGAGAGGCCATAGGAGAGTATTTCTGTTGCCGACTGACGGTGCAAGAGGCAGAAAGATAAATATGGTTTAGCAGCTCTGACACCGTCCCATGACTTCCCTGGGGAGCTTAGAGATGCATATTCCTAGGCCCTCCTGGCAGTATGATTCACTCTGTCCGGGGTGGGGGCCAGATCTCCTCATGATCTGCAGTTGTTCCTGCTTTTTGTTTTTAACTTTTTTTTTTTTAATGTGAAACCTCATGGGTTTTTTTTCTTTTCTTTTCTTTTAATTTACATCCAAATTAGTTAGCATATAGTGCAACAATGATTTCAGGAGTAGATTCCTTAGTGCCCTTACCCATTTAGCCCATCTCCCCTCCCATGCCCTCTCTAGTAACCCTCTGATGTTCTCCATATTTATGAGTCTCTTATGTTTTGCCCCCTCCCTATTTTTATATTATCTTTGTTTCCCTTCCCTTATGTTCATCTGTTTTGTCTCTTAAAGTCCTCATATGAGTGAAGTCATATTTTTCTTTCTCCGACTGATTTTGCTTAGCATAATACCCTCCAGTTCCATCCACGTAGTTGCACATGGCAAGATTTCATTCTTTTTGATTGCCGAGTAATACTCCATTGTATATATACACCACATCTTCTTTATCCATTCATCCATCGATGGACATTTGGGCTCTTTCTATACTTTGGGTATTGTTGATAGTGCTGTTATAAACATGGGGGTTGCATGTGTCCCTTCAAAACACCACACCTGTATCCCATGGATAAATGCCTAGTAGTGCAATTGCTGGGTCGTAGGGGAGTTCTATTTTTAGTTTTTTGACGAACCTCCATACTGTTTTCCAGAGTGGCTGCACCAGCTTGCATCCCCCCCCCCTTTTTTTTAAGAGAGAGTGCTAGGAGAGAGAGGCAGAGGGAGAGGGAGAGAGAGAGAGAGAAATAGAGAGGGAGAATCCTAAGCAGGCACCACACACAGTTCAGAGCCCAAAGTGGGGCTTGATCCCATGACCTTGGGATCCTGAACTGAGCTGAAATCAAGAGCTGGATGCTCAACCGACTGAGCCACCCATGGACCCCTTATAATGTATTTTTTGATGGAGATAATAACTCACATAAAATTTACCACTTAGAAGTGTACAGTTTTGGGCATCTGGGTGGCTCAGTCCATTAAGCATCCGACTCTTGGTTTCGACTCAGGTCGTGATCTCACGGTTTGTGAGTTTGAGCCCTGCATCGGGCTCTGCACTAACAGTGCAGAACCTACTTGAGATTCTCTCTCTCTCTCATTCTCTCTCTGCCCCTCCCTTACTCTTGCTCTCTCTTTCTCTCAAAAGAAATAAATAAACTTTAAAAAAAGTGTACAGTTTAGTGACTTGTAGTATATTCACTGTGTTGTACAACTGTCACCGAATATTTCTGTCATCCCCAAAAGAAACCCTTACTTACATATCGGCAGTCAGTCCCAACTCCCCTTCCCTCTATGGACTTGCCTACCCTAGACATTTCGTATGAATGGAATCATACAACCTGTAGTGAAGACTACCTGGCTTCACCAGACCGGTTCCCCAAGTGGCAGTGGAGGAAAGAGCAGGCAGGCAGGCGTGGGCAGCATCCTGGAGGAGCTCCTCTCCCCCTTCCTTTCCCTGGTGGCTCCTCTCTAGGCACTGCCGGCTGCACCCCTCCCTCCTCCGGGTACCCTCAGGCTCTCTTGTAAGCGCTGCGCTCAGGAAGAGATCTGATACGGTCACTTCCCTCCTTCCTACCACAGGAAAACATTTTATTTCTGTTTTAAAATCTTGACACTCTTGTGGGGAGATACTTGGTTTTTTGTTTGTTTGGGTTTTTAGAGAGAGAGAGAGAGAGAGAGAGAGAGAGAGAATGAGAGCATGCAAGTGCCCAAGCACGAGCAGGGGAGGGGCAGAGGGGAGGTGCCAAGCCGTCTCCAGGCTATCGGTGCAGAGTCTGATGCAGGGTTCGATCCCACAATCATGACCTGATCTGAAACCAAGAGTCGGACACTCATAGCTGAGCCACCCAGGCACTCCAGAGATACTTAGTTTTTAATTAATGATTTCACCTTTTAGTACTCCAAGGTCCTTAAGGAAAGTGTTTTCAGAGATCAGGCTGGAACTTCAAGCTTAGTGGATTAACGTAAGGGAATTAAAAAAAAATTTTTTTAACGTTTATTTATTTTTGAGAGACAGGGAGAGACAGAGTGTGAGTGGAGGAGGGGCAGAGAAAGAGGGAGACACAGAATCTGAAGCAGGCTCCAGGCTCTGAGCTGTCAGCACAGAACCCGATGCGGGGCTCGAACTCACAAACTGTGAGATCATGACCTGAACTGAGGTCGGACACTTAACTGCTTAACCGATTTAACCAAGGCGCCCCAACGTAAAAGAATTTTAAAATAGTACAGGTTTTTGATCCGGTAATGTCAGTCTGGAGCAGTTACATTTTCTGTGGGCCTTTGAGACTGACCAGAAGCATCTCACTAAAAAATATATTCACGTACCACCCGTTATCTAGCTTCAGAATTTTGTCTAACATTTTAAATTGAATTAAAATGATCAGTACTAATTATTAGTACTAATTAAGCCCGTCTGATGAATGTCTCCATTGTATTTTTATGGAAAGCAATTGAGTGAGAAAATGTGTTTTTATTAGTCATACATTCATTATACCTCCTGGAAACCAGTCTGGATCACAAGGCCAGATTGCCCAGGAAGAAATAAAGAACGTTGGGTTGCGTAAGAAATCACCTGAGGCCTTTGCTTTACTGTATTGAAATGCAGCTTCCAGGCCATTGCCCGGACAGTTGGTTTTGGTACATTGGACTGGTGCCCAGGAACCTACCTGTCTGACGAGGTTCCCCGGTTCCCAGATTCCCAGTGGACCACACTTGAAATCGCTCCATCTTGCAATCCCAGACCTATAAAGTGATAGTGAAGTTATGGTAATTTTAAGTCAGAGAACTTCCCATCAGCAAATTAGGCTGGGCTTGTCACCTAACTAATGACTTTTAAACAACACAGGTGAAAAGGGAAGGGTCATAGGTTTTGGGGGGCCGCATTTTCCATTCCTCTGTGAATTCAGAAATGCCAGCACGCTGATTGCTGAGTGGGGGACGTTCTTTGCCTTCTGAGTTCCAGCCCCTGAAGCTTCTTGGAATATGACATCAGCTATTTCTCCAAAGATCATGCGTTTAACACTTGAAGCTGTTACTGCCCCATGGGAATCGTCTTCACTTCAGTACCGTATTAAGTGCTTCTTGTGACTTCAACCTCAGAGTCCATATGTGGTTCTCCATGTAGGAGACACAGTGGCTTTTGTCCCTTTTGGAAAAGCTCTGGCTTTCTGGGAAGTATAGGGAAATTGTTCTCTTTGGGGAGAGCTGGATGCCAGGGCCGATAGTGACCCAAGCATAGTCCCGGGTGTTCTCCCTGAGGGCCCACTCCCTGTCTTCCTCATCCTTGAGGCCCAGAGCGTCCTGCACAAAGCCTGGCATCTCGTTGTAGTGCCAGGGAAAGGGGGTGCCAGCTTGAAAGAAGAGGGTAGGTGGACAGAGCAGCTGCTCACGGGGAACAAGGCTGCATCCCTGCAGTCGGTCTGTGTGGAGGCAGAATGCAGGCATGAAGGGGGTGGCGGGGGCGGCCACTGTCCTTGCCATCTGACAGGCCTTGCACCAGATTTAGGACAGAAGGGCAGTGTCTTTCAGTCCGGCCAAATGGAGAGGCTCCAGAATTTTTTTTTTTTTTTTTGAATTTTTCAAATTGTAATATAGTGGACCAGAAGCTTTGTGGAACTTATGAGAGGGGCAATGAGTTCCTTCCTGTCTCTGAAAGGCTCTTCAGTGCTCTTTCCATAACAGGAGAGGAGAACCCTGGGCCTGGCTTTCTTAAAGAGCTGGGCTTGGGGCGCCTCGGTGGCTCAGTTGGTTGAGTGTCCGACTCTTGATTTCAGCTCAGATCATGATCCGACAGTCGTGGAATCGAGTCCCACATTGGGCTCTGTGCTGAGCATTGAGTCTGCTTAAGATTCTTTCTCTCACTCTCTCTCTCTCTCTCTCACTCTCTCTCTCCCTGTGCCACCTGTCCCCCACTTGTGCTTGCTCTCTCACTCATTCTCTAAGAATCGTAAAAAAAAAAAAAAAAGAGCGGGGCTTGCTTCCAGCATGGCCATCCCCCAAGCTGAAGGGTGCCACATGACTGGTAAGGGGCAGTTGAGGTCTGTGCGCAGGCCTGAGCCTCTTTCCTCCTCCCCAAACGCACACCTTCTTGGACCAGTCTGTTCCCTTCCTGTATTTTCAGCTCACCAGTCCTACCCTGCCTCTTTTTAATTTGTTACCCAAACTCACTCTCCTTTTTCTCTTCCTCCTGCTGGCCTCCCTCTCCTTGTTCCCGGGAGTTATTTGGATGTCTTGAAGCCTAGCCCTTTGATTTCTTGCAGGAAGGGGATGCCCAGGCCAGGAGTTTGGGCAGCCCACCCTGTCACCTGGCAGATAAACTCTCCTGGGAGAGGGGATGGGAATTTCGGAACCTTAGAGGAATTCAGAAGAGGAAGTCCCTGGAGGGTCAGTGGGAAAAAAATGTGAATCTCCAATATCTCAATACTCTTTGAAACTCTAGTCAAAGAGTTACCTCGTCCCCCTTGGGAGGGACGGGGACGAGGTAAATGAATTGCATAGCCCATCCTGTTGGCATTCTCTGATGGGCCTCATCTTCCAAACCACGTCCACCTGAGCAATGTCCATTTGTCCTCGTGTTGAGAGACCCAGAGTTCTATAGGGACTTGCTGTTGAAATCATACATTTTATTTTATTTTATTTATTTTTAAATTTCTTAACATTTATTTATTTTTTGAAAGACAGAACATGAGTAGGAGAGGGGTGGGGGGTAGCGGGGAGACACAGAATCTGAAGCAGGCTCCAGGCTCAGAGCTGTCAGCACAGAGCCTGACGTGGGGCTCGAACTCAGAAGCTGTGAGATCATGACCTGAACCAAAGTCGGACGCTTAACAGACTGAGCCACCCAGGTGCCCCGAGATCATACATTTTAATCAGCCACTTCACTTCACTTGAATGTCAGGCTCTGGCATATCGTGCAACCACCACGGCACTGAGGCAGCTGCTTTGGTATCCACATGGTCCTGATTATTTTTCAGGTCTAAGGTGCCCCGTGGGATTCCTGGGTTTGCCAGAACCACCTAGTTTCCCTTAGACAGATGACCCTAGGGGTTACATGTTTCCTCCCCTGGGTTTGCGGCCGCTGGGAGAGGTCCTTCCTGCATGGTTCCAAAGCCAAGGACGCTGTGGGTGCGTGCTTCCCGTGAGGGCCAGCGCAAAAGTACCTCTGTGCAGATGTTTCTGCTTTGGCATCTAGTTTATTTCTTGTTTCAAGTAAAGTAACAACTCGTTTCTTCTTTGGGGACTTTTAGCTCATTACGGGTTCTTAGGCTGAAAGTGTCAGGTTGAGCTGGTATCTGTTTTGCTTACACACACACGCGCGCACACACACACACAAGATTGGCATGGGGTCTGGAGGTGAAGAGGTTGGTATGGGGTCTCAGTCCAGGTGGACCTCGGGATTCTGTGCCCTCCCCTGGGTCCGGGATTCTGAAGGGTGTGTTCCAGTCACACATACCCCCGCCCCACTCCGGGCTGGACTCTATCAGGGATAAATAGTTCAGGGTGTGGGCCCTAGATCTGCCGTGGTGACTCACCCAGTGTGCATCCCTGTTCCCCCAGGCGACTTGGAGCTCCTCTTGGTGCTGACATGATGACAGTGTGCAGGCCGGCCAAGGGCAGCCACAGCCAGACTGAAAACCTGAGCTACAAATTGGCTGACAAGTAAGAGTTTTTCTCCCCCGAGAGTGTAGGAATTGGCCTGGATTCTCAGTTTCCTTCCTTTCTCTGTCTCCTTTCCCTCCTCTCTGACCTCACTTCCTTGGACCAAGGAGGAGTTCTTTTCCCGGTCATTGTGATGCGCCTCCTGTACATCCTCTCCAAGGCGCTGCAGGACCTGAGGCCAAAGTGGTCAAGGGAAGGTCTGACTGATGTCCAGTTGTCGAGAGGACAGATGCATGGCAGCTTCAGGCCTCTCCCCGATACGCTTCCCAGCCCAGGATTTATTTTTCTAACTACTAGGATGCACGGGTATTTGAATTATACTTGCACCGTAAAGCTTTACAGCTGCATCTGTCCGCAAAGCCAGCTTTGCCCATTTTATCTCCGCGATGCTGTTTTCTGTCCAGATGGAGCCCTTTCCTCTGATTGTCTGTCTCATTCTTCAGAGGGGTTGATGACCGCTGGGCTGTTCACAGCTCTGCACCCCAGGCCCTAGTCCCTTCTGGAGCCATAGAGTCCTGGAAACAGGACCTTGAGAAACTCTTGGGTGCGGCAACTGTGTGGAGAAGGCACTCTGCATCTGGTTTCACCATCCCTGCCTCTCTTGCTTGAGCTTCGTAAATCCAGTGCAGTCTTCCAGCAAGCCATCCTTTCTCCTTTTCAGAAGTTTTTACATAGGGCCTCAGTGATTGTGAAGTCACTCCAGATGTTTGGGATCTTAGACAAGAACAGTAATCACTACAATAACACTGCTTGCCCGGGGCTTCTGGGTGGCTCGTTTAAGTGCTGACTTCGGCTCAGGTCATGATCTTGCGGTTTGTGAGTTAAAGCCCCACGGCAAGCTCTGTGCTGACAGCTCAGAGCCTGGAGCCTGATTTGGATTCTGGGTCTCCCTCTCTCTCCGCCCCTCCCCCGCTCGCATTCTGTCTCTCTCCCTCTCCCTGTCGCTCTCAAAAATAAATAAACTTAAAAAAAAAATTAAAAACACTGCTTGCCACTTAGTAATATCACAACCTACACTGTGTGCTATAATGTGGGAACATTAGAAATATTAACTCATCCATTCATTCATTTTGTAAATAATTGACTACCAACTGTGTACTAGGCACAGAAAACAAGATAAATTTGGCCTCTGCACCATTCAAGGTGCAGTCTAGAGAAGGGAGGGACGTTTCTTATTTTAAAATGAAAAAAAATGGAGCCAAGATTGAAACTGAGGTCCCTCTGACTCAAAAGCCATATTTATTTGCTGTCAATGATGTTTAATAGTACATATGATATTAACGATTATTATTCTATCATGCACTGTCTTTTTTTTAAAGTTTATTTATTTTTGAGAGAGACAGAGACAGCGTGAGTTGGGGAGGGGCAGAGAGAGAGGGAGAAAGAATCCCAAGGAGGTTCCATGCCACCAGCACAGAGCCAGTGCAGAGCTTGAACTCACAAAACTGTGAGGTCGTGACGTGAGCCATCCAGGCGTCCCTCTCATCCACTGTCTTTAAGCATGAACTAGCCTGAATTGTTCTCTCTGAATGCGTGTCTGTCCTGTCTCTTCATCTTGCTTCTAGCACTGTGAGAGTAAGGACTTTCACTTCTGCCTTTTGAACTCTCAGTAAAATGTCAACAAACTGATTCTGCTTTTGCTTCTGACTGATATCTGAATTCATGCTAATGTCTTCAGTGGTGACCGGGCAATTAAAAAATATGTTTCTCTTTTGTAAGCACTCTCTCGTGCATTCTGATCGTTTATTTAAATCAGGAATTCTGCTTTGATAGCCATATTTAAAATATGAAAATGTGTTTGCGTTTGCACAAGTTTCTAATTTATGCTGTGTAACCGTGAACAGCAACACAATTTACGTGCTAATGTCCCGGTGGAGGGAGAAGTCTGCATGTAAAGAACTCTTAGTCTTCGAACGGGAAGCTAAATACTAACAATGCATGAAATTATCCATCTCTCACTGTGAACCTTAACTGGAGTTTCAGAATTCCTATATTGTCAGAACCACCCATTCAAAAAATGTGCACCATGAAGTTGGTCCATGTGTGCTTGCTAATGATGGCATGTCCAAGGTCACTCTGCTTAGTTATAACCTTTGCTGGTGGAAGAATGTTTTGTATTCAAAAACATAGAGACTCCTGTTCTCATTAGACTAGCTTAAAAATGTTTTTCTGCTTTTCTTTCAAGATAATTTTTTAATGTTTATTTATTTATTTTTAATGTTTATTTATTTTTGAAAGAGAGAGAGTGAGCAGGGGAGGGGCAGAGAGAGAGAATCCCAAGCAGGCTCCGCACTGTGAGCACAGAGCCCACTGATGGGGGGCTCAGTCCCGTGAACAGTGAGATCATGACTTGAGCCAAAATCAAGAGTCGGACGCCTAACCGACTGAGCCACCCAGGTGCCCCAACAAAGTGATCTTTTTAAAGTGGTGGTTTCAATGTTTGTGACTTACAACTAGCATATAACATTTATATCGAAGTTTTAGCAAATCTTTATGAGCAGCCAAGAACAATAACCAAGAATGCCTCACCCAGTGTTTGTCTTTCTTGTCCAGGGTCAAGGTGGAAGGTCCAGAGGCTGGGGAAGACCCTCGAAGGCCATTTAGGTCCCCCATTCCTTCCCCAGAGACTGATCAGGATTCACCCCCCACAAGGAGCTCACTGGAAAGTCTCAATAACCTGATGCTAGAGTCAAGAGTGGACTGTTTTCAGCAGAACATGTTCAGCTCAAATATGATCATCAGCGACTCAGCTTCAGATCTCAATGCTAAAGAAGCCAGCAAGGCAAGAGGCAAGAGGCAGCTCGGCGGTGTCGAGAACCCCTGCCTTTCTGCCCGAGGCGGGGCCCGGCCCAAGCCCCTCAGCATAAAGGACAAGATATCCGAATGGGAAGGGAGAAAAGAGCTGCCTGCTCCTGCCCCCGGCAGGAAAGCAGACGGGCAAGAGGATTACCTGACGTCCTGTGTGATGGGGAGAAGCAGTGACGGTGTGAGAGCGTGCGGCACGGAGGCTCAGGATGGAACCAGGCCAGAAGCAGAGAGCAAGGAGGATGAGAGGAATAAAGGGCTTGTGAAAGTCAGGGGACAGGATGCAGAGCCGAGGCAAGACCTCAGCCAGCCCACCGAGCAGCTGGCTCCCAGCTTGGGCAGAGGCCGCGAGTCGCGGCCTGGCAAACAGCGCTTGCCGAATGACAGCCTCTCCGTGCTGAGGCAGGTGGAGAAACTCGAGCAGGCTCTGAAGGATGGGTCGGCAGGGTTGGATCCCCAGTTACCAGGGACTTGTTATTCCCCACATTGCCTGCCGGACAAGGCCGAGGAGGGGCCCGCCCTTCCTGAGAACCGAGGGGGCTGGCGTGGCTCTGAATTCAGGTCCCACCACTGGGACCTAGAAGCCAGGGAGCTGGCCCCTGAGGCTGCAGAGGAAAGGAAAGGCTCGTGCAGGAGGCCCTGCGACCGGAGCCTGGAGAGTGCGGACAGGGGCTCGGAGGGCCCCCCCGCCAAACCCTTCATCAACCCCCTGCCCAAACCCCGGAGAACGTTCAAACACGACGGAGAAGGGGACAAGGACGGGAACCCAGGCTTCAGGAAGGACAAGAGGCACCTGCCTCCTCTGCCTTCTCTACCTCCCCCTCCCCTGCCCTCCTCTCCCCCGCCCTCCTCTGTGAACAGAAGACTGTGGACCGGAAGACCGAAACCCAGTGCTGACCACAGGTAGGTGACAGGTGGCTGTCTGCTCCGGTAGTTTATGCTGCATCCCAACTGCTGTGAGCCTCATTGTTTGTTTTTGTTTTAAAATTTTTTTTTAATGTTTATTTTTGAGAGAGACAGAGACAGAATGTGAGTGGGTTAGGGGCAGAGAGAGAGGGAGACACAGAACCAGAAGCAGGCTCCAGGCTCTGAGCCGTCAGCACAGAGCCCGACGCGGGGCTCGAACTCACGAGCTGTGAGATCATGACCTGAGCCAAAGTCGGATGCTCAACCGACTGAGCCACCCAGACACCCCTCATTGTTTGTTTTATTGTGCTGATGGATCTTGTAGTTGGTCAAGACCGTTCGTGGCTTGAGATAGTTTATTGATTAAACCTGGAGATGTGATAGCTGATGCATGTGTTTTGTGTTCTCTGTCGTCAAAAAAGAGTATTTGCTTTGAAAAATTACCTTTGGATGTGATAAGTCCTTGTCATTCTGACACTAACCGACTAACCTGACGTTGCAAGGGTTCAACGAAAACTCGTGTTAACCCTGGCAATTAAGTAATTGGTGCCAACAACTCATTCTGCCACCACCATCCCCAACTCGTGCATGGTGCTTTGAATCTCCACTGGCTCATTTTTTCATGTTTTTTTCCTGGTATGAGCTCTAGAAACACACAGCCTGGGTCTACCTTGGCCCTGTCACAGTCTGTCTATGTGACCTTGAACAAGTTATTGAACCTGAAACCTCAGTTTCCTCATTTATACATGCTAAAAGATGCACACACTAAATGCGGTAAAACCTTGGGTTGCAAGTAACTTGTTCCGCGAGTGTTCCGCAAGACAAGCAAACATTTGTAATAAATTGTAACTTGATAAACGAGTGATATCTTGCAGTACGAGTTATACGTGATGCTGAATGTCACATGATCACAACTGAGCCAAGGTTCCCTCTCTCTCTGTCTCTCTGTGTCTCTCTCGCTTGCTCGCTGCAGAATTATGGGTGATCCTCTCCCATGCTTGGATGCTCCGTCTCATGCCACAGCGTTTGGCAGAAATCAGTGATTTTTCTGAAAGCTGGAAGGTGCCCACAACTGGCATGAGTGTATTTTGTCACTTCAAAGCACAAAGTCCTTTGTTTTTCCATACAAGAGTAAGCCTAGGAATGCTTTGCTTCATTCTAGGTCAGGCTGCCTGCAGATATAGACCCTTTTCTCTGCTGCCTTAATTGCCAGTTACTTTAAATACAGTCTGTGACAAGAGTTTATTAATATGTAGTGTAGTCAACATCCGTTAGTGATAGTCGTCCTACACAATAACCCTCCTCTCTCTTGTCTCCCTCACACCAGCCTCGAAGGTTTTCAAAGGCAAGCGCAGGTTAGTTTACTTTTCTTTATATTTTGTATTTCCTTTATTATTTTGTATTATAGTACAGTATCGTAACCATTTTTATCTGAATATTTTTGGGTTGTGGAACGAATCCTCTGAGTTTCCATTATTTCTTAAGGGGAAATTCACTTTGACGTGCAAATACTTTGGATTACAAGCATGTTTCCGGAACGAATTATGCTCGCAAACCAAGGTTTTACTGTATTTTATAATGTTAAAATAATACATTAGATAATAAAACGTGAATGCTTGAAGTTAAAATCTGTGCTTTGAAAACCATTTCCTTTCTGCTTTGAGAACTAATGTCTAGTCCATTTTTGTTATGTGTTAACTGGTTTGATACCCACTAATCTGGAAACCAGCTACAGTACAAAACTCAAACCCGTTGTGCCTGCTGTGGTCACCACTTCTTCATCTCTGTGTTTCCCTTGACTCACTGCAGTTGGGCTTTTGCCACTTATCCTGAAACTTCCCTTGACCCAAGGCCACCTGTGACCCCCATCTCACTAAATCCAACAGCCCGTTCCCTGTTCTTTTCTTACATGACATCTCTTGGCATTTGAGGAACGACTTCACTCCCTCCACCTGAAGCACTGTGCTCCCTGGGCTTCTAGGTCACTACCTCCCTGGTGGCCCTACTTCACCGTCTCTTGCTCAGTTCTGTTCTCCTCTCTCCCCGAGTGTTGGAATAACACGCCCGACACACCATCCCGGGATCAGAGCAGCTAGTTCTCCATCTACATCACTCCCTAAATGATTTCATTCAGTCCCATGGCTTTAAATGTCAGTTACCTGCTTGCGATCCCCAGATGTATCTCTCCAGCCCTGACTCCCGCCTCTCGTGAAGGTTTGCACCGTCATGTCCTGCACAGTTCTCCGTTTGGTTATCTGACAGTTTGGACTGAATGTGTCTAAGCCTAAATCCCAGTCCAGGCCAGATAATTGCCATCTTGTTAAAGGCATCATCCTTCATTGCACTTAGGCCAAAAACCTAGGCGTGATTTGTGATTCCTCTCTTTTCCACACACCCCTCATCTAATTCATCAGCAAGCTCTTCGGTTCTAGTTTTAAACATTATCTTGAATCTGATTCCATCTGCTCTCTTACTACTTATCTGTTGTCTACCTTCCACCTTAATATATTCCTCCTTAACAGCCAGAGGAGTTTTCTAGAAATATATTCAGTCATGTCACTCTCCTACTCAGCATGGTCTGTCAGGTAGGATTGTTTTGCTGTAAGAAACATAATTTCTTATGTTCTCTTCCGGTGGAAAAAGTTTGCATATTCGAGGGGGGGGGATAGATATAAATTACGTCCTTTTAAAAAAGAAATCCTGCTATATATACTGCTTTTTACATAGGATATCACGGAGATCTTTCAGTGCTGCTGCTTTTTTTTTTCACCTTCCTTTTTGAACTGCTACATTCTTTACCTCATGTGGATAAACCATATTTAACCGTTCCTCTACTGACAGGTGCTTCAGTTGTTTCCAATTTACATATAATGCTGGGGTGAATAGCATATAGCGTTAGAGAAGACTCTAGAGCCAGAGAACTTACTAGATCTGCTATTTACTAGCTGTGTGACATTGTACAAGCTACTAAATTTGTCTTGGCCTCATTTTACTTATTTTGTAACATAACGATAACGCTAGAAACCACTTCACAGCTTTGTTGTGAAGATTGGATGAATAAATATGTGTAAACATAAGTGAAAATAGAACCTGGAATATGGTGAATGCTTAATACATGTAAGCTGCTATTATTTTTTTCTGGTTCTATTCTGTTTAATATTTAGAGTAGCTATTTCTGTTTTAGTACCAATCTATTTTAATTATTTTAACCTCATAGTATGTTGAATATCTAGTAGAGCTTACAGAAATTTCTTCTCGTTCCTAGTCATCAGTTGATTCTCTTTGACATACTATGTACACTCTCCTGTCATACACCAAAAAAAAGTGGCCAATTGTTCACCTTTGTAATAATTATAACCCCCTTTTTTGTTTCCTTATTATCCTCCTTTTTTCAAAAATATCTTGACTATTCTTGCATGTATTGTTCCAAATGTTCTAGATGTCACTATCAAATTTCACACACACAACATATGTTAGTTTGTTATTTTTTTAATGTTTATTTATTTTTGAGAGAGAGAGAGAGAGAGAGAGAGCGCGCGCACGTGAGTGGGGGAGGGGCAGAGACAGAGAAGGAGACACAGAATCCAAGACAGGCTCCCAGCTCTGAGCTGTCAGCACAAAGCCCAACACGGGGCTCGAACTCACGGACAGCGAGATCACGACCCGATCCAAAGCCCACCACTTAACCAACTGAGCCGCCCAGGCGCCCCTAGTTTCTTTTTTTATTTTTTAATGTTTATTCATTTTTGAGCACAGAGCCCGATGCGGGGCTCGAACTCACGAATGTGAGATCCTAACCTGAGCCGAAGTTGGACACTTAACCAATTAAGCCACCCAGGCACCCCTGTATGTTATTCTCTTGAGAGACCCCTTCAAGAAATTTTTTACTGTTGCTAATTGTCAGTTGATTCTCTTGGATCTTCTATGTATACAATATCGTCTGCGAAGAATGATCATTTTGCCTTTTCTTTTAAATCTCTGAACTTTTTCTCTGAGTCATACTGGCTAATGCTTTCAGAACAGGGTTAAGTAATAGTGCTGATAGCAGTGGACAGCCCTGTGTCCTCCCTGACTTTCATGGTAATGCTGCTGGTGTTCTGCTCACGGGTACTCTTGTTTGAGGTATGTGTTTATGGAATCAAGGTATTTTCATTTATACTTCCTTTTTTACTAAGAGTTTTAAAGATTAGAATTGGACGTCAGATTTTGTCAAGTTACTTTCAGTAGCTTTGTATGATCATATGGTTCCTATCCTCTGACCTACGAGCAATGACTTTATATCCTAATATTGACCCATTCTTACATTTTTGGGATGAACTCCCATTTGGTCCTGGTTTATTACTCTATTTAAGATTTTTGTATCAGTATTCCATAAATGGGACTGGTCTTCACCAGGCTTTAGCGTCATCGGTATGTAGAATCCATAGAAGAATTTGGAGCTTCCGTGTTGATGTTCTGAGAAAGCTCGTACCCATCTCTGGTTCTAAATCCTTTCCCAAACCAGTGCCAAAGCCCAGGTGCGTGAGTGCTCTGGTGACCTCGCTGCTCATGCCCCCAGTGTGTTGTGACAGCAGCTCTTTGTGCCCTTCCTGGGCTGTTCCTCCAAAAAGGCTCCTTCTCTCGGGGCACCTGGGTGGCTCAGTTGGTTGGGCGTCGGACTTCGGCTCAGGTCATGATCTGACAGTTTGTGGGTTCGAGCCCCGTGTCGGGCTCTGTGCTGACAGCTCGGAGCCTGGAGACTGCTTCGGATTCTGTGTCTCCCTTTCTCTCTGCTCCTCCCTCGCTTGCGCTCTGTCTCTCTCTATCTCTCAAAAAATGAATTAACGTTTAAAAAAAAAAAAAAAAGCCCCCCTCTCCCAGGGGCAGGTTGGTTGGTGCTGGGAAACCAGAGTCTTTCTGCTGTGTCCTCATTGTGCAGACAGATCAACCTGGTGAGCAGTTATTCCCATTATCTTTTCTCTCGTAGCTACCATCTGCTCTTTTCAGTGTTCCAGCATTCTCTTTAAAACCAGCTAAAGTTACTTAGTTTCAGTCCAAAGATGAAATTTTTCTTGGCCAGTTTGATTATGGTTGCATCAGCTGTGTTTAAGAATTTTGGCTTTGGATTTTTCCTTTTGTTTAAAATAGTACAACGGGGGTGATTAGGGCAAGATGTTCACTTTCTACTTAAAAAAAAATAATAAAGTGTGCTCTTTATTGTGGTCCTATCTCTTAAAAAAAAAGAAGAGGCTCAACTCAGGATTTGGCTGACTTACTGTCCTCTCTGAGGCAGGAGAGCCAAGCCAAGGCTGAAGAAAGAAATGATTAAGGATTTTGAGGTTAGGAGGGTTTAGAATTACATGGCCAGGCTGTGCACTTCAGAGAACGTATTCAGCTTATTTTCATAGGCCGATGGGTCCACTCTTGCAGGAGCCAAACCAGTGGACTGAGATTCTCAGTTTGAGAAAATGCCTTTTTTCTGGACATTCTCTTCTTTTTTTTTCCTCTTCCCTTTCTCCTCTGTTCTGTGTTCTCTCCCCTTCCTCCTTTCTTCATTTCGCTAAAGCCCCAGGAAATTAAATGCAAGGACTTATGCCTTCAATCCTAAAATGGGAAATGAGAAACCCTTAAATGTCAGGAAATTCCAAAGATAAGGTTCCTACAGCAGCATTAACTTGGTTGTGTATGTTCTATGGCGTGCATTGAATAACTCTGGCAGGAATGCCTGAAGGCCTACATTTAACAAGGAAAGTTACTATTTTTTAAGTGTAAGCAGCATCCTGAATTTACATGTATCTGTATACCCAAAATGTTTTAACTGGAATGCAGTTTTTTGGTTTTTGGGTTTTTTTTAGGGTTTTTTTTTTTTGTTTTTGTTTTTTTTTTTTTTTTGAGAGAGAGAGAGAAAGAGAGCATTCACAGGTGAGTGGGGAAGGACAGAGAGAGAGAGGGAGAGAGAGAATCCCAAGCAGGCTCCACGCTGTCAGCGCAGAGCCCGATGCTGGCCTCAAACTCACAAACCATGAGATGATGACCTGAGCAGAGATCATGACCTGAGCAGAAATTAAAAGTCAGACACCTAACTGACTGAGCCACCCAGGTGCCCCTGGCATGCAGGTTTTTAATTTTAGTTTAATTTAATCCTATGATGGAGTTTTTAGATCCTTATGAAGCCAAATAACTATGTTGACCAAAATTTCAACATTTCAACATTATTTGGCATTGTATAGATAGATTCAGCCTTTTCTTGAGGCTTTAGCATACAATTTGCGGAACTTTTTGAGGACAGGAAGCCTGGGTCATTATATGGCTACCAAATCATACGCCTGCTGTTATTGATTCCATAATTTCCATCTTCAGTAGGACTGATAGGGATCCCCAGAGTGGTCTGGTTGGACAGCAACCCTCAGCTATTACCCAGTGAGTGCTTAATTTCACTTACCAGCCATATTGTGGTCTGTTCCTGTCATTATGGCTGTTCCAGTCAACATGCCATCCAAGAGGCAGTTGTAACTGCCATGTCTAAAAACTGAGTGCTTAAAATCTTCAAAGGGGCAAATTGTTTGATTAATTTGACAAAGCCAAAGTTGCTTTGAAAACATGAGAGAAGCTTGATTTTGTAAATTCTTTATTTAATGGCAATTGCATTAGAAAACAGAAATAAAAATAGAGAGGACAGGGGTGCCTGGGTGGCTCAGTCCATTTAGCATCCAACTTTGGCTCAGGTCATGATCTCGCAGTTTGTGAGTTCAAGCCCCCTGTCAGGTTCTGTGCTGACAGCTCAGAGCCTGGAGCCTGCTTCGGGTTGTGTGTCTCCCTCTGTCTTTACCTCTTGCCTGCTCACACTCTGTCTCTGCCTCTCTCTCTCAAAAATAAACATTAAAAAAAAATTTTTTTTTAAAGAATAGAGAGGAAAGTTGTTATTCTACATTAGAGCAGTGACTGTCAAGTCTTTTTCTAAAATAATTTTTTAAATGTTTATTTTTGAGAGAGAGAGAGAGCAGGGTAGGGGCAGAGAGAGAGCGGGGGGACAGAGGATCAACAGTGAACCCAATGTAGGGCTCGAACTCTTAAACCATGAGATCATGACCTGAGCCAAAGTCGGATGCTTAACTGATGGAGCCATGCAGGCGCCCCTATAGTTTTTTTTTTTAAAAAAAGAGAAAGCATGGGTGTTTGAGCAGGCGGAAGGACAGAGGAAGAGGGAGTCCCAAGCAGGCTCCATGAACCAGCACAGAGCCCAACATAGGGCTCGATCCCAGGACCATGAGATCATGACCTGAGCTATAATGAAGAGTCAGATGCTCAACCAGCTGAGCCACCCAGGTGCCCCATGTCGTGTCTTATTTCCCACTGGAGGTGGAAATGATTGGACGTTAGACATAATGGTGGATAAAGATGGGTTTTCTACTGGCATTTCTGTTTTGGATTTAGGATAGAGATAAGCATAAACCCACCATGAGTAGCACTAGCACTTGATGGGGGAGGTGTGAGCCCAGCTAACATAAGCATTCCCCCACTTAGCCCCCCTCTCATCTCCTGATGGCACACACGCCCTTCCCAAGAGCTGGTGGGACCTGGGAAAGACCTGTGTGTGGTCACTGGACATGGAGACAAGAAGAATCTGTGGCAGCTCAAGGAGCCTGCTTCAGATTCTGTGTCTCCCTCTCTCTCTGCCCCTCCCCTGCTTGTGCTCTCCCTCTGTCTCTCAAAAATAAATACATGTTTAAAAAAATTTAAATACTCACTCATGTATTCAACCAGCAAACATTTATCCTGCGTGCAGTATTAGAACATAACAGTGAACAAAATGAACTGAGACCCTGGCCTCGTGGACCTTACGTACTAGTAAGAGAAGCACACAACTCTGCAGTTATGTAACTATAACCACACTCAGTGCCGCGAGGAAGCCCATGGCGCTACGGGAATGTTCAGCAGGGTTATCTAGCCTGTCATGGAAACAGGGCCAGATTGGGGAGGAAGTGGCACTCGGACTGAGACCTGAGATTCCCAGGTGGAAAAGGGGTGTTCAGTTTGAGAAACAGGTGAATGTCCCAGAGGAAGAAAGACTAGTGTGTTGGAGGCCCTGAAAGGCAGTGGTGTGGCCAGAGAGATCAGGAAGGGTGTGAGCCGAGGCCTCCAGGTCCTCTGGAGCCTGGTCCAGAAGAGTCCCGGAGACCAGGGAAGTGTTCTGGCCTATCACTTACTAGGAATGGGAAACCTTCCTTAAAAACTCACATTTTTTAAGAAGGGAGAGACCCGACCGGATTTGCATTTGTGAAAAGCTCACCTGGACAGCAGACAGGGTGGATAACTGTGGGGTGGGAGGAGGTATGTGGCGGGATGGGGTAAGCCCAGGGTACAGCTGCTGGGGGACTGAGAAAAGCAGTGAATACTAGGAATGCTTGGCCAGTGGAACTCTTGTTAATTGGTCAGATATAGGTGCTAAAGGAGAAGGGGGTTTGGACGGGACTCCCAGGTTTAAGGCATAAACATTTGGACAAAGGGCGATGGCCTATGCTGAGGAGCACTGGAGGAGGGACTGGTCTTCATTGGGGTGTGGGGGGAATAGGAGGGTGAGTTCAATTTTGGATTTATTAATTTTTTAAAACGTTTATTTATTTTTGAGAGACAGAGCATGAGCAGGGGAGGGGCAGAGAGAGACAGACACAGAATCTGAAGCAGGCTCCAGGCTCTGAGCTGTCAGCACAGAGCCCGACACGGGGCTCGAACCCACAAACCCTGAGATCATGACCTGAGCCGAAGTCAGATGCTTAACTGACTGAGCCACCCAGGTGCCCCTTGGATTGAGATTCCCACGGGTCAATCAAATGGAGATGTGGGATGAGCTCTTAACTTAGTATTTCATTTACAAAAATATAGAAAAGTCACAGGTAACCTTCAAAATACTACTTGAAATCACAGTATTTGGCATTGGTTGTCAAAACTGGGATATTACATATGTTGTGACCCACTTCAGGAAACGTCAGCGGACCAGTTAAATCATCCCAGCATCTCTAAAACTAAGAAGTACCTCAATCACATGATAATTTGAAGGCCCAGGAAGCAAACTCAGGCTGGGAGGAGGTGTACCCCTTCACCAGGCTGTGGGCTCCCCAAAGGCAGGGACTTCTTGCCTTTGCTTCACCAGCTAGCTGTGAGCTCAGCTCGACCCCCAGAAGGTGCACATTAAACATATGGGCTGGATGTGGGAGGGACGAATGTGGAAGTGTTTAAGAAAGAAGCCAGTTTGGATGTGGTTATCATTAGCCTTTTGAAATTTCCTTTTTCTCAAAGTCAATATGTAAATAAAGGTTTTAAAACTTTTTGTGACCACAGCTTTCCTCCTGCGTTGACTTAACTTCCATGCTCTGCTTAGTGCCTGTGCTGTGGAGAGCACCAGACACCGACCAGACTTCCTGGCTTCTGACCCCGGCTCCACCTCTTTCTCCCAGTGTGACCTTGAGCAATTTATCTGAGCTCTGTCTGTTTCCTTTTTTTTTTTTTTTTTTTTTTTTTGACTTTATTCATTTATTTTGAAAGTGTGCACACACCAGTGGGGGAGGGGCAGAGAGAGAGAATCCCAAGCAGGCTCCGTACTGCCAGTGCAGAGCCCAATGTGGGGCTGGAACTCACGAACCCCAAGATCATGACCTGAGCCAAAGTCCCACGCTTAACAGACTGAGCCACCCAGGCACCCCTGTCTCTGTTTCCTGGTACATATAATATGTTTAAGGATAGTAATTCTGTACAAGGTTGTTGCAAAGTTTGAATGTAGTAATCCGAGTACAGACTTAGTTGATACTCAGTAAATGTTGAGTGATTCTGCGGCCTCTTTGAACAGTTTGCATCTTCCCCTACCAGATCTAGGTAGTATGCATGCTGGGGACTTGAGCTACCAGAATCCGGTTAGCTCAGTGGGGGAAACCCAGGAGCTGTATGGCCCACTCCAGGCCGGTAACTTCACTCTGCTCTGGGCCACAGACCACCACGCGTCCATCCCCAAGCATTTGCCCGGCTAATACCAGCCTGGGCTAATGGCATCCCCGACTAGGGAGTGTTCAGGGCGGGCACAAAGCACAGTGCGATCCCGTCGTAGAGAAAACAGCTCAGACCCGCTTCCACCCCATAGACCACATCTGTGGGAGCTCTGAGGCACAGTCCTTCCTCTCCTGGCTGGACACCTCAAGGGGAGGAAGAAGGGGTTTATGGAGAGGTAGCCCTTCCTTCGCAGCAGGAGCTTCCGTGAGTGCATCAGGCACCTCAGGGCACGGGTGACTGTTTCAGCCTCATGGCCTGACTTAAGGCCCTGAGGACCTAGGCTGGAAGCTGGAAGCTGGAAGCGTGGTCTTTCTTTATGTTCCTGTCCTGAGTGCTGAGTTCAGGTTCAGAAGGGAGAAGGGTGAGGTGGAGATTAGGGATGATGAATTCAGCTGTGGAGATACTCAAGTTTAGAAGCCTAGAGAGGAAAAACCTGGGGAAACACCCAAAGCCCAGAAAGAGGGAGAGAAAGAGGAAGAGAGAGCTACAAGCAAAGACACAGGCAGTTGTCTGAGAAGGGGAAGTGGCCGGGGGCCAGCCTTGCACCCAGCTCGCCAAACCCCAGAGGGTGCCTGTGTGCCTGTGTTTGCAATCCTTTGCTGAATGATACTTCTGTAAAATACAACAAGAAGGAATTGCCAGAGAAATGAAATGAAAAAGACAACAATATACAAGCCTCAGTTGTCTTTTAAAAATTTGTTCTGTCAAATTGCTTTAAAATTTTCTAAGCACAGGGGCACCTGGCTGGTTCAGTCTGTAGAGTATGAGATTTTTGATCTTGGGGTCCTGAGTTCGGGCCCCACGTTGGGTGTAGAAATTACATTTAAAGCAAAGAGAAAAATAACTTTTAAAAAAGAGTTTTTAAATGCCTATTCTCAATTATCGTACCTATGTCATTGGCACACCAGCCCTGGCCCAAGGATTGCACTTTGAGCACCACAGCCTTATGCTATAGAAACTAACAGGTGTCACGTAAAGAAATGCCCCAGAAAGTGATTAAGTTTTACCAGAAACTCAGTAGTGACCCTCAGGGGGCAGCTTCAGAAAAGGGATGCTTACAGAGGCCAGGTTGAGAAGATAAAGAAGGAAAACCGGTGAGTTCAGGTAAACTGATAGACAGCCTCAGCTCCTCCCTCCTCCACCTACCCCCAACCCCCACCAGCTTAAAACCCTTGGCAAGGAAGGTGAGAAATCCGCAGAGCTGCAAGGGTCCTTGCTTCCAATGAAAGTTTTTCTAGAGGAAACCCGTATGTGTTTAAAGAGGGAAAGGAGCTAGTGGAGAGGGAAAGATTTAAAATGTAGCAAATCCCCAAAGCTTGGAAAGCAGGCACATGGCATCCGCCTGGCTCTGCTGTCTCCTCCCTCTGCACTCACCACCCTGTTCCCTACAATCCAGCCTTGCCCAGCGTCTGTGTGCCTTTCTCACAAATGCACCAAGTTCTCCGCTGCCGCAGGACCTTCACAGGTGCCCTTTCCTCTTCTTGGACCACTCTTCCCCCCTTCCCCCCCCCCCCCCCCCCGCCCCAACTGAGGTCTTTCTTTGTATCCTTAGGTCTCAGCTTTAATGAGTGACTTTGTCAGCCTCCCCTGATGCGTCCCCAATCTACGTCAAGTCCTCCTTGATAGTCTCACTTGTGACACCCTGTTCTTTTCCATCACTGACCATAACACAGGTTATTATTATTCGATGTATTTGTGCGTGCTCTGCTTGAACGCCTGTCTTCCTCCCTGGAATGTAAGCTCTCTGAGGCAGGGACTCTGATTCTTTTAGTCACTCCTTATTTATGGAACCCTGACCACAGTGCCTCTCACATAGTTCATGTTCAACATAAAGCATTTGCTACGTAAGTAATTATAGCACTGCACGGTAATAGTAACAGCTCACACTTGTTGCATGTTTGCTAGGTGCTAAGGACTTTACAGACTTTCTCTTTTCTATTCTTGGGGCAATCCTATGAGATAATTCCCGTTTTTCAAGTCAGGAGCAAGAGTTTCAGCCCAGTTAAGTAGTTCATCCCAGGTGAAAAGGCTTGTGAACAATGCATCTGGGATCTGTGTACTGATCTGTTTAATCTCAGAGCCACCAGAGGGCACCTTCCCCAGGGGCAGAGAGAGATTGGAAGCATGGGTAAGAAGCAAAGACATACACTTCTACGTAGTCAGCCACAGTTTACGTCAAGCATGTGCAGGACGCTGTGCTAGACACGGGTGCCCAGAGTAAGGAGCCGTGACTCCTGGGCCATGGGAGGCTTGTGACCATCCTATACCAGGAGGAGTGAAGGGCTAGGACCAAGTCAAGGCCAGCTGGGGAGTGTGCCCTCAGGAGTGTGGGTGGACTAAATTCCATTCAAGGAAGGCCCGAGTGTGTTCAGCTCGAGTTCCTGACAAGTCCCCTGGACGGACAAGATGAGCCTCGAGAGCCTGAGTGGACAGGGCTGTTCTGGTCCAACTGGGGGGAAGTTGTGTGTTACTTCGGAGAAGGAGAAGGAGAGAGGAGAAAAAAGGGAAAGGTGGAATGAACCGGTGAGGTGGCTGATATTTTGTATGTTCCACAGTATGGTCTACCTCCTGACCTTCCTAATGTTCAGTAAAGCTAAAGAAATCATAGAAACTCAAGGTGAGCCACTGTGTATGTTGGGGGTGGGGGCTGGACTTTGCATTAGGTCAACACCAGCAGGACAGGGACAGCTCCTGTGGATGTAGGGGGTGTGGTGAGGGTGATAGCCATTTATTTATCATCCTTACTGATCACCCTTACCACATTTGCACAAATCTCTGCAGGGGGAGTGCAGGAGGGAGTTGGGGTGTCCCAGCTGGCCTCCGGG
Source organism: Panthera leo (assembly GCF_018350215.1). Taxonomy (NCBI): domain Eukaryota; kingdom Metazoa; phylum Chordata; class Mammalia; order Carnivora; family Felidae; genus Panthera; species Panthera leo. Next base: position 153,679,404 of record NC_056680.1, on the reverse strand, counting down.
TTTCATTCTGATAATAACCACTTGAGTGAGAGAAGTGCGAAGGGGGCCCAGGCCTCTGGTCCACTCTGAACGGGCCATCACTGCTCCTTTCCGATTATTAATGTATGCTCTGTAAACATTGCAGATATTTAAAAAGTCCAGAAAGTAAAAGTGAAAAGAAGCCATGAGCCATTCCTTAGCCCTAAGATATAGCTGTATATTTCACTTCCTTCACTTCTTTTCTATGTATATGTGCGCTTACAAAGTTGGGGTTGTATTTTATATGTACTTGACTCCCTTTACTCAGCGTAACAGCATAAACATTCTTTCAGATAAAAGCCACACCTCTTATGTAAGGATTTTCATACCTTCTTATAAGAAACAGTGTTGATTTCATTAATAGAAATCTTTGCAGGAAGAAAATTTGGGGGCATATAATCTCTGGACCAGCCTAATTGATTTGAGTTCTTGTTTTTTGGTTTTTTTCTCCCATCTTGTACAAACCAGAAAGTCCTATGAGTTTGAAGACTTATTGCAATCTTCCTCTGAGAACAGCAGAGTGGACTGGTACGCACAGACTAAGTTGGGGCTCACACGCACTTTATCAGAGGAGAACGTCTACGAGGACATTCTAGGTAAGAGGCCCACATACCTGTGTGTGAGTCCGGGTCTGTCTCTGGCAAGGGGGAGAGGAAATGGGGCTGACCCCTTGAAACACAGACACACACACACACACACACACACACACACACACACACAGAGTCTCGAAGAAATACATGTACTCAGATGAACAAGAGAGCAGGTAGGGGTGTGGGAGAGTGGCCCACGGAGGGACATATGAGAGAAAGTGGGACCGGAGAGGAAAGAGGAAGGACTGGTGCTGAATGGCCATGGAGGCAGCATGTTGCAGTGGGAAACACTGGAGACCTGGGGTCTGAATAGCTGTGATTGAATCTCTGCTCTGCTCCTGATTAGCTGTATAACAGTGAGGGGGGGGACTTCACTTTTCTGAACATCGTTCTCTCATCTGTATAATAAAGATGATGACAGTTACATTGTAGGGCTGAGGATTGGAGAAAATGGAATGGAAAGTACCTGGTTTGTAACAGATGCTCAGTAAACTTAGGGATTACGGAATGAAGGAAAACTAAGGCCACCACGCTCTTCCTGAATCTGTAGGAGTGTGACAGTAACAGGGCATCAAAACTCAGACTAAAATGAATGTCTACTATTTTTAAAAGTAGCTTTGGCCTAAGTTCTTTTAAATTCTAAAATGGAGCTCAGATTCACCAAGTTTGTTTGCATTTCTTTATGTTTTAATGTTTATTTTTTATTTTGGATTTCATTTGCTAATATTTTATTTAAGAATTTTTTTTTTAATTTACATCCATGTTAGTTAGCGTATGGTGCAATAATGATTTCAGGAGTAGAATCCAGTGGTTCATCCTCTACATTTAACACCCAGTGCTCATCCCAACAATGTTTATTTATTTTTGAGAAAATAGCAGGGGAGGGGCAGAGAGAAAGGGAGACAGAGGATCCGAAGTGGACCCTCTGCTGACAGCAGCGAGCCGGATATGGGGCTCGAACTCCTGAGCCATGAGATCATGACCTGAGCCAAAGTCAGACATGTAACTAACCGAGCCACCCAGGCGCCCCTGTTTGCATTTAAATTAGTGAGTTAAAAAGGAAAATAAAATCAATAAATTAGTGAGTTCAATAGTCTTCAGGGAATATCACAGTTTTCAGGGAAGTGTGAGCTCAGCCCACGGTCTGCATGCTGGGGTCAAGGGTGGGAGTGGGGGAAGAAAGGAGCTGGTAAGAGGGAGAAATCCGTACGTGGCCACATGCAAGGGATCGGTAGGGCAGATACACATATACATATGTGAATAGAATCATCAATACCAGAACAAACTCCACAGTAGGAGGAAACACGAGACTTGAGGCAGAATAGATATTTAGCTGAGCTATGAATTTCACCATAGACTGTTTGAATTATAGTGTCCAAGTTTGGGAGATGGGTTGCTGCCAAAGCAGTAGGCTTCCCAGGTCCGAAGCGGGTATGAGATCTGGACTTCTCTTAACAGTGTGTACCTAACAGGGAAGTTTTCAGTTACAGAGAACGGAAGACCCAGCTGAAATAACAAGGGAGTTTGTTGGTTCATGTGACCAGAACTGGCCTATTCTCTCTTGTTTCCTCCCCGACCCCACCTTTTATAAAGTAGGCTCTGCACCCAGTGTGGGGCTTGAACTCACAATCCTGAGATCGAGAACTGCCCACTCCACTGACTGAGCCAGCCAGGCGCCCCTCTTCTCCCTTGTTATCACTCGGGCTAGCTCCATTCTCGGCGGGTTTCCTGTGGTCTTCATGATGGCTGCCGTCAGCTCCCTGGAATCTGTAACTTCCCGTTGGGAAGGAGAGCCCATGTTCTGCACCCAACAAAAATGCCGAGGTTCACGCTGAAGAGACCGGTTTAGGTCCCTTGTTCACCTTCGTAGCCCAGGAATGCCATGCACTGGTTGGCATAAGCTTGGGATGTGAGCCCTTCCCTGAACTGGACACTGAGGCGGAGACTGGGGATGCTCACATTGACTGATGCTCTGAACTTGGAATGGAGTTAACTCCATATATCTAAGAAGGGGGACACAGGGAGTCACTCCAGCGAAAACCAGGGTCCAAGAGGAAGGGGGTGAAAGGATAGCAAGACATCAGACATCCCCACCAGGAGAGGCCGAGACGTTGGGTGGCTCTCTGATAAAGAAAACTTCCGTAACGTTCCCAGTTCCTGACTTGTTGCCTTTGACCACAGATCCACCAATGAAGGAAAACCCTTATGAGGACGTGGAGTTGCACGGTCGCTGCCTGGGGAAGAAGTGTGTCTTGAACTTCCCTGGTTCTCCCACTTCTTCCATTCCTGACACACCCTCCAAGGTATGAGCCCCCCGGGGAGTGGTGCAGGGAGAGGGGTCCCCAGCACCCCCAGCATGGTGGCCTCGAGCAGCCTCGAGCTGTGGGTTACACCGGAGTGCCAGGCCTCCCTCACCTCTGGGTTCCTGGATTTGCCTATCAGCTGCCTGCCTGCTCTAGTTCTCCTGGAAACCCTCTGCTCAACCAAACATCCTAAAATAACATTTTAGTTTCTGGGTCAGAAACCTCCCCAAACTGGGTAAGTAAGATAGCACATCCGTATTATAGAACTGTAAGGAAGAGTAGCCTGACCTAAAACAAAGTCTAAAATATAAGACTGAAAGTTCTGGTACAGAAACAGTACCTTTATAGCATGCCACCATCTGTGAGGTTTTAAATAGAAAAATATACATACATGGAAACCCAAATATGTTTGTGTATGTGGAGGAATATCCCTGTAGGGAACCTAAGAGTAAGTGGGTATATCTGTGGAGTTGTCTGAATGTGAGTACCTGGAGGGCAAGGTGGAAAACTGACTTTTTTTTTTTTTTTTTTTTTTTTTTTTTTTTTTTTTTACCGAATATCCTTTTGAACCTTTTGAAATTTTGTACTAGGTACATATAGATAATATAACTATACTCATGTGGATGATAACTTCAACTCATTGCCAAGAGGATTGAATTTATATTCCTTAGCTTGGCATTAAATAATGCTTCATAATTGATCCCTGGGCATCCATTATTACCTAATTTCCTACACTTCCTACATACAAAAGCTCCCGTCTAGCAAAAGCATACAAATTGCCCCTCTGATACTCTAGGCCCAGATTGACAGACCTTTTCTCTAAAGGACCAGAGGGTAAATATATGAACTCTGTTGTGACTATTCAGTGCTGCATTATAGTGAAAAGCAGCTGTAGACAGTATGCAAACAGATGGATGTGCTGTATGTCAATAAAACTTTATTACAGACACGAAATTTTAATTTTACATACTTTTCACATGTCATGAAATATTACTTATTTTCCAACCATTTAAAAAATGTAAAAACCGTTCTTAGCTCGTGGGCTGTATAGAAACAGGTGGTGGGCCAGATGTGGCCCAGAGGCCACATTTGCCCACCCCTGTGTTAGGTCATTTTTACATCTGCTCTTGGCTCTTGTCTTTCTCTCCCCATCCTTTACAACCCAGATCAATCCTGCCTCCTTCAAGAAGTTTCTAGGCCATTTCAGCCACTGGAACTTCTTCCCCTCTTACTCATTGGGCTAAAGTGTTCATTTTACACCAAATTGTGTATACTGCATTATATCTCTGACGTTGATGATTTCAAATCTGATGTAAGTCATGTAATGTATCTTAAAAACCTCCCCGGCTAAATTATGAATTCCTGAAGTTCCTCAATATTCTCTTTCTTTGTGTCCACCATTAGTGGTTCTACAGTGTGTAATTGATGAAGAAATTAAGTAAAGGAAGGTCAAATCCAGGCCCCGTGTGTCAGTTTCAGTCCCATTGCAGGATCTTCTAAGAAAAGAAGCCATCTTCCTCTCTGGGCTCCATGCATTTGCTGGCAGGTGGGGGGTCCGCACACGAGGCATGCCTTTTGTGCTCAATGGTCACACAGGGAATCTTTCTGCCACCAGTCTTCCTGAAGAGAGTTGAAGGTAGACTCCACCATGAGGGGTGGATCTTATCTAACCAAGCCGATTACTGTAATTCTTGCCGAAGCCAGTTAACTGCTCTTTTTCTCCTCCTATGGAAGAGTGTTGTCATGAATAATCCAGCACAAGAGATAATTAGCAGAGTTTTCCTACTTGCCTTTGAAATGTGTTTTCAGTGGATATAGATGCCTTCGACATTTAGGAAATCCTTCATTTCCCATAGTGGATAAGTCTGGCTTAAAAGAAGGAAGGCTCTCTCACAACCCAGGGTGCCCTTTCGTGTCCCACCCGGCTCTCCCCTGCTCTCCTCTTCACGCGGGGAATGCACCGCCTGCCCCTTAGGAGCAATGAACAACATCTGCCCCAAGCAACTCTGCAGTTAGAGCTGGGGGCTCCTCCCTGATGCCAGGAAATAAGGACTTAACGGCCCTCTTCTTCCCCTTCCTGCCAGCCAGAGAAAACCTAGGCCCTGTGTCACCAGAGCAGCTAAACACAGTAGGTAACCACCTCCACAAGCCTATCCCTGTCTCCAGTTGCCCAGGGTATGTGTCTGATTGCCGCTGATTCCCGCCAGCTGCTTTCAGCCTTTGCACGTCGTCCGCAGGACTCTGTGTCCACGCTCATTCCTCCGCTCTCCCACATCTGGGTATCCGGTTTGTGCCCATTCTGGGGACAGCTGCAGACTTCACCACTTCCTCCGTTTTAACTCATCAAATATTCATGGAGCATCTGCCGCATCTGGGCTGCACCTGGGACCTTAGAACTGGCGGAAGCAGTCCCTTTGTGGCGACCTCCTCTGTCAGCCTCAGAAAGATCCTGTGACAGCTTCCGGGATTCTCATTTAGTGAGACCGTGCCTGGACCCAGCACAGGGGTAAGGGTCAGCTGGACAGACAGAAAGGAGCAGATGTGCAGATGCTAATGCTTGTAGACACACAATGCAAGCTCTTGAGCCGGGGCTATTTTCTTTTCTTGCTACGTGTTACCTCCATCCCCACGCCTGGAATAGCACAGTAAATGGAGTAGGATCTAATTTTGATAACAAAGGAAATCTAGGCTAACGTGAGACATTCTTTATTATGTACTGACTCGTAAGACCTAAGTAGCATTCTCTGGTTGCCTGGAGAGCCCGCCCACACCATCCCCCACAGCAGAAAATCCTGTATCACTTAGCTGTAGCTACAGAGAGGCAGTATCTGGTCGAGTGCGCAAGTTCTAGAGTCTGTCTCCATCCAGAACTTGCTAGCTGAGTGACTTTGGGCAAATGATCTCATCTACATGGATCAGTTTGTCACTGATAAAATAGGAATGATAATAGTACTCTCCTCGTAGGGATTTTATGAAGAGTAATCAAATTAATCCTGGTAAATACTTAGGCTAAGTAGCTACTATTTATGTGCGTTTGGTAAATATATAGAATTGTAATTTTCAATATGTGTTCTTTTTTTAAAAAAAAACAAAACTTTATTTCCTAAAAACAGAACATTCTCATCACAAAAAAAATTTTGGGCGGGGGGGCCGCCTGGGTGGCTCAATCAGTTGCGCACCCGACTTCGGCTCAGGTCATGATCTCATAGTTCATGAGTTCAGGCCTCACGCTGGGCTCTGTGCTGACAGCTCAGCCTGGAGCCTGCTTTGGATTTTGTGTCTCCCTCTCTCTCTGCCCTCCGCCCATCATGCTCTGTCTCTCTCTCTTTCTCAAAAATAAATAAGCATTAAAAATTTTTTTTTAATTTTTTTTGAGAGAAAGAGAGAGAGGGTGCAAGTGAGCAAGGGGGAGAGAGAGAGAGAGAGGGAGAGAGAGAGAATATCCCAGGAGGGGCAGAGGAGGAGATGGGCGTGGGTGTGGGTGAGGGAGAGAGTGAGAAGCAGGGCTCACCTGAAGCTGGGCTCACGTTTTACCCTAAGCTGAGCTTGAGCTCATGAACCTGAGATCATGACCTGAGCTGAAGTCAGATTAATGACTGAGCCATCCAAAATTTTCTTAAATACTGAAAAGTGTAATGAAGAATATAAAACTCATCCATAATCGGGGATTTTTATTTTTCTTTAGTAGATTGTTAGCGTGTGTGTGTGTGTGTGTGTGTGTGTGTGTGTGTGTGTACATAAAAAAGATTTGGGATGATGTCTATATACTGTTGCTGGCCTTTATCCTGAGTATTTCCCCACGTCATTAATTTCCTTTTAAAAACATTGTTTGTTGTCTGCCTGGCATTCCATTGTTTAAATGTAATGTCATCACTTTGTATAATGTCCCAATTGTTAAAATATGCGTGTTTGCTTTCCTATGTACTTCTGTGTGTGTATATTTAAGGAAGTGTTTATGCATTCATGGAAAGATATGTACCTGTGGGTATATATGAGCTAACGGACATGTTTGTGAGATCTAAGTCCTTAGAGGAGGCCTCTATAAAAGAGACCAGGAATGAGGTTAAGTTAGGTTAGGAAGAGATGGGATATTTGGTATCAAGGGCCCTTTCAGTCTTCTTACATCACTGTCTTCTGAGGCAGTAAGACAGGGACAAGAGAGGACAGGAAGGAGTTAAGCCACCAGCCACCATTCGCAGACAAGAAGGGTGAATGAACCCTGGCTTGAGTCCAGGTCAGCTCCCTTTAGGGAGGCATGCAGTTTCCTTGCCGCCCCTCTTCCCCACCAAGAAGTCCCCTGGCCAGGGCCCATCACACTTGGTCCCCCAAAATAACTCATGAGGTTTCCACAGAGAGTTCTTGCCTGCTTTTCTTTTTTGGACACCACAGATCTTTTGCTAGGTCCATTCTATGTGCCTCTGCAACAGCTGGGCCCCTCCCTAGAGGTTATTCCATAGACACAATGGAATTAGGCATATTACCATCAGAGCACATTGGTGTGAGGCTTTCTTTCTTTCTTTCTAAGTTTATTTTATTTTGAGAGAGAGAGCAAGCAGGGGGAGACAGAGAGAAGAGAGAGCGAGAATCCCAAGCAGGCTCCACACTGTCAGCCCAGAGCCAAACACAGGGCAGGGTCTCAAACTCACAAACCACAAGACCATGACCCACGCCAAGCCGAAATCGAGAGTGAAACGCCCAACTGACTGAACCATCCACACGCCCCGAGCGAGGCTTTCTGATCAAAAGCGGGAATCTTATCTGGGCCACAGCCTGATATAATCACCCCTGGGGTCCTATAGTATCTATTCTTTTATACTGTCGTTCAGGTTTGGCCAAATTCTGCTGGTTGACTGATTTTGTAAATAAAGTTTTTCTGTAACAGCCACGCTCATTCACGCACATATTTGGTATTGCTGCTTTTGCACTGCGGTGGCAGAGTCTAGTCGTCGTGACAAAGCCTAAAATATTTACCGTCTGGCCTTTAAGAAAAGGCTTGCCACCCCCTGCTAAGTCCAAGAGTCATACCCTTACCTTCAAAGGCCTTCCACAGATGATTTGATGTCCTCATTGGTGTGTGATCTCTCCCATCTCTTTGGCTGTACTCGCTCTAAGCCATGAAGACTCTCTCTGGTCTAATTTGCTCTTCCTCACCGCTATGCCTCTTCTCAGATTGTGCTATCTGCTTGAAAACGCTCTACCCCAGAGCCCATTAGGTCCTCTTCTCAGTTAAATAGCAGCTGAAACTCCACCCCCTCATGAATGCTCCCTGGACATTTGGGGGCTGATTCTGGGTGCTCTGGAGGGCACACTGGGGCCCCTTTCCCTGGCAGTGTCACCACGGGGAGATGCTGTCACCACGGGGAGATGCAGCCCACGCAGCCTCCCCCCAGGTCTCTTGACACCCTTTAGAGAGTTGTGTACCATGTTCTGATTCCGTTCTGTTTTCTTTCTTCTCAGACTTCTTTATCGGTCAAATCTTTGAACAAACACTCTCACACCTAAAAGTCTAATAAAAACAGATGCCTGCTTTTTGCCAACAATGTGATACGTGATTCTAATACAGTGAAAGAATCGGGGCCATTTCCTTGGATTTCATTGCAGATGGAATTTGGTCTCTAAGAAAGCTTCTAGCTATTCCTTCTTTATGTGCTGGTTTAATTATGAAGATGCGCATAGTGAGCAAACCACACCGGCTTTTTCTGCTCAGGTCTTGTGGTGCTAAGCGATTGATTGCTGCCTATAGACTCGTGATACAAATATTGCAGCAGGCCACTTGGGAAGACTAGGAGTCTTTATTCCTAGAAATCTTCAAAAAGAAAAGGTTCTGGAGTTATTGTTACACACTATGTGGAACTAAACAAGAATAGAGAAATCGATGGAACAAAATAAGATGATTCTGTAAGAGTTTAAGATATAATAAATGTGGCCTTGTAATCTGATAGGAAAAGAAAGACTTATTTATTAAATGGAATAGGGATAAGGTAGCTTTGGGGGAAAAAAATCACTTTAGACTAACATGCAATAAAATAAATGACTGATGGATTAATAAGTGAAATATGTTAAGGGGCACCTGGGTGGCTCAGTCGGTTGAGTGTCTGACTTCAGCCCAGGTCACAATCTTGCAGTTTATGAGTTCGAGCCCCACATCAGGCTTGCTGGTCTTAATGCATAGCCTACTTCAGATCATCTGTCCCCCTCTCTCTGTCCCTCCCTCGCTCGCGTTTTCTCTCTCAAAAATAAAACACTAAAAAAATATGTTCGAAATAAGCTAAGAAAATCCACAAGAAAATGGAATTAAATATGTATTAAACCTCTAAAAATATATAGACTTTCTAGGCAAAGAGAGGCAAGATTAAATCATTCACAAAGGAAAAGATGAACAGGTTTTCATATACAAAGATTTCACATGATCTTAAAAAAAAACATGGAAAAAACACACAACAAAACTGAAAAATAGTTCATATCTGCTCTATATAAAGAGTTCTTCCAAATTAATAAGAAAAACACTAGGAACTCAAAAGATAAATAGGCAAAGAACATAAACAATATGCTAAAGAAAAAAGTAGTTAGCATATTAAAGTATGAAAAAATGAGAAAAACTGTAGTGTATCAGGTATTTTGCTAGGTACTTTATATACCTTTAGCCCATCAAATGCTATTAATTAACTCATTAATTCATTTTAAAAAAGAGACTTTGCAGCTATAATTATAATACAGTGTGCATCCTGGAAGTACCTTTAGAAAGAAGATACTCCAAGTAGTTTTTAAATTTTATTAGTATCTCTTATTTCAGTGTTAATATATTCGTATGGCTTAAACTTTAAGGAGTATTAAAGGTGTACAGTGAAGAGTCTTCCTCTGGCCCCTGGCCCTCCATCTCTGTCCCCCGGAAGAACCACTGTTAGTTTCTTATGTGTCCTTCAGAACTGTCCTCTACATACACCAGCAGGGTAGCTCCTTAAAACACACACATCAGCATGTTATGCCAACTGTTCTACACTTTGCTTTTCATGCTTAACAACAGACATCCGGGGCGTCTGGGTGGCTCAGTCAGTTGAGCGTCCGACTTCGGCTCAGGTCATGGTCTCAAGCCCCACGTCAGGCTCTATGCTGACAGCTCAAAGCCTGGAACGTGCTTCGTGGACTCTGTGTCTCCCTCTCTCTCTGCCCCTCCCCCGCTCGTACTCTGTCTCTCTCTCTCTCTCTCTGTCTCCCCAAAATAAGTAAAACATTAAAAAAAAAAACAATATACATCTGAGAGAACTTTCCATATGAGTACATTAAGATTTTTCTTACACATGCATTGTATTCCATTCTGTAGACGTACCAGATTTTATTTGACCAGCTTCTGCTGATGGACATCATTTCCAGTATTTTGTGTACTTGTATTTTACAAGCCATCTCACAGTGTATAATACGGTTTGCACAGTATAGCTTGCCTCGTACAGTATAACTTTGCCCAAGTCTGGGCATATGGGTAGGGCCCAGTCCTGGAGATGGAATTACTGGGTGAAGCGGCATGTGCATTTGGAATTCTGTTGACAGGGCTCCATCGCCCTCCATAGAATTGTACCAATTTCTAATCCCACCAGCAGTGGACGAAAGTGTGAAAGGGACTCACCAATAACTCCGGTGAGTTACCAAATTTATCTTCACTAATCTTAGAGGGGAAAATGTCTCTTTGATGGGGTTTTCATTTTCTTTTCTCTTATGAGTAAAGCTAAGAATCGTTTTCCATATCTAAGCATCATTGTCTTTCTTTATTTTATAAATTTTCCATCCCTATCTTTTTGCCTGTTTGCCTTTTCATTAATTTATGTGTTACAAAAATGAGTTCTAGAGGGAGTTCATTTTAACCGACTGGGTCACCCAGGCACCGCTAGGGGAGTTAATTTTAAATCAATACAAGATGGCAGAGGGGGACCAGACAGCATGGACCAGGGCCTGTGGAGCCCACAGACCAGCAACCCAACACCAGGGTTAACCACATCTCTTCCGCAACCTTCCTAATACATATTTAAAAATTTGTGGTATGTAAAAAAGAAAAAGAAGATCTGTAAGTTGCAGGGTTTTTGGTTTTGGGGTTTTTTGCTTTTTTACCTTTGACCTTAAAGCAGCTCATTTTTAGAGATAAGACCCCGAGGCTTAGGAAGTGAAGCTCCTTGTATAGGAGGTCCTCAGCTTACCAGCGGGCAGGGGTCAAAACCAGGCTTAGGTCTTCTGACTCCCAGTCCAGTGGGTGTTAGTTGGCTGAGCTCCTGATTTGTACAGGTAAGAGAGCCAGGGTACTCCCACTTGTCTAAAAGGAGACTGGATTGGGTGTGTGTCCTTTGTCATCTTCATGCAGACAGACTCAGCCTACCCTGGGAACAGAGACCAGCTTTCCCTCTCCATCTCATGGTCTGTATCACTGGCACCCCCAGCCATCTCCCAGTTAGTCCCTTTGTATTTATTTGCTCTTCTTTTCTCCTTTCCCCTCCCAGCAGTCCTTGTCCAAACCTGCTTTTTTCCGGCAAAATTCAGAGAGAAGGAACTTCAAACTGCTGGACACTAGGAAGCTGAGTCGGGATGGATATGGGTCCCCTTCCAAAATCAGCCCCCCCTCCACCCCCAGCAGCCCTGATGACACTTTCTTTAACCTTGGAGATCCGCAGAATGGCAGGAAGAAGAGAAAGATACCCAAGGTAAGGCTTGCAGCAAACTTCGTGTGCAGATAGGTCCCCTTTCCTGCAAAGGAAGGCTGCAGAGGAATCTGGGCAGAGAACTGAACACTGGGCCATCTTCTGCCTGCCTCATCACAGGCCAGACAGCAGGCTGGAGTGTCTGAGCCTTTGTCATGATAGTTACTGTGGTCCTGTAGCCTTCCTCTTAGCCCTTCCTCTCCCAGCCTTAGCTCTGCTTGTGATCCCACACCACATTTCCAATGCCCCTCCTCAAAGGGCCTCAAAAAGCAGAGCTCCGTTCCTTGTGCTGTGACTCAGACTTTGGTGAACACCAGCTACAGAGGTAGCATCGTGTGAAGCCTGTGCTCTGGGCCAGCACTTGTCAAAAATATATCTTTCCTGGCTCTTTTCTTTGAGAGAGAGAGAGAGAGAGAGAGAGAGAGACTGAACCCGAGCAGGGGAGAAGCAGAGGGAGATAATCCCCAATAGGCTCCACGCCCAGCACAAGCCCAATGCTGGGTTCAGTCTCACAACCGTGAGATCATGACCTGAGCCAAAATCAAGAGTCATGCTTCACTGACTGAGCCACCCAGGTGCCCCTTTGCTGCCTCTTTTCAACCGGAAAGGTAAAACATCAAAGGATATTTCCTTTTCCTCAGCTCCAGCCCTGCTGTACTGGTCCCTCTTCACTGGCCACTTGGGTACCAACTTCCTATGAGAACTTTTAGAGCAGGAACTCTTCATTTCAGAATACATGGATGGATGGATGGGATTTAGAAGTCATGAAACCAACAATATCATGTAAAATTTTGTGTGGAGAGTTTTGGGGGGATAGATGGAAGAGGGAGAAGATGGTCTATAGGTTTCATCAGATTTCTCAAAGTGATGCATTGACCTGAAAGTCATGGGACATTTACAAGCTGGTTCCTCCTGACAGTTTGGTTAATCAGTATTTTGAGCCATAATTTTACCCCTACCACACCCGTTCCCAACATTCTCATTCAAGTGAAGTGAAGTCACCTTGACAATCAGTGCGTTCTGAAGAGTAAGGGCAGCCAGGGTCAGGTGATTGAGAAAAGACTAAAACCCACAGCCTGGTAGGAGGGGGTTGTAGGTGGAACAGGGGAGAAGACATCTTGCTGACAGAGGGCAACTGGAGGGACAAGGGTGGAGCCAGGCCTCCTCCTTCTTCTACTCTCCTTGTTGGGCCTTGTCCTGCCCAGAGTGTGGTGCAGGTTGCATACTGATTATTTGATGTTTGCTGAATGAGCTCCACTAACACATGGACCCAGTCTCTTTCAGCACAGACTCACTCCCGGGCGTCCCGTCGACTGCATTCCACAGTCACTGTCCTGTGCTTTCGTGATAGCTGCTCCGGGGCCCCCAAAGTGTGGTATCTCTAGGCACTCCCTTAACTCCCCTTCCGCTTTTTCTGGGACTGTTCATAGGTCTCTGAAATATCAAAATCCTACATTTGCGGAATAATTAAAAGTGACCGTTCACATCTGTACTGACAGCCTTACCATTATTTTAACAAATGAAACAGAGATAATCAAATGAATTACGTGTTGGGTTAAAAGAGCTTTAACACAACTCTTAAGTTTGAGTACATGATTTTCTTACCAAGCGTTTAACCTCTGTCTTCTACCCCTGTCCTTTTACCCATCACTCCCCCATGTACTATTTTAATGTCTTTTATTTAATTATTAGAAAAAAATGGTTTTAATTTTTTTTTGTTTTTAATGTTTATTTTTGAGAGAGAGCGTGAGCAGGCAAGAGGTAGAGAGAGAGGGAGACTCAGAATCCAAAGCAGGCTCCAGGCCCCAGGCCCCGAGCTGTTAGCACAGAGCCCAACGTGAGGCCCCAACCCACTAACTGCGAGATCATGACCCGAGCCAAAGTCGGACGCTTAACCGACTGAGCCACCCAGGTGCCCCATTTTTTTTAATTTGAGAAAGAGAACACAAGTCGGGGAGAGGAGTAGAGGGAGGGAGAGAATCCTAAGCAGGCCCCATGCTCAGTGCAGAGCCCTTTGTGGGGCTCAGTACCACAACCCTGGGACCAAGACCTGAGCTGAAATCAAGAGTCAGACACTCAACCGACTGAGCCACCCAGGCACTTCTAATATTTTTTAAGGGTTTTTTGAGACTGAGGGAAAGAGAATGCGTGTGCGCATCTTATGAAAGTAGAGGTGGAGGGAAAGCAGGGCTAGTGCTGCCGCTGTGTATGTGTTTAATTTGCAAATGCAGCATTTCGTTCCATGTTAAGTTACTGCCTGTAATGGAAGTGTCACCGGCACTTACACAGTGCACAGGCACTTGGCCTGCCCCTCCCCCGCCCATGCTCTGTCTCCCTCTCCCTCAAAAATAAACGTTAAAAAAATAAAATACTACATTCACACTGTTATACAACCATCACCACCATCCATCTACAGAACTTTCCATCTCCCCAAATAGAAACTCTGTACCCGTGAAACACTGACTCCCCATTCCACCCTCCCCCCCAGCCTCTGGCAACCACTGTTCTTCTGCTTCCTGTCTGTACAAATTAGCCTATTCTAGGTACCTTACGTAAGTAGAATCTTACAATCTTTATCCTTTTGTGACTGACTGATTTCGCTTAGCATAACATCCTCAAGTTTCATTTATGTTCGAGCATGTGCCCAAACTCCCTTCCTTTTGAAGGCTGAATAATATTCCCTTGTATGTACCACATTTGGCTTATCCATTCATCCCTTGATCGACATTTGGGTGTTTTCACTTCCTGGCTATTGTGAATAATACTAGCATCTCATTTATGTGTTGTCTTATTCCATAGGAAATGGGGCTAGCATTAATATTCCAGTGGTTAGAACATGTGTGAAAACCAGCAAGTGCCATTTCATGGGTCTGAAGCAAATGGCTGCTTCATAAGAACAAATATAAATAAGCCACACTGCAAGGATTAGGCGGTGAAGGCAGAGACCTCATTCAGGTTCAAGGCAAAGCCAGGACAGGGTTAGGAATGAGGAATTCACCAAGAGAGCTGTCAAGGCCAGTGTTGGGCCACCTCGCAGGACCCAGAGTGTGCAGGTGTGCAAAGATGTGGCAGGGCAGTGTCCTAACAGTCTGCAGAGCCGAGGGGCCAGGGCCCAGGCCCGCCACGAGGAGACCTGGAGAATGAGCCACCTTCCTCCATTGGCGGTCCAGCACTCCGGCTTGTGGAGAGGAGCTGCTGAGCTGCTTTAGGGACTGGGACAGAGGGACGGAGGGCAGAGATGGGGATTGGCAACAGCTAACCCACTGTGCCCACCTGCATGCCCATCACCCAGTTCATCATAGAACATCCACTCTCCAGTTCTTCCAGTGCAAAAAAGAATATAAAAGTTTTCAAGGCAGCTTATAAACACAGCTCCCCTTTAAAATCACCAGTTGGGGGGGGCGCCTGGGTGGCTCAGTCGGTTCACTGTCCGACTTCGGCTCAGGTCATGATCTCACGGTTCGTGAGTTTGAGCCCCGCATGGGGCTCTGTGCTGACAGCTTAGAGCCTGGAATCTGTTTCAGATTCTGTGTCTCCCTCTCTCTCTGGCCCTTCCCCTCTTAAGCTCTCTCTCTCTCTCTCTCTCTCACAAAAATAAATAAACATTAAAAAAAATTTTTTTAAATAAAATAAAATCACCAGTTGGGGAGTACCCAGCTGACTCAGTCAGAAGAACATGTGGCTCTTGATCTCAGGGTCATGGGTTCAAGCCCCAGGTTGGGTGTAGAGATTACTAGGGAAAATAAACTTAAAAAAAATAATAAATTCACCAGTTGGTTTGCCTTGACTATACACAGGTAGACTTCCCTTCCTCACAGCCAGGTGGAGCCCAGGAGGCTTCCACTGGTGAAATTTGCAGGTGCCGTAAAGCCTGGTGGGAAGCGACCCAGGGCTTCAGTCGCCCGATGGGTCTGCTAGAGTCAGCCTGGAAAATGTGCTGCTCAGTAGTGGTGCCTGCCGAGCGGTAAGAGAGATCATGGAAGGCCTTACAAGTGTGGATGAGCATTCCTCCGCAGGAAGGGTGGTATGTGGGGTGCAGGGCATGGCTATGCAGCCCTGAGCTAGAACTCGAAAGCTGCTGTAATCCCTGCCCGCTTGCTGCCCACAGCTGCTCACACAGTCTTTGGCGTGTTTCCTACAAAACGGGCCCTGCCCGGGAAGCTTTTTATTTTTGCTGTCTCTTCCCGTTTCTTCCCCCACCACCGCCCCCCACCCCGGGGGGCACAAAGACTGCTCCCAAATCACAGTGACATCGCAGCATCGAAGGGGGAGCGACTGTCGCACAATTAGCCAATGAAATTGCCTCCCTGTGTCTCAGCTGGATATGTTAGTATATTCAGACCTCCCCTGTTCATACATCAGGGAGGCTGGCGGCCTCCTTTACTGTCCTCGACAGTCCTGTTCCTGTCTGGTAGAAAGGAGTAATTGAGAGATGCCAGTGGGCCCGTGGAAAGCGGCCCCTCCCTCCTCCTTTCCTGGCCTTCCGCCGTCCTGGAAGAGAACGAGCAGCAAAGGAATCCCAGCTGCACATGGAGAGGAAGCCACTAACACTGGCTTTTCTTCTCCCGGTGTCTGGCAGTTGGTATTGCGAATCAATGCCATTTACGAGGCCCGGAGAGGAAAGAAACGTGTGAAGAGGCTGTCCCAGTCAACAGAGAGCAACTCAGGAAAAGGTATGACCCCCCGCCACCATCACTCGCCCCCCATCAATCTGAAAACAGATTCTTCCTAAAAGAGGCTTCCTGTGGTTCAGAGCTGGCTCACCAAAGATGAGAACAAGTCAGCCCTTTGTAAGAATCTCCTGCTGTCCACGGGACAACGAGGACCCGGGAAAGACCTCAGCCTGGTGGCCCGTCCCGTGGTCCTTTGACTGTCCACCCATCAAGTCAGCCCAGTGCCGCATGCTCTGAGCTCACCATGGGAGCAGTTCTCTTTGCTTAGCACACATACAAGGAGCCAGTCTCTTTGGCTGTATTGTTTTCATATAGGTACCATCCAAACTAGAGCCGCATTCACGTGGAAGTACATTTAGTTGGACAAAGACATAGTTTGTCCATGACATTTAAATTGACAAAAAGAAAATAGCCCCTCTGAAGTAGAAATCTTGGATTTACGTGACTGCATGCAAAAAGTTTCCTGTGTTAGAAAAACTCACACACGCTATTTTCTTCTATTGCCATTTTTTGTTTGTTTGTTGTTTTTCTGTCCAGTGACAGATGAGAACAGTGAGTCTGACAGCGACACCGAGGAGAAACTGAAAGGTGAGAAGAGCAGGTGGTGTGCAGGGCGCATGCAGATGGCCGTGGCGCTTCCTGCTTAACGTGAGAGACAGGACAGAGTGTCCTCGCACGAGCCGGTTGGGAAAGGCGTGAATGTGAGGGGACAGGGAACCCACAGGGTTGCTCAGGGGCCGGTCAGTCCTGAGCATGACCAGGTGGGACCTGTTCGGTCACTGAGCCTGTGGCTCCAGAGATCCAGGGTGGATACCACTGCAGTGGCCCCCATTCCTATGCCTTTCCGTTATCACTGTTTTTCACTGCTGGCCTGGGACTCCAGGCACCTGGGCTCTTGTCCCACTCCCATGAAAATTGCTGTAAGATCAGGAGGAAATCACTTAAGATCTCAGGGCCTCTATTCCTCGTCTGTCAAATGAAGTCACTGAAGTAATTGGTCTCTGTAGATCTAAATTCATTGACTTCGGTATAGGCTTTAGTGAGTTTTCCACAATTTCTCAGACCCGGGGTGGGGGGAAGCCAAAAAAAGCCATAGCCCAGGGCTGCTGAGGGAGGTGATGGGGACGGGTCTGCTTGGCATCCCTGCCTCATTCACCTCTCACGCCCACCTGCTCCCTGGCCCACCTCTACAATGAAGCAAGTCCGTTTCCATCACATAGAATGATGGCGGGAGGGAAGGTGGGTGGGAGCTCTGAGTTAGTCATGTCTCTGCCCGTTCTGTCACACAGATGTTCACAAAGTTCCCTGCTCCAAAAGCCTTGTGGTCTGGATTGTGTCACATCCCACAAACTGGAAGATGAAGGGAATAAGTGAGGGGAGGAGTCAGCGTCCCCCACCCCATCTGACAGAGGGACGCAAAGATTACTCAAACCACTGCACCGAGTCCACACAACAGACCCATGGCTGAGCAGAGCCCCCGCGTCCCGGGCTTCCGCGCCCCCCACGAGCCGGGCGGCCTATCCAGTGTGGCTCGCCCCGAAGTTGGCAGGGACCCCAAACAAAGGGCTCTGAGCTAATTTGTTAAATGCGGGAACACTTTTTTAGGATTGGAAGGAACACACAGGCTGTCACCGCCCCGTGCAGTGCCTCGTTGGGAAGACAGTGGCGCACTGGCACTCACTGTCCCTGTCCCCCTAGCTCACAGTCAGCGCCTGGTCAATGTGAAGTCACGCCTGAAGCAGGCTCCGAGATACCCATCCCTTGACCGGGAGCTCATGGAGTACCAGCAGAGGCAGCTGTTCGAGTACTTTGTGGTCGTGTCACTGCATAAGAAGCAGGCCGGGGCTGCGTATGTGCCAGAACTCACCCAGCAGTTCCCTCTCAAGGTATGGGCCCGGCCTCTGTGGCCTGCCAGGGGACTGCGGCGTTCTTGCCAACTTCGTGCTGGTATTCGTGGCTTCCGGGAGGTGTGGGAGTCTGAGGGGCGCTTGGTGTCTGGGATCTTGAACGCGGGTTGTAACTAGGGTATATCAAATGCAGAAAGCTGCTGCTGGAGAACTTGGGAGGTCCCAAGAGGTGGGAGATTCAGAGACTCACAAGTATGGACAAAAACACTGACTCACTTCCTGTGGTCACTGTGCTGTCCCTACCAGCTTCTTCGTCCTCCCCATCTCCCTATGCAGCCACGTCTCTCCCCAGGCTATCCTAGAAGCCTCTTTCCCATCAGCCACACGACTGTCCCCTGGGAGTGTGTGTTTGCTGAACATCTGTGCGTGTGCTGTGCACCTCTGGGTGTGCACCAGGTGTGCTAGGATCCCGTTCTAAGTCTAACATGGTTCGCGGCTGTGTGGATGTGGCTTTACCATACATTAAATCAGGTACCCAAAATGCACTGGCACTCAATAAAGCCTAAAATAGCATGGCCAATAATATATATATATCTACTTATAGATATATCTTATATCTACTATATATATATTATTGTTATATCTATATATATATTGTTATATATATCTATATATCTGTATAGAGAGATATATAGATATGTTATATATATATCTATATATATAGATATGTTATATCTATCTATATATATCTATATATATATATTGTTATATATACCGATATATATATATCTATATATATTGTTCTTAGTCTTTGACATCACTATTAAATGGGTTCCACCACATTTCAATTCAGTCCACCCAGAATTTACTGAGACCCTATTACATTCAAGCTGTTTTCTGCTTGGCCCTACTGTTACAAAGATGAGCAGAATATGTTTTCCGTCCTTAAGAAGCTTACACTCTGACAGGAGGTCATAAGATAAGCATACAAAGACTCTTGAGGCAGAATGTGACACTGTACGTGGCCTTCAGACAACGAAGGTGTTCAGAGACAGGAAGAGGGGAGGGAGGATGTGTCCTGGTCCCCTGAGGGCCTCCTTCTGCTGCCACTGCCCAAGCATAATCCCAGCATCTATGCTGGGCCAGCTTCCTTCTGTCCTGTCCACTGTGGTCCAGTGCAGTAATCAGGTCCTTGGAGTTTAGGACGGAAACTAGGTATCACTGAAGGAAATCATGGGCACCAGCCCTCCAGACTGGCTCTGTTCACCTGCGTCCAGCTGACCTCCAGGGATGGTGTCCAGAAAACCCCAAAGCTATGAGTATGCCCACATTTGGTTGAGGCCCACACGGAGCAAGCACCCAGGCACAGAGGACTGTTCTTTTATCCTGTTTACTTCCCTCGGGGCCTAGCACGGTGTTGTACTCGTGGCAATATTTAATCAGTGTTTCAGGAATAAAGGCCTTAATTCATGAATTAATGATTGAATCACTATAACTATTGAATGCTTATAGTTTCCAACCTGGAATCCCCAGGCTCCTAGACATCCATATAAAACTTTTGAGCGGAAACATGTATAGTCATTGTTGGAAAGTGGACCAATCTGGAAATGTATCAAGAAAAAGTCCTCTATAATCCTACTCCACAGAGATCATTGCTGTTAGCATTTTGTTATGTTTCCTCCCAGACTTTTCTCATAGTGTAATTTTCTTTCTTTTTTTTTTCATTTTTTAAATTTTGTTAAAGTTTATTTTTGAGACAGAGAGACAGAGCATGAGCGGGGGAAGGGCAGAGAGAGAGAGGTAGACACAGAATGTGAAGTAGGCTCCAGGCTCTGAGCTGTCAGCACAGAGCCCCACGCGGGGCTCGAACTCACAAACCATGAGATCATAACCTGAGCTGATGTCAGACACTTAACCTACTGAGCCACCCAGAACCCCTCTCATAGTGTAATTTTCTAACAAAATTGATATTGTACGTTGTATAATCTTTGCATCGTGTTTTCTAATCTTTGCATCGTGTTTTCTAAATGTATCATTATTTATAAACATATTTCCTATAAATTGTAAAACATTTTTTTAATTATATAAAGCTCTGTTATGTGGGTATGCCCTAATTAACCAGTCTCTTTCTGTTGGAAATGTATCTTGTTGCCAGTGTTTCTTTACATTTCTATTTTGAATGCTGTGTGATTACTCTGTGCATGCATTTTTACAGATCAGGCTATTTTATATCTTCTTGCCTTTGCTTCCTCCTATCTCCTCCCTTCTAACTTTTTCTTATGGTTTTTATCCCCCACTTCTAGGGTCACCTTGACCAAGATTTCCCCTCCATACTTGCACACTAGAGATCATGCCTGCCATGTTCCATTAAAATGCTTGATGTCATGTAATTATCTTTATGACAGTTCATGCAGACTGGGAAATTTTCCAGCCATTTATGATCGCTCGTATTTGTGAGATACCTCTTTATGTCTCACTTCCCATAAATGAGCTTGTGTGCATGTAAGAGCACCCATGGACACATATGGGTTGATAACGCCTATGTTGATGACAAGGTACAAGTGTGTACACACGTATGTGTGTCGTGCATGTGATCTGAGGGTGGGCGCATCCACAAGGATGGGCCAAGTCAAAAAGTGCTGGAACTCACCTCCCTACAAGGCCTACTCTTTAGTTCTCTAAGGGTTTCCACTGTGGAAAAATGTCATTGTTCTTTCCTTTTGTGTTCTTTGGAGTTTATGGGCCTTCACTCTGCGATGATTAATGACCCCTTCCAGCAACTACACCCAGCAGGTATTTGCCTCTCTGTGAGATTATCCAAGGATAGCCAAAATGAATGCTTTGGCAACGGTCTGAGCTAGTGAATTATCAACTCAAAAACTGCTCCTGGACAAGCTGGAATCTCATTTGTTATGTTTCATCATGGATGGAAGAGGGAACCATTATTCTCTCAGTAGTGACTATTGATTCTGAAGAACAAAAACCAAAGGACAATTAATGACTGGCTTTAGGTCTATAAATGGTGGCTGTGTTTCATTCATTGATAGTTGTCTCAACCATTAATATTAGTAGCAACTTTAATTATATTTGCTCTAGCCCAAGGGGAATCATACTAGAAGTAGGTTTTATTTTTCTAGTTTGTTTTTTTTTTAATTTTTTTAACGTTTTTTCATTTTTGAGAGACAAAACACAAGCAGGGGAGGGGCAGAGAGAGAGGGAGATACAGAATCTTAAGCAGGCCCCAGGCTCTGAGCTGTCAGCACAGAACCTGACACGGGGCCCAAACTCACAAACGACAAAGCCAAAGTCGTACGCTTAACTGACTGAGCCACCCAGGCGCCCCTAATTTGTTCTGTTTTTTAACAAGAGGATATTCATCCAGTCTATGATGTCAGATAAAGCAGAGAGAGACAGAGATTGAGAGACTAGAGATTAAGATTCCTGGAGCACCTGGGTGGCTCAGTCGGTTAAGCGTCCAACTTCAGCTCAGGTCATGGATCTCACAGTTCGTGGGTTCAAGCCTCCTGTCAGGCTTTATGCTGACAGCTCATAGCCTGGATCCTGCTTCAGATTCTGTCTCTCCCTCTCTCTCTTTGCCCACCCCGCCCCCTCACACTCTGTCTCTCTCTCTCTTTCAGAAATAAATAAGCATTTAAAAAAAATTAAAAAAAAAAAAAAAAGATTCCTAGCTAGATTCCACACAAGTTGTGTGATCATGGGCAAGTCACTTAACAGGTTAGGGTTTATTTCCGTATCTCTTAGATAAGAATGTCATGGAGTGCTGGGTGGCTCAGTCAGTTAAGCGTCCAACTTCAGCTCAGATCATGATCCCATGGTTCGTGGGTTCGAGCCCCATATAGCTGTTAGCTTCATGCTGTTAGCTCAGAGCTGGAGCCTGCTTTGGATTCTGTGTCTCCCTCTCTCTCTCTGCCCCTCCCCCCTCATGCTCGCGCGCGCTCTCTCTCTCTCTCTCTCTCTCTCAAAAATACATAAACAGTAAAAAAAAAAAAAAACTAAAAAAAAAAAAGGATATCACACTTGATGATGTCTAGTTTCCTTTTGATTCTGACATTCAAGGTCACTGAAATTCATTGAAGTTTACAGTATAATATAATTTGACTGGATGTATTCACTAAGAAGTGTCATAAAATGTCTTTGCATGGATCGAGGCTTTCTTGGGCCCAGAAGTTGGAAGACCAGATTTGAGGCTCTGTCCTGCAGATTCATGAGTCTCCTAGTTGAAGGGGATTGCTATGACACTTTTTCCTAGTTGATTAAAATAGTTATATTCCAGAATGTTAAACATCAAAGATATTTCTCTAAAAAAGACCAGTTTTTTTCTCCTGACTTGCCCCATGAGACTAGAGTTGACCGTGCCCTGGGGAAAAAAGGCCCCAGCAGACTGAGCTGCAAACCCTTCCCAAGGTTAAGGTGGTGGTCTCCACCGTGGGAAGGTGGAAGATGTGGTCTTGCCAAACATCTGCCTCTCTCTCCACCATGCTGGGGTTTATTCCCCAACCTTGTCTCACCCTTTTCCCTGCAGTTGGAAAGGTCTTTCAAGTTCATGAGAGAGGCTGAGGACCAGCTGAAGGCCATCCCCCAATTCTGTTTCCCTGATGCCAAGGATTGGACTCCTGTCCAGCAATTTACCAGGTATGTGCTGGTGTATCCCTTCCCTACCCCGAAAAACTAAGGCAAGAACCAGGGAGGGCATCAGAGATGGCAGATGTCATAATTCAATCCTACCATTAAGCGATCCCGATGGGCCCCAGGCTAGAGGTTTTCCCCACCGTGTTTTAAAATGGGTATCTTTTAGAAGATACGAATCACCTTGCTAAGCATGCCCACTGAACGTGGGCATACATTTGGTTTATAAGCCTTTGTGAAGGGCAAACATAATTCTTGGTCTAGGAGATGCTAGAGAAACATTACCCATCACCCTTTCCTTGTCCCTTGTCCCTGGAAACATTTCTTTAATAGCCCATCCAGCTGTTACTTGGACTGGGTTTACATTTCTGCTTTAACCCACATTGTCACATACCAAAATTTTTGTTATCGGATGTGTCAGCAATTGACCAAACTCAGTAGGCTGCATACCCTGTGTTTGAGGGACGCCATGTTCCTGAAAGTTGGCCCAGCAGTCTCTAAGGGCAGTCTGAGCTTCCGGTTGGCTCTGAAGAGACAGTTCTCAGGGAGGGTCACCCGAGGGGCACTTCCAAGGGGGGCACAGAACTGCCGCAGTCTTCAGCTGCTCCTTTACTGAGTCACATCCCTAGGACAGCAAAGGCCATCTCCTCCTGGACCTCACTGGGGGCAGGAGTCACAGTAGATTCTCCATCGGTGACTGCTGTGTTTCGGGCAATGGGACGGTTCAGGTGATAGAATGCTCTGAGAGCTCAGGGTGAAGAAAAATCCCTCATTCCTCTCAGGGTGCACTGGCATTTTGGGTCTCCCTCTCCCTAACACAGACCCCAAAACTATAGGCGCACAGAGTCCCTGCACAGAGATGGACGGGCAGGACAGACACAGGCAGGTCCCTGTGATTGCTCACTGCCTGGTGTCTTTTGTTGTGTTCTGCTTTGTAATGCACTTTTGTTTCCCCAACCACAGTGAAACCTTCTCATTTGTCTTAACTGGAGAAGATGGGAGCAGAAGGTTCGGTTACTGCCGAAGACTGCTGGTTAGTACATTCAGCTCTCGGTCTGCAGGAGAAGAGGCAGGAAGTGTGACAGGTTAATCAGGGGAGTTAAAAACATGGAAGATTTGGGGGAATCACCTAAGTCTCACGGGTAGAAGGGAACAACAGTTCTGTCTCCTTTAAGAAGAAAATACTTGCTCCGTTATTTTCCTTACCAAATGAAAGGCCTTTCTCTCTTTAAGCCAAATGTCCTTTCTAATAAAACATGCTACACAGACCCAGAGAGCTTATAGTGCACATTCATAATGGCTGCTAAGGGCCAAAGAAAGGTAGTTCTCTTGTTCATGATGCAGATCATTCAAGAGTGTGTTCTTCAGGGGCTCCTGGGTGGCTCAGTCGGTTAAGCATCCAACTTCGGCTCAGGCCGTGATCTCACCATCCATGAGTTCAAGCCCCATGTCAGGCTCTGTGCTGATAGCTCAGAGCCTGGAGCCTGCTTTGGATTCTGTGTCTCCCTCTCTCTCTCTGCACCTCCCCCACTCACGCTCTGTCTCTCTCTCTAAAATAAAAACATTAACAAAAATTTTTAAGTCAGGATTGGATTCCAATGAAATGACCATGCTAACCCATTTCAGAGCTTGTCTTTTTGAGACTCATTCTTTTGAAAATCTTCAGTAGAAGCAAATCGTTTCCCCCTGAGTATATTTGAGTCTTTGAAATAAGCTGATATAATTTAGAGTCAAGAATAATGCACAGCATACAGAAGGTATAGTCAGTAAATATTTGTTGAATTAATAGTGAATAAAAAGTATGGGTAGCAATTTAAAAAGTTAAGTGGGGAAAAAAATAAAAAGCTCAGTGGGATAATAAGTTTTCTTGATAAAATTACTATGACATAGTGAGATTGATTTTCCTTTTGGTTTGAAAATTAGCTTAAAAGGCAGTTTCCAAAAAGATTTTTCGGGAATGATTTCTGACTTGGAATTATCATTCTAATAAGCAACATGTGGTTTCAAGGTAACTCCTTAAGAGGAACCACAGGGATCTGGGTGAACAAGTTTAGCCTCCTTCCTTTATGGCTCCATGGGCCATTTTGAGTGCCTCCTGTATGCACAACACCCTCAATTTGGTCCCTTCAAGAGAAGAAAGATATATATACTACATGGCCAGAAGTGCTTCCCACTTATAAAATGGGGTATGGGTAACTACTTACCTCAGTGCGTTTTCAAAAGGTTCCGTGTGTGGAAACATCTGGCACATGATATGCACTTAAAAATGTTTGGGTTCTCTTCTCTGAAGTGCTAACACTCATGATTTCCTTGTGTTTCACCCCAAAAAGCCTGGTGGCAAAGGGAAGCGTCTCCCTGAAGTTTACTGCATCGTGAGCCGCCTGGGGTGCTTCAGCCTCTTTTCAAAGGTGAGGACTGGGGCCTTAGCGGAGGGAGGACACAGGAAACACCCCCCTGGTACTTTTATAAGCGTATCCTGACATTTTCCTTCCCACTTCTCTTGTCACTGATATTGGAAATGAGAGCTGATGAAGATTGGCGCCCAGGAAAAGGGGGTGGGGGGAGAGTCAAAATAATTGCAGGTGGAGGATGGAAGGGGGTGGAGGATCTTCCCAGAATATTCCTTATGGTTTACCTTCGTACTTCTCAGCCCTGTCTTTTGTCATATTAGCTTTTGCATGACAGAAAGGCCACTATAATGGATGGATGTCTAAGTATCTGTGTATATAATATGCGTGTTGTGTGTGTGAGAGATTTATTATTGTAATTGTGCTCTAAATCTATCAAAATCCTTAGTGTAATTTGGTCCTCTTTTTGGGAAGATAAGCCAATGTATCAAGACCTAGGAACTGCTGTATTGAATTGGCTCATCCATTCTACTATTCGGTGGGTAGAGAGAAGCTAATTACTATCATATATGATCATCTTAAATATTAGGTATAATCCAACATTCATTTCCTACATTAACCAGACATGACCATCTAATCCATAAATTGATTTTAAGTTCCTCTTGAGCATATATTTTAGTCTGAGCTTTCTTTTGAGAACTTAAGTCCTATGTGTACTGTGCATGGATGGAAAGCAGCATTTCCTAAAATCATTCCGAAATAAGTCTACTTCCTGCCCACCATACACTTATACTCAGAGGAAGCCTGACTTCTACTGATCTGGTGTAACCTCTTGCCTTGGTAGAACTTATACTTCTATTCAAGTCTGTTAGAAATAAAGGATGATATCAACTTGTCTGTGTTCCTCCCTCCACTTCAGTGAGGTGGTAAGCCTTTCACATTGAAGTTGGTCATTTGCAGACTCTAGGAAAGCTATGCATTGCTGCTCATGCGGGTCTTTCTGAAGGGGTTGTTTAAATTGTTTTTTAATGTTTTATTTATTTTTGAGAGAGAGAGAGAGAGAGAGTATGAGCAGGAGAGGGGCAGAGAGAGAGGGAGACATAGAATCCACAAAGCAGGCTCCAGGCTCTGAGCTGTCAGCACAGAGCCTGACATGAGGCTCAAACCTGTAAACCACAAGATCATGACCTGAGCCAAAGTCAGACTGAACCACCCAGGCGCCCCCCCCCCCACCCAGGGGGGGTTTAAACATGGAAATAAGGCTGTAGGTCACAGCCTTTGCTGTTCAGAGAATGCTTATGAAAGGGAGAAGTGGAACCGCTCCCATGAGTTAGTCTAGCATCCAGTGGCAGCTTTGGAATTCACATGAGCCCCATTGTTTTGTCGTAGACAGGGGCTGACAAGCAAGTAAACGTATTAACATACTGTATGTGTGCAGTTCTGTGTTTTCATGGTAGTTTTGTTACTGGGGATATTGAAGGGTGTGTATGATAACTTGCCAAAGACCACACAGCAAATATGCTGGATAGAACCAGAAACAGAGCTTTAGCGAACTGATCTCTATAAACTCGGCCTATTTCCAGGTGAGGGACAAGGATGACTAAAATGACAAATTGTCCTTTTGTACAGAAAAAGGAATCAGGGGCGCCTGGCTGGCCCAGTTGGTAGAGCATGCAGCTCTTGATCTCAGGGTTGTGAGGTCAAGCCCTACATTGGGCCTGGAGACTACTTAAGAAACAAAAACAAAAAAAACAAAGAAAGAGGAATCGTCTTTAAGAAGAACAGCTCTCAGGGGTGCCTGGGTGGCTCAGTCGGTTAAGCAACTGACTTCGGCTCAGGTCATGATCTCACGGTTTGTGGGTTCGAGCCCCGCATCCGGCTCTGTGCTGACGGCTCAGAGCCTGGAGCCTGCTTTGGATTCTGTGTCTCCCTCTCTCTCTGCCCTTCCCCCACTTGTGCTCTGTCTCTCTCTCTCTCTCTCTCTCTCTCTCTCTCTCAAAAAATAAATAAAATATAAAAAGAAAAAGAAGAACAGCTCTCAGGGGCGCCTGGGTGGTTCATTTGGTTAAGTGTATAACTTCCACTCAGGTCATGGTCTCATGGTTCATGGGTTCGAGCCCCACATTGGGCTGTCTGCTGTCAGCTTGGAGTCAGCTTCAGATCTTCTGTCTCCCTCTCTCTCTGCAGCTGTCCTGCACACGCTCTCCCCCCCACCATCTCAAAAATAAGCATTAAAAAAAAAGGAACACCTCT
Source organism: Panthera leo (assembly GCF_018350215.1). Lineage (NCBI taxonomy): Eukaryota > Metazoa > Chordata > Mammalia > Carnivora > Felidae > Panthera > Panthera leo. Next base: position 153,652,044 of record NC_056680.1, on the reverse strand, counting down.
CAGAATCTCTGAAGAAAGGTATATCATTAAATATGACTACAGTCACACTTTGTAACAAACCACAGTAGCTTAAAGCAGCAATCATTTATTCTTCCAGACCTGCAGGTCGGCCGGGGCTCAGCTCAGCTCATCTCCCTCTTCCCCCCACCCCTCGGCTTGCTCTTGTGTTGTGGGTAGGCCGGGGGTTGGCTGACCTGGGCTGCCTGGTCTCTGCTGTAGGCTGCAAGGCTGGGGTTGGGGCTGGCTCACATGTCTGTCATCCTCCTTGGACAGCGAGCTGGCTTGTGCAGTTCTCCAGCAGTTCCCGTGGCTGTGGCAGAAGCCCCAGAAGGCCGCGGAGACACGTAAGGCAGCCTTCCTGAGGCCTAGGCTTAGACCTGGCACACTGTCACTTCTGCCTCAGAATTCTTCATCCTTTTGTTATTACCACCTAGCCAGAGTTCTAAGATTTTTTTTTTCCTTTGGGGCACCCGGGCAACTCACTCGATTGAATGTCCGACTTGGGCTCAGGTCGTGATCTTGTGGTTTATGAGTCTGAGCCCCGTGTCAGGCTCTGTGCTGACAGCTCAGAGCCTGGAGCCTGCTTCACATCCTGTGTCTCCCTCTCTCTGCCCCTCCCTCTCTTGCACTCTCTCTGTCTCAAAAATAAATAAACATTAAAAAATTAAAAAAATTAAAAAAGATTTTTTCCTCCTTCATTGCCTCCCCTCATAAAATTCTTTTTAATTTTTTTGTCATATTATTTTTTTATTGTGCTAAAATATACATAACATAGAAGTTACTATTTTAGCCATTTTTTAAGATTTTTTTTTTTTTTATTATTTTTTTTAATGTTTATTTTTGAGAGAGAGAGAGACCAAGCATGAGCAGGGGAAGGGCAGAGAGAGACACACACACACACACAGAATCCAAAGCAGGCTCCAGGCTCTGAGCTGTCAGCACAGAGCTCAACGTGAGGCTCGAACTCACAAACCTGGAGATCATGACCTGAGCCAAAGTCGGATGCTTAACTGACTGAGCCACCCAGACGCCCCTTAAGATTTTATGTTTAAGTAATCTCTATACCCAATGTGGGGTTTGAATTTACAATCCCAAGATCAAAACTCTCTTGCTCTACCGACTGAGCCAGCCAGGCGCCCCTATTTTAGCCATTTTAAGTGTGCAGTTGATTAGCATTATGTTCATTCACATTGTGTGCAACTATCACCATCATTCATCTCCAGAATTTTTTTACAATCCTGAATTAAAATTCTGCACCCATTCAACACTAACCTCCCCGTTCCCTTCTCTCCCCAGCCCCTGGCACCCACCATTCCACTTTCTGTCTGTGTGAGTCTGACTACTCCAGGATCTCATGTAAATGAAGTCATATATTTATCCTGTTGTGACTGACTTCTATCACGTTAGCATATGTCCTCAAGCTTTATCCATATTGGAGCATATGTCAGAATTTCCTTCCTTTTTAAGGCTGAATAACAGTCTATTGCTTGTATATATCACATTTTCTTTATCTGTTTATCCATAGATGGACATTTGTGTTGTTCCCACCTTTTAGATATTGTGAATTATGCTAACCTGAAAATGGCTATTCAGATGTCTGAGTCCCTGCTTTCAAATTTTGGGAATACATACCCTTTTAAGTGTGAAATTCCTGGATGGTAGGGTAATTCTATATTTAATTTTTTGAGGAACTGCCACACGTACAATCTTTTTAATTTTAATAAGAAATTTTATTTAACCCATATATCTAAAATACTAGTATTTCAGCACTTCATCAATATAGTCATTGATATTTTACATTCTTAATTCTGTATTTTGAAATCTACTGAGTGTTTTTACATTTATAACACACATCTCAGTTCAGACTAGCCATATTTCAAGAGTTCAATACCTACACGTGATATTATTATAAATGGGTTTTTTAAGTTAATTTGTTTATTTTGAGAGAAAGAAAAGGAGAGCGTGAGTAGGGGAGGAACAGAGAGGGGGAGAGAGAATCCCAAGCAGGCTCCGTGTTGTCAGCACAGAGCCCGATGCAGGGCTCAGTCTCACAAACTGTGAGGTCAAGATCTGAGCCAAAATCACGAGTTCCATGCTTGGGGCACCTGGGTGGCTCATTCGGTTAAGCATCAGGCTCGGGTCATGATCTCACGGTTAGTAAGTTCGAGCCCTGCATCAAGTTCTCTGCTCTCTCTGCTGTCAGCACAGAGCCCACGTCGGATTTTCTGTCTCCCTCTCTCTCTGTCCCCCTCCTCAAAAATAAATAAACATGAAAAAAAAGAGAGAGAGATGGGGCACCTGGGTATCTCAGCCGGTTAAGCATCAGGTCATGATCTCACAGCTCCTGTCTTCAATACTTGTGTCGGGCTCTGTGCTGATAGCTCAGAGCCTGAAGCCTGCTTTGGATTCTGTGTCTCCCTCTCTCTGCCCCTCCCCCATTTGTGTTCTCTCTCTCTCTCTCTCTCTCTAAATAAACAAAAAAAATGCTCAACTGACTGAGCCACCCAGGTACCCCTATAAATGGCACTTTTATTAAAACTCTTTGATCCACAACTAGATTATGGAGGGTCTTACATTTAGACCTTTTTAGAATGACAGTTTTATTGAGATGAAGTTTGTAAACCATAAAATTCACCCTTTAGCACATCCACACAGTTGTGTAATTATCACCACAATTATAGGACATTTTTATCAACATTTTTATAGAAACCCCTATACCCATTAGCAGTCACTTTCTACTTCCAGAAAGCAGTCTGCTTTCCGTCTCTATGGATTTGTCTCTTCTGGAGTTTTTATCCAAATGGAATCATACAAGAAGTAGCCTTTTGTGACTCGGGTCTTTGACTTAGCCTAGTATTTTCAAGGTTCATCCCTGCTAGAGTATGAATCAGTATCTCATTCCCTGTAGTGGCTGATTATGGCATATAATGGAACATCACATTGTGTTTATCCACTCTTCAGCTGATGGACATTTAGGTTATTTCCGCTTTTTGGCTACAATGAATAATAGGTTTTTTTGGGTTTTTTTTAATGTTTATTCATCTTTGAGAGACAGAGAGAGACAGAGCATGAGTGGGGAAGGGGCAGAGAGAGGGAGACACAGAATCCGAAGCAGTCTCCGGGCTCTGAGCTGTCAGCACAGAGCCCGACGTGGGGCTCAAACTCACGAACCATGAGATCATGACCTGAGCCGAAGTCGGAGGCTCAACTGACTGAGCCACCCAGGTGCCCCTGCTGTGAACATTAATGTGCCAGTTTTTGTGTGGACGTATGTTTTCATGTCTGTTGGGTAAATGTCTAGAAATGTAATTGCTAAGTCATATGGTAACACTGTGTTTAACCTTTTAAGGTATTGCCAGACTGTTTAGCTATTTTACATTCCCACCATCAGTGCATGAGGGTTCCAATGTCTCCACTTCCTTGCCAACACTTACTATTGTCCATCTTTTGGTTATAGCCCTCCTAATGGGTGTTAAGTGGAATCTTATTGTGGCTTGTGTTTGCATTTCCCTAATGGCTACCCCCAGAGAAACTTTAAATCCACAGATATACTGTATATCTTTTTATGTACTGTCGCCCCTTAAAAGGCTTACAAACCATTATAGTATCTAAGTTTTTTTCATCACCATCCCCAAGAACCAATTTTTATCCCCTTAGGGACAATATCGCTCCCATTAAAAATGCATATGTTAGCCCAGTAAGTTACATGTCCAAACCCAAAGTCAAGCGGGTCAAGGAACTTCACCCCTTGGTGGAAAGAACTGCAAAGGCACAAGGCAGAGGAGGGGTACACAGAAAGGAGATTTGGGACAAAACCGTATGGGGTGAAAGACGCTTAAAGTTTGGCCTGATGAGGACAGCAGGGCTTCCCCATAATTCTTCAGTCGCTGTGGTGGGCCCACTTCATCGAGAACAGAGCAATACCTTGGCACCCTGACATCAGGATAGCTAAGCTGCTTTGGTGACCCTTGCAGATCTTGGATGAGGTGGAAAAGCGACGAGGCATCTCTCCTGCCCTGGTACAGCCCCTCATGAGGAGTGTCATGGAGGCCCCTTTCCCAGCACTGGGCAAGACCATCGTCGTCAAGAACTTCTTGCCAGGATCAGGAACTGAGGTAAGCCATCAGATTCCTATTGTCTCCTAGAGGAGACAATGGCCCAGACAGCCAAGTCCCAGTAAACCAAGCAAGGGGCTGGCTTTCAGTGGTCTGTCTCATCGCCTGATGTCACATTCAGGTGCATGTAAAATCCACCCCAAGTCCTGTCTATCCATTCGAGGATTCATTCCCAGACAGCATCCCCAGAACTATGTCATGGCAGTATATGATGTTTCTTTGCATGACCTTGGCCCCACAGATTAGGGACCTGCATTGAACATCCTTAGCTACTCTTAATAGCCCATTACACTCATAGATAGCATTTGAACCCATTTATGTTTTTGGTCTCCGTCACCTCTATAACTTCATATTGTAAGATAGATTATTTTCAGGGAAGACAAGTTCAGGTACTACTTTTTTTTCACCTGTCTAGGACTTTGAGGCATGTTCCCCTCCTTGGCTGGGTTGGGATTGAATGCAGGATTTTGTTTTTCTCCTTCCCATTCCTTTTATATGGCTCTGTGGACATCAGAAGGTACATCCCATCCAGCCTGAGTATCTATTTATTTCCAAAAGCCCTTGAAAAAGCGAAGTCACCTCTGGAGACAGGGGAGGGGAGGATGGGGAGGGGAGGATGGGAAGGGGATATTCTGCCACAACTCATTTTCCCAGAGCAGAGAGAAGCATTCTCCCTGTTGCTGGAGAGTCTTGCACTGTCCTATACCAGATATAGGCGACTTGGCCATAGGGATATTAACATTAACGTGCCCCACTGTGTGGGCAACACCGGGCAGGCATGGTGCTCAGAGTAAAACACTGGTCTCTGCTCACTGTGAAGGAGTCAGCTATTAAAAGAGAAAAACAGGAACGCCTGGGTGGCTCAGTCAGTTACACGTCCGACTTTGGCTCAGGTCACGATCTCATGGTTTGTGAGTTTGAGCCTCGCGTCGGGCTCTGCACTGACCGCTCAGAGCCTGGAGCCTGCTTCAGAATCTGTATCTCCCTCTCTCTCTGCCGAACCCCACTCGTGTGCGCTCTTTCTGTCTCTCTCCCTCTCTCAAAAATAAATAAACATTTTAAAAAAAGAAATAAAAAGAAGAAGAAAAGCACACACAGGAGTAGTGACTTGAGATGAATTTGGGAACATTTCAACAAGTACAGAATGAGAAACTATGCCCACTGAACATACAAGCTGTAAGACACATCATAGGGAAGGGACTGGTATGGGGTTGGGCTCACTGAGAAATGCCTTCTACAGGAAGTGAGTCTTGAAAGTGTTGCTTGGATCTTTTGGTCCTTCTCCGTGAGCCCATGACTCCATTCCAGCAGGTAAAATTCCCTTGTGAGGCAGACACTTCCCTGTGGGACTCTAAGTGATGGGATAGCAACAGTCATGGCACTTCCAGGGAGGGGCGTGGTCCAATATGTCATCGCCAGCCAGAGCCACCAGCCATTTTGGGTCAAGGGCCATTGATTCTGCCACCCTATGTCCCCACCTCCATCCGAACTGTCCTCACACTCAACTGTGACAGAGTCACTTCCAAGTGTACCTGCTCCCCAGTCTCCTAGGATCTTTCTTTTCCCCAGTCGCCTTGTCTTCCTTGTTTCCTTTGCCTTTTCCCCTGCCAGTGGGTGCCCCCTGCTGAGGACCTCAGAGCCCCCGGCCTGTGGTGCGGCCCCTCCTCACGGCTGCTCCTGTTCCCCGGCAGGTGATTGAACTGTGCCGCCCGCTGGACTCCCGGCTCGAACACGTAGACTTTGAGTCTCTCTTCTCCTCTCTCAGCGTCCGCCACCTGCTCTGTGTTTTTGCCTCCCTGCTTCTGGAAAGGAGGGTCATCTTCATCGCAGACAAGCTCAGGTACCAACCGTGGCCTCTCCTACTAAAGTGTCTGAATGATGGTCGGTCTCGGGCTGGCTGGCACGTGTAGGGCAGGTGATTGTCGGGGACTGCCAAGGAAGCACCCTGAGGGAAGAGTGCGGGTCAGTGGGCAGCGAGGAGTGGAGATCTGTAAGGCACAGCGGTTCTGAAACACCGGGTAAGCCCACGCCTCCCTACACACTTACCTGGTTTGCAGCCTGCCTTCCACCCGTTCCACTGTGTGCTGGGCGCTCTGCCGTGTGCTGGGGGACCGACGGTTCTAGAACTGAGCAGACCACCCAGTACTGTGTTGTAAAGGCTTCCCAGAGCAGTGTGTTCTAGACAGGAGGAGGGCCCTCCTCCTCAGAGGAAGCCAGTTCTGGCTGAGTCCTAAGACTAACAGCAAGTAGAAAGCACATTCCAGGCGAAAGGAGCAAGGCAAGGAGGCCGGAGGCCGAGCGTGACACCTTCAGGAACTGCAAAGCCGTTGGCTGCAGCTGAGCCCAGAGAGGAAGGCCCAGGAGGAGGCAGGGAGCCAAGGTTCACAGACGGCTGCAGGGTTGTGCTAGAGCACAGATGTATCCCAAAGACGCCCCCTCCTCTCAGTGCTAAAATAAATTACACAGAGTCACACACACCTGCTCGCTGCTTGGTAGGATGCCCCCCACGTCCTGTGGGTCACACTCAGTGATTTGCAAAGCCCACGTCACAAAGCAAGGAAGAGCCAGAAGGAGATACAGGTAGGGATTCGAGTTAATTCTAAACTAGGAAGAAAAAAAAAGAATTCCTGGCATTTTCCTCCTTTCAAAATACCGAATCAGAGCCTTCTTTGCTTTGGAGCTGAGGGCACAGCGGCACGGGCAGTGAGTGAAACTCCACGAGGGGCTGAGATGTGGGACCCAGTCAGAGATGGCCAGCCAACCAGTGAAAGCAGATGAGGCCAACCGAGGAGTCCATCTGGAGAGAAGAAATGCCAAAAACACAAAAATTAAAGAACCGTGGTTTGCAGAGGAAATCTGACTCCCAAGTCTGGAAAACAAAAGGGAGGAAGAGGAACAGGGAAAGAGGAATGGCAAGGACAGAAGGTATGAACGTGGAGTTCATCAGGAATGTGGTAGGAAATGGAATCCAGTCCTCTCCTCCCGCGCCAGCCCATCTGGTCATCTTGGTGATGCTCCTCTCTGGATAGCAGCCACTTGGCTATTCCCAGCCCGATCCCACCCTGGCCTTTAGCGAGCTATTCACTTTTACTGTCGTGGTTATTGCACTCCCTGTGCACTGGGGTCCGCTCAGGAAGCGGGCCGGCACTCCGCTGGGCGCAGGCAGCTCTCCAAGCTCGCTGGGCACTGGGGAGTTCAGATGGGAGAGTTCTCAAGGTTGGGGCTCTGGGAGCTGAGGAGGAGTAATAACCCTTCAGTGGCCAGGGTCGGATTTCATGGACATTCTAGTAGCTGTCTGTATTCTCTGGAAGCCCCGCTCTGTCCCCCAGAAGTAGAATTCTCAGGCTCGGCCGTGGGGGAGGGGAGAGTGGGGAATCTCAGAAAGGCCTAGGCTAGAAGCGATTGCCAGCCAAGTAAACGTGCTGCCCACCAGGATTGGCGATGGAGCCAGACAGTCCCCTGAGGAGCTTGCTTCTGGGCTGAAGATGTTAGGCTCAGGAAGGTCCAGCCTGAGAAAATGTCCAGGCTGATGGGCATGGCTGGAGAGGAGTGTGCCCTCCCCAGGCTTCCTCCCGGGCAGAGGAGAACACAAAATATCATCTGTGTTTCTTGTCAAAGTACGATGCAAGAGAGGTGAGAACAGAGAGGGTCAAAGACAAATGCATCCCTGAAGGGCAACAGAGTGGATGTGTCAGGCTTAGGGGACCAAGACAGCTGGAAGGGCTCAGGACAGAGATCTCTGGGAGGAGACCACCACCTCGCCCTCCCACCCCCTCCCTGGACACATTTCTGGGTTGATGGGTTAAAGCCCCTCCCACAGAACTGCTGTAAGGAGACAAAGGAAAGAGAAGGAGCCCCATGGCTGTAAATGGACCCTGCCCAGTGGCTGCATCTTGTTAGTTCTACCATCCCCTCCCCTCCTGCTCTGGGCAGCTTTGTGGGGAAGACAGGTCACCAATGTGGTCAGACTGGAGGCATTTGGAGTGTCCCCAGCTTCCATGATGCCTGGTATTCTGCCGGTAGAGACTTAGTCCCTTGGACAAGCAAACACCCGTGAGAGGGGAGAGGGGTAAGATGGCAACTGTGGATGCTGCAGGGACATGGAGAACGTTGGTGCTGTCCTTGGGTCCAGGGCTGGGCCACAGTGCAGCTAACTGCTGTGTGTGTGTATGGAAAGTATCTTAATTACATTTTTAAACCCTTCATGGCCTTCAGACTTGCAGCCCATCTCTCATCACACAGGACGTGGGGCCTAGGGGTGACCCCCCCACCCCCCGCCCCCAGGAGGGAGGAAGCCTGAACATCCTCCACTGTTGGCCTTGGGTCTCCTCATTTATGAAACAAGGGCTTGTCTGCACCCAGGTCCCTTGTCATTCTGACCTGCTTGGGCTCCCATGTCATGTTGGCCCCAAAGGCAGCCCGTACTTTTCCTGTTACAAATGGCTCACAGTGTTATCTCTCTTACCCAATAACTTATGTTTCTATCCAACACGAGTTCCATGCAGACCTGAAGAGGTGGAAAAATAAATAAATAAAGGCCCACAGAGCTGAGGCTGGAAAAGAAGGAAACACAGCAGGCGGGAGCCAGAGGACAGTAACAACAGGCAACCGTTAGGAGCCCTGGAATGTTGCCTCTGGGCCAGGCTCTTGGAAGGGTTTGACCTGTATTCTTTCAGACTCCTGACAACTCAATCACATAGCTTCTATTATTAGGAAACTAAGAAGCACACAGAGGTTAAGACACTTTGCTCAAGCAAGCCAGAGGTTAGTGGAAGAGCTGGGACACAGGCAGCCTGGCTCCAGAGAAAATGAGAAGGAAGGAGGAGGAGCTGGCCTCATTTGGTCGGGGGGGTGGGGGGGTAGGGTGCAGGGCGGCCATGCCTGTGACCCCACCTACAGAAATCTATAAGGAAAGTCTTTTTTTTTTTTTTAATTTTTTTACATTTATTTATTTTTGAGAGAGAGCACAAGTGGGGGAGGGGCAGAGAGAGAAGGAGACACAGAATCCGGAGCAGGCTCCAGGCTCCGAGCTGTCAGCACAGAGCCCGATGCGGGGCTCGAACTCACAAACCGTGAGATCATGACCTGAGCCTAAGTCAGACACTTAACCGACTGAGGCACCCAGACGCCCCCATAAGGAAAGTCTTTTTAAAAACATGCCATTAAGACCCCCTTTGTGCTTGGCAGTTAGGCTAGAATTGTCTACGGAAGAAGCTGAGACTTCTGTGGTTTTCTCCCCAGGCTCTCCCTCTCTTATGGCCTTCCATCTGGGGCCTGGAAAGGCAGGTGGGTCCAGATGACCCCCACACTCTCTCCTAGCTCTGAAACTCCCGGCTGCACGGTCAGAGTGCTCTGGGCCTCCTGGGACTGTGCTTCTTTGTGCCTTGCCCTCCCAGTGACCCTGGCCCAGAACCTGCTAAGGGCCCCATTCCTGACCCAGGACTCCCCTCCTCAGGCATCCTGTGCTTTCCAAAGCGTCCCCGGGGATGACCACCTCGTGTGTCCAGCTGTGCCGTGGGGGAGGGATCATCTAATTTCTGCAGGACCTCTCCAGCTCAAGTGCTGCCTGACTCTGTGAACACGCTGATGAGGGAAGGTCAGCACTGCCAGCCCACATCTCCCTGCCCTCGGTAGGCTCTCTCCTCTCCCAGGTTGATCTGTTCAGTAGAAATCACCTGGGAAGCCTGTCCCAGCTACTTGGCGTCTGCGATTCTAATCCTAGACACCTCAGAGCTGGTGTGATGCCGAAATAACTGTGTGCTCATTGAATGCCCCTCTTAACATCACTTGGGTTAAAGACAAATACACACCATGTTGTGGGTCCTCTCCAGGATTCCCAGGCCTCTGACCTAGACTGTGCCCAAAGCTGGGGCCCTCTGCACCTCCTTTTACAGCTTAAACGGTCTACTTCTGGAGGCCTCAGTTTTGGGTTTCTCGGTTGTGACCCCTTCCCTAACAGGCCAGCTAAGCCTGGGACATCGCTGGGATGCCTGGCTGACTCAGTCAGTGGAGCATGTGACTCTTGATCATTAGGGTTGTAAATTCGACCCCCACACTGGGTGTAGAAATTACTTAAAAATAAAATCGTGGGGCGTTTCAGTGGCTCAGTCCATTGAGTGTCCCGACTTGATTTGTCTCGGGTCTTGATTCCAGGGTTGTGGGATCATGCCCCACATCAGGTAGGCTCTGTGCTGAGCTCTGTCTCTTTCTCTCTCTCTCTCTCTCTCTCTCTCTCTCTCTCTCTCTCTCTAAAATAAGAAATAAAATAGGGATACCCCAGTGGCTCAGCATTTAAGCGTCCAGCGTCAGCTCAGGTCATGATCTCACGGATCCTGAGTTTGAGCCCTGCATCGGGCTCTGCTGACAGCTCAGAGCCTGGACCCTGCTTCGGATTCTGTGTCTCCCTCTCTCCCCGCCCCTCTCATGCTCCTGCTCTGTCTCCCTCTCTCCCCGCCCCTCTCATGCTCCTGCTCTGTCTCAAAAAATTTTGTTTTAATAAATAATAAATTCTTTTTAAAAAAGAAAAAAGTGACATAGCTAGTGATCAAAGCACAGAAACTCCACCGAAGAACATCACACGTGTGACGCTGCTGCGTGAAAAAGCCAGAAGCCATGTTGTCCTCTCCATCCTGCTCTGCTTCCCAGCTGTCCCTCCAGGACCAATCTGTGTGCACCTAAAGCTGCCTGATTTACGGGCAAAGAGCCATAAGGAACTGAAGGGTTCTCTGGCCAGGCCATGACAAACTAGGGCTTGGGGGACAGTGGCTGGCTGCAAGTTGTGTGACCTGGGAAGGTGCAGGAAGAGAGCCTCCCGCATAAGCTCCTGTGGCAGGAGGTGGGGTGGGGGGGCTTTCCTCCTCCTCACTGGGCAAAGTACTCCCCCCCCCCCCACCACCACCGCACATGCTCCCATTTCCAGCCCTGTCCAGCCAGACGTTGAAGCAAGCCTCCCGTTCTCCTGATTCCTCCCAAACCTTGTGACACCGCAGAACAGCGCATGAGAGCAGGACATGCCACAAGCTCCGGGAGTGGCCGCGTGGCTTCCCAGGGTGGACGGGGGCCTGCATTAGGCCCGTAGTCATTCCGCCATTCCCTCCCCTGCCACACAGCGTTCTCAGTCTTCATTGCCGGGGAGTCTGCGCACTGCAGGCGGAAATAGCAGGGACTTGTGGCAAATGCTGAATGAGTTATGGAAGAGTTTTAAGTCGAGCCAAAAATCTATCAAACTTAGAATAACATTTTTGCTCCGTTTCATCTTCAGGGTGGACCCTGAGTGTTTCTTAAGGCCCTGTCAAGCCGAAGTTTTGACAGATGGAAAGGAAAGAATGCTGTTGTGATGGCTTGTTCTGTTGTCATAGCAACCCAGCTAAATATTTGCTCATACCCCTTTCTTCATTGCCCCGATGGTAAACATTTTGTTTTTTAGTTTATTAATTTCAATTCCCAAAGTTTTGACTACATCTACAGACCAGGCTGAATAGTGAAGTCAGAGCTGCACATAAACAAATCTGTACAAAAGTTTTAGATGGGACAGATTTTTAACATTTAAGAAATTCACTTTTATCTTTCTGGAGTCCATGAAGGCTAGAAGCCAAGGGACTGTTGGCTGATGATAAGTAGGATCAGGTGGTCAAATCTTGACACATACCGGAGTTTGCGCCGTGCCTTCCACACCTGGGTAACTACACAGATAAGTTCGTAGGTGGCTGTGCATTTTCATCCTTTTGTGTGCTTCTGTCGGTTCATTGTTTCATCGGTTTCTGTAAGCCTAAGTCCTCTGTCCTGCCTAGAACCAGTTGTGCTCAGCAATGCTTACCGTCTGTCTGAGACAAGGTTGGCTTTGTGAGCCTGCCCTCTCTAGGCAATGAGCTTGCCTGAGGCCGACCTGCAGTTTTGGTAGCTGCCCCCTTGGTGGCCTGGCATCCAAAATAGTACTTCATGGGGCACCTGGGTGGCTCAGCCAGTTGAGCATCGACTTCGGCTCAGGTCATGATCTCACAGTTTGTGGGTTTGGGCCCCGTGTCGGGCTCTGTGCTGACAGCTCGGAGCCTGGAGCCTGCTTCGGATTCTGTGTCTCCTGTTCTCTCTCTCTGTCTCTCTCAAAAATAAATAAGCTTAAAAAAATTCAAACTACTGCTTCAGGGGGCACCTTGGATGGCTGAAGCTCGAGTCATGATCTCGCAGTTCGTGGGTTCAGGCCCCACATCGGGCTCGTTGCTGTCAGCACAGAGCCCCCTTTGGATCCTCTGTCTCCCTCTCTCTGCCCCTGCCCTACTTGCACTCTCTCCCTCTCAAAAGTAAATAAACACTAAAAAAAAAAAAAGTAGAACAAAACAAAAACAAGAAACTATTTCAGAGGTCCTCAGCGTGGCTGACAGAGGTACATACATTTAAATCAGCAAAATTCTATGAAAAATACAGTGCTAGTAACATAATGACATCAGTCTGATTAAATATGAAGGGTCAACTACCTATGTTTGCATATGAACACCAAAGATGACATGCGGAGCCGGATTAAGAGACTAGCATAACCACAAATTGTCTTCTACTCCAAACCCATCTCAGGGTCACATGCTCTCAGGCGTGCTTGCTTTGTGTTACCGCCTTTTTTGGAACTTACTGCCAGGACTCAAAACCTCTCCACTGCTTTTGTCTGTTAGTTCACTGTTGCTGTTCTGTCCTATCTCCGTTAACGAGCCCTAGAATTGTCTTCCGATGACCAGGTGTAGTTCTTTTCAATTTCCAGCTCTTCCCAGTTCCTGGCTTTCTCTCGTAGATTTGTAGTTTGTAAACATTTTGCTGGAAGGAGTTTAGAAATTATCTAGTCCATTTACTTATTTGATAGATGAGGAAGTTCAGGGCTTTTACCTGAGAGCATACGGGGAGTAGCAGACCCAGTTGGCCCAGTTTTCTTGAGGCCCAGCCTATGTTGTTGTTGTTGTTGTTGTTGTTGTTTAATTCAGCTACACGTCACTTCCAGGTTTACAAGTACGGCAATGGAAATATAGCAGCCAGTGCCATCCATCTCCCACTAGGTCTCCCCAGGCACCAGAGCAGACCGAAGTTCGCCTTTCACTCCAGTTCCTGGGAATGATGCACCAGGAGAGATGCCTTGCTTGGGATACTAACAGATGCTGATGGGTCATTCCTGAAATTCCTGGGGAGTCTGTCTAACTCAGGAAACTCATTGTTGACTTTTCTGGCACCATTTTACAGGAGGCTCTGTGCTCTGTTCTTTCTGGTTCCCAGATGAGCTGAAAGGTTGCTGAACATAGTAAGCCCATATTGTGGCACAGGGGCTTGGTCGCACCCCCGTCCAGGAGAACTTGAGCGCGCACAGGCGCATCCCAGTGGCTCTGGGCTAATGCTTCAACCCTCGTGAAGCACTGCCAAGTAGCAAAGCATTCTGGGACCTGGCCCTTCTCCCCTGTGCCCATCTTTAAACCCTGTGGCCCAGCCAGCCTCACACGTGGGCATCATCTCCCTCCCCTGCTTTTGTACAAATTGATCCCAGATGCAGGCTGGTGTTCCTTTCCTCCACCCCCACGTAACACAAGCCAGCTGGGAGGGCTCTCTTCCTAGGACTTCCTCCAAAAACCCTGCCTCTCCTCCAACCAGCAGGCCGCTCAGGGAGGGCATGTGACGAGCTTGCTTGAAAAGTCATCCTCTGTGTCCCCCAAACCAAAACCTGTTCTTTCCATATTCCTAAGAGACCACCCCCCACCCCCATGGAGACTCACCTTCACGAGTCTGAGAATAAAATGTCATTATGGCTTGCAGCAGAGACCGAGGAAAGCACAAGCGACACTCAGAATAATCCCTTCTTTCCTCCTCTACCACTTATTTTGGGGGAAGAGTTGTCACTGTACTCTTGGCAGAATTTGACCTTTCCTTCCAGTATTTCAAGAGGGGGAGGTGTATTTTTGTCCTTTGGGGCTTTTTTTTTTTGTTCTGTTTTGTTTTGTTTTTAGCGTGTTGGTGTGGGCTAGCGAGCAAGAGGAATGAGACACTCCTCAGCCCTGCCCACCTGTTGTCGTGAGCACACCGGGCCCCCTTTGCGCCTGCCCGGAGGTGCTAATGATAACCAGGTGCAGAAACATTGGGCTCCAGCTGCAACAGCACATCAGATGATTTGAAAACAAACAGAAACCACTTGTTCGGAGAAACGGCAGTGGCAGCGCCTACCTACATGGCCAACGGGGTCCCCGGCTGAGTTGTCATCGTGGGTCCCCTTCAGAATTGAATTCTGGTGACCTTTAGGTCAGTGCATTCCAGCCGCAAGAGTGAATTTGATCTTCCTCAGTAACACGTATCCCCCCCACTGTATGTGTGAGGCTAGCACTCATAAGAGCTGGCACTGCTTATCGTGTTTCCTAACCGGTTCCAACTGCCTTCCTTGTGCAGCCGGTGCACACTCCCCGCAGCTGAACGGGGGCCTGCCTGACCTCCGGGGGCCTCGCCCACTTAGGGTTCCCCTAGGAGCCACAGGGAGCCCTAGCAGCAGAGAGAAGCGAGCCACCGATCGCGCTTTCTCCTTCCAACCATGAGGCCACAAGAAAGCAAAAGGGCAGAAGGCCTTTTCTTTGACTTGGGAAAAAAAAGTTAAACTTATTTGTTTTTCTATTGCAGTGATTGAGAAAACCACAAAAGGCTTCTCTCTGTGCCTCTTCAGGCCTCCATTCCTCTCTCGGGATCTCTTCACTTCCTCCGGTCCCCGGGCGCCGCCTTGCTCCCCACCCTTAATTCAGAGGTCAACCTCAGCCTAGGTTTCTTTAGCTATAGAATTCCAAAGGAGGGACGCCTGGCTGGCTCTGTCGGTGGAGCAAGGGACTCTTGACCTCAGGGTTGTGAGTTCAAGCCTCACGTTGGACATAAAGCTTACTTAAAAAAAAAAAAAAAAAAATCAAAAGATGAATTCTATCTCTAAGGTGGCTCCAGGTTTAAACTTATGTGATTTTACAACTTCCCTGGGGTCAAAAGTGCTTAAACCACAACTCTAAAATGTAAATGAACTCTTCAGCGTGAGCATTGCATTTTTATTTTCCGGTAGCAAGTGGAAAGTGAGAGCCTCAGAGATGGCTGAGGTGGACCCCGCCAGACAGCGCCCTCCGTGGGGACCCGCCACTCTCCCTCCAAGTTCTGTTTAGGAGCTCACAACAAATGTGCTGTAAAAAGAGACAGGTTTCATACATGAGGCTTCATTCAGGGAATTCTTTCCTACAGTCTCCTTTAAGGTCCCTCTAGTCCCTTGGGAGTGAAAGCCAACCTCCCAGTAAAAAATGGAACATACCAGAATTCCAGTTGAACCATCTCTGTCCACCTGCCTCCAACCTCCAGTTCTTCAGTCCAAGTCATTGGCTTCAGACCCTTTTTATTACAGACCATGATGAGAAATGCATTTCACGTCCAGACCCAATGCCAATATCACATACATACACACAGATAGTTACACCTGAAACGCATTGCAACACACTGTCTCTTGTCTCTTCTTTCTGTTGTGTGTGTGTGTGTGTGTTTTTTTAATGTTTATCATTTTTGAGAGAGAGACAGAGCGTGAGCAGGGGAGGGGCAGAGAGAGGGAGACACAGAACCCGAAGCAGGGTCCAGGCTCCCAGCTGTGAGCACAGAGCCCTATGTGGGGCTCGAACTCACCAGCCATGACATCACGACCTGAGCCGAAGTCCGACGCCCAACCAACTGAGCCACCCAGGTGCCCCTTTTTTGTTGTTTTTAATGCTGATCACAACCCACTAAAATTATTTCAGGACCCAATGATGGGCTGCAAAGTATAGTCTGTAAAAATCCACTCTACTTAACTATCCTCCTTTATTTTTTAACGTTCTTCTCGTTTTCTTGGCTGTGTTCTCACAACTATAGTATGTGAGCAGATCACCTTTGTAGACTGGTCACACACAGAGTAGTTCTAAAACTAAAGAAATTTAGAACAGAGTAAATTCAACACATTCGTGATCAAGAAAATTAAACACAAATGGTGTGCAACTCACTGAAAGTATAAACATTCCTGGTATCTCAGAGAAAGTGATGCCTTAAGAAAATGCTTCTCTGCTTTGAAAGAAGATTTTTTGGAAGACAGAAGTCACCCCAAACCACTGGCTGAATGATTGCTGTTATTCTCCTTGGTATAAGTCCTGACTTAATTATTCTGGGTCACTGTTACTCAAGAGGGTATTACATACTTTGTATATACCTCACTCTTACAAAGAAGGTATTATAGTGATAAGAAGGAAATCTTGGGGTGGCATCTTTCTCATTTTGGGGGTGATAATTTGGAAGAAGAGACTAGGACCACATATCAGGGCAACATGGGGGTTCCGTGCTACTAAGAAGCATTTCATGACCCCAGTGAGTGTTCAGAGAGTGATGGTTTGCGAAGACAGAGAACAGGAAGGTCAGAGGGCTCATGCTGATAAATGAACAAGATTCAACATTACTCTGGTTCAAGGGGCCCCGAGTGCAGATGGGATGGAAAAGAGGGCTGGTATGTATTTTAAGGATGTTCAGGGAGTGCCACATTCATAGGAACTCCCTTAGAAAGTGATTTTTTTTTTTTTTTTTTTTTTTTTTTTTTTGCTATTTTTTTATTGTGGTAAACCTTAGATAACAGAAGGTTTACTTTTCAAGTACACAGGTCAGTGGCAGTAAGTATATTCACAGTGTTTGCAACCATCAACACTGCCCATTTCCAGAGGCAGCAACTGCCTGTTCTCCCTCCCCCAGCCCCTGGTAACCTCTGTTCTATTCTGTCCCTGTGAATTTGCCTATTCTGAGTCCCTCATGTAAGTGGAATCATCCGGTATTTGTCTTTTTTCTGTCTGGGTATTTCACTTGCTAGCCAATATCTTTTCTCCTTAAGGAAGCCAAAGTTAAGTGATTCCAGTCAAATGGGCTTGGGAAAGTCTTATGACCATGACATTACATACCTCATTCTGTTGCACTTTGCAGATACTGTGTTTTTTTACAAGTTGAAGGTTTGTGGCAACCTGCTTCAAGCAAGTTTATCAGCACCACTTTTCCACCAGCGTTTGCTTGCTTTGTGTCTCTGTGTGACACTTTGGTAATATCTCACAATATTTTTCATTATCATTATATTTGTTATGGTCATCTGTGATTGGTGATTTATGACTCACTGGAAGCTCAGATGATGGTTAGCATTTTTTAGCAACAAACTTTTTTAATTGAAATCTATACACTTTATAGACATAATACTATTGCACATTTGCATACTGTATACTATGAACATAATTTTTATATGCACCGGAAAACAAAAAAAATCATTTGACTCCCAAACATATTTGCTCGATTGTGGGGGTGTGGAACAGAACCCACAGTATCTCCAAGGTATGCATGCCT
Organism: Panthera leo; assembly: GCF_018350215.1. NCBI lineage: Eukaryota > Metazoa > Chordata > Mammalia > Carnivora > Felidae > Panthera > Panthera leo. Next base: position 153,634,558 of record NC_056680.1, on the reverse strand, counting down.
TTATAGGTGCCTGACATCCCTGGGAACCCAGTAAGGAGGCATTCATCTATCCAGGACTCTGCTTCCTAAACAGAACTCAGCTGAAAACTGGGGCAAACATTAAAAAGGTGGCCTAACAAATCAAATGCTGGTTATAGGGCTTGTGGCCTGAGAAGGATGCTGTATACTCCAGGGAGAACCCATGGGCCCTCGCTATTATTCTATTCTTACATTACACATATTTCTAACAAGCTTCTGACGTTTTGAATCCCATGGCATACTAGGATGTGAACAGAGAGGGTCTGACCCCAGCAGGCTCACCAGCAACAAGAAACTGCCCAGAAGAAGGGAAAGTCAGCTCTTGCCCACCCTGGGAGGCTGCCAGGCATCACCATGTGTGGCACAGTGGGGCTGATATTCCAGATGAGAGCCCGGGGTAATCCACCCATTCATCCAGCAGACCAGGCATGAACTCAAGCTCCACACAGAGCACTGGGGACGGTGATCAGTGGAGCTCAGGGCTTGCCGATAAAGGCTACACCATGATCATTATTCTTTAAGAGAGAATGTTGTGTTTTGTTGTTAAGTTTTAAATTCTGGGTAAGGGGTAACTGACTGCATATGAGTTTCTTGCTTACAAGGAGAGCCTCACAGTTGACGGTTGCCATGTAAATGCCAGAGGAGCCACCCTGTTTGCCCTGATGGCACCTAGGTATCCGTGCTTGGCTGAGCGAATGTGCGGAAGGGAACGAAGAAGCAGCTAGTGTTAGAATATAAAAGTGTCTTCAGTAAGAGAAATCAATGAGCATCCATGAGAAAAGAGGCTTTCGTTGTTTTGGAAGGATATGGGGAAGAGGGGTGAAAGTGAATGATGTGGTCAAGATCTTACAAGAATGTAGCTCATGGGGCGCCTGGGTGGCTCAGTAGGTTCAGCGTCCAACTTCAGCTCAGGTCATGATCTCAGGGCTCATGGATTCGAGCTCCGCGTTGGGCTCTGTGCTGACAGCTCAGAGCCTGGAGCCTGCTTCGGATTCTTTGTCTCCCTCTCTCTCTCTGTCCCTCCCTGCTCATGCTCTGTCTCTCAAAAATAAACATTTAAAAAATAATAAAATATAAAAGAATGTAGCTTGCATGTGAAGGGACACTAGCAAAAGTTAGCTGAGGCATTCAATCTGTCCTTCTGGCTGTGTGTCCAAGCCTCACACAGGCTCCATGTGCCTGATATACTCTGCGTTAGGACTGTGTTACGTGATGTACCTGCTTACGCACGTGACGCCCTTTCTGACCAACACGCCTTCGGGGAGGAGTGCCCACATTTGTCTCCAGCCTCCTCCATGGCGGCCGCCCACCCTCTGAGCCTGAGCAGGCCGTGTCTGGAGCTTTCCCTGAATCTGCACCTTCTCCCCTTCTCTCCCCTCCACTGCAGCACGCTGTCCAAGTGCGGCCACGCAATGGTGGCCGCCATCTACCCGTTCACCTGGCAGCACACCTACATCCCCGTGCTGCCCCCCACCATGATCGACATCGTGTGCTCGCCAACCCCCTTCCTCATCGGGCTGCTCACCAGCTCGCTGCCACTGCTCAGGGAGCTGCCGCTGGAAGAGGTGAGCTCTGGGGGCATCGCTGTTCCCTCCCGAGGGTGCCCGAGGTAGAGGGGAGGTGTTGGCTAAGGCACTGTAGGCACGCAGGGAATGGGGGACCCCATGGCTTTGTCTGTTAGATCCACGCCCCCCACTCCAGTCCGCCTCAGTGGACCCTCAGTAGCCGCAAGTTCAGTTCTCTCCTCTAAATGAACCTACTGGTCTGAGAAGGGCAGACATCTACAACTTAACCAGATGTTAAAACGTTTCATCCAGAAGTAGCCATCTACCCTAACCTCCCCTCCCTTGCACTCCCCAAAACTGGGAGGTGGGCAGGGAGCACACAAGAGCTAACTGGAATTTATATTTGGACTAATAACAAAGTTGACAGATTGTGCGAACAGGTCCTTTTTCATATCAGTTAAAGAGACAACAACCAAAATGTTTTTAATCATCTAGTTCTGGGTTTTCAGGCTTGCACCCAAGCAGGGAACGTCCTACCTGGCATTTCTGTGGGTATTTAGCCCCAGTTCCTTCCTCTAAATAATCAATCACTGTCCTGTGTCCTGAGCTCCCAGCACTCAGGGAACCAGAGGGGCCTAACTGATACTACTCACTTCCAAACCCCCGGGGGAACGCCTGTCCCTGAAATTCACCCCGGGGCCCCAGACGTGGCTCTTCTAATTGCCCAGGTAGCCTGAAGCCCCATTAAGTATTCACCAGCACACGCAGCTCTTCGCGTGTAAGTTTCTGAACTGCAAGGAGCTTGTCTGGGTACTGTGTGATCCCTGAAATGGCTCAGTTCAACCCCAGAAGGAGGAATGGAAGGGCTCCCTCAGCTCCTGGGCACAGTCTCTGGGATGTATTAGAGCCTGTGTTTCCAGCTGTTGGTGAGAACATGGTGGCCATGCAGGCCCATGCTCTTCATCATAGCCAGTGTGGCCCATGCCGAGGCCCAAGTGAGGGCCTCACTCCCCGGGTCACGTAAGCAGAGGCCAGCATTTTCCTGACCTGTGCTCTAGGCGCCTCACTTGCCTCACGCAACACCTGGCCCACCTGGCCCGGGTCCCAGTCCCTAGTCCCTGTTTACGGAGACAAGGGGAAGGTGCCTACCCTAAAAGCTTTGACTGATGAAAGCCCAGCACCTGCAGCTTGATTTATTCTCCAGCTGGATCCACTCCTCTGGATTTCTCTCTTCTTGTCCCGTTCAGAGAAAGGAAAAGGCCACCTGGGTAGCTGAGAGGAGAGAGCGAGCTGGGAGTGGGGGGTGGCAGCGTCGAATGGAATGGAAGCAAGGGGGGGGGGGGCCTGGGGGGCCTGTAGCATCTTTTGCCCACCCCAGTAACCTGCACACTAAAAATCTGTCCCAAAGTCTCTGCCTTAGCCAGCGTGGGAACGGGACAGGGAGTCCAATCTGTGGCATACACATGTCCCAGCTGTGGTTTCAGTGTTGAAAGCATGCGATTTTGGAAAGCCTTTCCCCACCCCCTACCTCCCCTCTTCATCACTTGTGGCTACAGTGGCAACGTCGGGAAACCACAAATGGGCCACTCTATCCCCCACCCCAGCTGCCTGTCGGGATGCCAAGAAGGAAGAAGGCTAAGAGTCTGTCACTACATCCCAGAAGCCCTGGTGACAGTAATCGTCCCTTTTCTTCATCTTGCAGGTCCTTGTGGTTGACCTGGTCAACAATCGGTTCCTCAGACAGGTGAGTAAAAAGGCTGGCTTCAGCGTGCTGCTCTGTTTTCACCTCTCTGTTGTTTGGGACACAATTTTCCAGGTCTGGAAAGGCTCCTTGGTGGGCCTGGGATTGCACAATAGGCCGGCAGGCTTGAGTGATCCCTAGCCGGGCTGTACTGAGAACAGGACAGAAGGCAGGGGTCAAAGGGGAAGGGTTTGGGAATGGATTGAGTCCCATTTGTTGTGTTAGAAAATTATTTTCTAACAGTTAGAAGCTTTGTATAGGTTATAACTATAGACGGGGCGCCTGGGTGACTCAGTCGGTCAAACATCGGACACTTGATTTTGGCTCAGGCCACGATCTCAAAGTTCGTGAGTTCAAGCCCCACATCAGGCTCTGCGCTGACAACAGAGAGGCTGCTTGGGATTCTCTCTCACCCCTTCTGTCTCTGCCTCTCCCCTGCTCATGCTATCTCTGTCTCTCTCAAAATAAAATAAACTTAAAAAAAAAAAAAGAGGGGCGCCTGGGTGGCTCAGTCGGTTAAGCAGCCGACTTTGGCTCAGGTCGTGATATCGCGGTCTGCGAGTTCGAGCCCCGCGTCGGGCTCTGTGCTGACAGCTCAGAGCCTGGAGCCTGTTTCAGATTCTGTGTCTCCCTCTCTCTGACCCTCCCCCATTCATGCTCTGTCTCTCTCTGTCTCAAAAATAAATAAACGTTAAAAAAAATTAAAAAAAAAAAAAAAAGAATATCTTAAAAAACAAAAGGAAAGAGAAAGAAAAAAACACAGTTGACCCTTAAACAACACAAGGGTTAGAAGTGTCCCTGCATAGTTGACAATCTGTGTATAATAACTTTTGACTTAACCAAAGACTTCATTACCGATAGCCTACTGATGGCCAAAAGCCTTACTGATAGGATAAACAATTGATTAATACATATTTTCTTTGTTATATGTCTTATACATCAGATACTTGGAATAAAGTAAGCTAGAGAGGGGCACCTGGGTGGCTCAGTCGGTTAAGCGTCCGACTTCGGCTCAGGTCATGATCTCACGGTCCGAGAGTTTGAGCCCCACGTCGGGCTCTGTGCTGACAGCTCAGAGCCTGGAGCCTGTTTCAGATTCTGTGTCTCCCTCTCTCTCCGCCCCTCCCCTGTTCATGCTCTGTCTCTCTCTGTCTCAAAAATAAATAAACGTTAAAAAAAAAAAAAAGTAAAAAAAAAAGTAAGCTAGAGAAAAAAAGAGAAAGTATTACCAAGAAAATCATAAGGAAGAGAAATACCTTTACAGGACTGTACTGGATTTATTGAAAAAGAAGTTGCCTGTAAGTGGACCTACAGAGTTCAAACCTGAGTTGTTCAAAGGTCAACTGTGTGTGTGTATACGTGTGTGTGTGTGTGTGTGTGTGCACGCGCACCTCTAAAAGAGATGGAAAGGAAAACTCACCAAAACATGGATACTAACTGTTTGGGATAGGAGACTGAAAAGGAGGCAGAGTGTGAGAGATCTTAAATTGTTTTAATGCTTTCATTTGTTTTCTATAATGATCATAAACTGCTCTCATTATCAGAGAAAATAATACACATTTATTTTCTTGTTACCACTCGCCTAAGAGAGCTAACTCCTATCAGATCTTGCAAAGAATCACGGTAGTAAGGTTTTCCAGGCATTCTGTTGGATTGCTTTTAAACTTGGACGTGGCCATACTGCTGACAAGTTCTGTCATGTTAATGTGGTTTGTTGGGTTTTTTCAATCATTACTTTTGTCTGCTTGCCCTTCCCAAGGCCCTCCTGCTCTGAGGTCAGATCATAAAGCCAACTTCGGATCACGCTGGTCATCTGTCCTGACCACAGCTCCCTTATTAGCACTGGCCATCCTGCAGGGTGGGGGCAGCGGGGAACATTTGTTGAGTATCTACTAGGTGCCAAGGACTTTGTATTGTACTTAATTTCCCCCCAGCTTTATTGAGATATTACTGACATATACCAGTTTACAATGATGATTTGATGCATGTACATACTATGAAATGATTATCACAATAAGATTAGTTAACACTTCTATCCTCTCACATAATTATCCTTTGTGTGTGTGTGATGACATTTAAGACCTAGTAACAACTCTCAAGTATACAGTGGAGTGCTGTTGTTAACTGTAGTTACCATGCCATGCATTGGATTTCCCCGGAACTTATCTTACAACCTGAAGATTATACCCATTTCCCCCATACCCTGGCTGCTGGCAACCACCATTCTACTCGAAATCTGTAAGTTCGGCTTTTTTAGATTTCACATAGAAGGGAGAACATACAGGATTTGTCTTTGTCTGACTCCTTTCACTAAGCATAATGCCCTCAGGGTCAATCCATGTTTTCACAAAGGCAAGATTTCCTGCTTTTTTATAACTAATATTCCATTATATGTGTATGTGTGTGTGTGTACGTTCCATTGTGTGTATGTATGTATATGCATGTTGTATGCATGCATATGTACACACATATATGCGTGTATATGTGTGTGTATATTTTTTGTTATCTATTTTTTTTTTAATTTTTTTTAATGTTTATTTTTTGAGACAGACAGAGACAGAATGCGAGTGGGTTAGGGGCAGAGAGAGAGGGAGGCACAGAATCCGAAGCAGGCTCCAGGCTCTGAGCTACCAGCACAGAGCCCGACGCGGGGCTCGAACTCACGGACAGTGATACCACCGCCCGAGCCGAGGTCAGACGCTTAACCGACTGAGCCGCCCACGCGCCCCTATCTATTATTTTCTTTATTCACTCATCCATGAATGAACACTTAGGTTGTTCCCATGTCTTGGCCTTTGTGAATAATGCCGCAGTAAGCATGGAGGTGTAGATACCTCTTCAAGATAGTGATTGCATTTCCTTTAGCTATATACCCAGATTACTGAATCAGTAATTCAGTAATTACTGGGGTTACTGAATCAGAGGGTAGTCCTATCGTTAACTTTTTGAGGAACCTCCGTTCTGTTTCCCCGTAGCCGCTGCACTAATTGACGCTCGCACCAACGGTGCGCAAGTATACGACTGTCGTTCATCATTTCTTTCACTGTGCAGAAGCTCTTTAGTGCAATGCGGCCCTTTTTTATTTTTGCTTTTGTCACTGTGCTTTTAGGTGTCATAACCGAAAAAATCGTTGCCAAGACCAATGTCAAGGAGCTTTTTCCATTTATTTCCAATAGTTTTACAGTTTCAGGTCTTATCTTTAAATCTTTAATCCATCTCATGTTGATTTTTGTGAGTGGTGTAAGATAGGGGTCCAATTTTTTGCCTTTGCATGTGAATTTCCCGGCACCATTTGTTGAAGAGACCGTCATTCTTTGAATTGAATTCTTTTGTTTTTTTAAGTTTTTTTTAAATTGATTTTTGAGAGGAAGCGTGAGTGGAGGAGGGGCAGAGAGAGAGGCAAAGAGAGAGAATCCCAAGCAGGCTCCACACTGTCAGTGCCATAGCTCAATGTGGGTCTCAAACCCACAAACCACGAGATCATGACCTGAGCCAGTCAGATACTTAACTGACTGAGCCACCCAGATGCCCCTCCTCATTGAATTCTTAGCTCCCTTGCCAAATATTAGTTGAGCATAAATGCGTGGGTTTATTTCTAGGCTCTCGTATCTGATCCATTGGTTTATGTGTCTCTTTTCATGCCAGTACCATACTGTTTTGATAACTATAGCTTTGTAAGAAAATTTGAAATCAGGAATTGTGATGCCTCCAGCTTTATTCTTCTTTCTTAGGATTGCTTTGGCTATTCATTATCTTTTGTGGTTCCATGTGAAATTTAGGATGGCTGTTTTTATTTCTATAAAAAATGCCATTGCAATTTTGATAGGGATTGCACTGAGTCTATAGATGGCTTTGGGTAATATGGACATTTTAACAATATCGATTTTTCTTTTTTTTTTAATTTTTTTAACGTTTATTTATTTTTGAGACAGAGAGAGACAGAGCATGAATGGGGGAGGGGCGGAGAGAGAGGGAGACACAGAATCTGAAACAGGCTCCAGGCTCTGAGCCGTTAGCACAGAGCCCGACACGGGGCTTGAACTCACAGACCGTGAGATCGTGACCTGAGCTGAAGTCGGACACTTAACTGACTGAGCCACCCAGGCGCCCCAACATTGATTTTCCTAATCCATAAACACAGAATATCTTTTCATTTATTTACATCTTTGTCAAATTCTTTCCTCAGTGTCTTCTATATGCATTTAATCTTCACAATGGGGAAGATATGGATTGCTAGCCCATTTTACAAGTGGGGAAACCGAGGCTCATACCGCTTGTAAAAAGTGGAATAGAGATTCAAACCTCAGATCTCTGTCTCTAAGTCATATTCCTTCCGCTAAACCAAAAACCGTGCCAGGATGGCCCTGCGGTGTATCCAGCATGACCTGCTGGCCAGGATGCAGTTATCCACCCCAGAAGCCCTGGGGCAATGGCCCACCTGCTTTTTCTGCTTTACAGATGGATGACGAGGACTCCATTCTCCCCAGGAAGCTGCAGGTAGCCCTGGAGCACATTCTGGAGCAGAGGAATGACCTGGCTAGTGACCAGGACGAAGGGCCCCCGGACTGCAAGCGTGGTAAGTGCCCAGCCACCTCCCAGACTGCACCTTGCTCTTCCGTCATTACAGTCCGGGAGCAAATGGGCAAGTGACTGTCCCTTCCACGTGGCCGGCCGGAGAGGCATGCCCGGAGAGAAAGTGGGTGTGTAACCCCTTTATCTGGATCTCATGCTAACACTGAATCGTGAGACGATTTTTCCCGCCTCCTCCGTTTGGGCCCTAAAATCCCTGATGACAAGGGGACACGAAATGACTTCATCACCTTGGGTAACCTGTGTCTCGGGGGCTCTGTGTCAACCCTGCCCTCACCGGCCCCTCCGCACTGTGCTCAGGCCCGGAGTCCAGCCCCTTGAACGAGGTGGTGTCAGAAGCCTTTGTCCGCTTCTTCGTGGAGATCGTGGGTCACTACTCCTTGTTCCTGACGGCGGGCGAGCGCGAGGAGAGGACCCTGCAGCGAGAGGCCTTCCGCAAAGCCGTCTCCTCCAAGAGCCTCCGCCGTTTCCTGGAGGTTTTCATGGAGACCCAGACCTTTCGGGGCTTCATCCAAGAGCGGGAACTGCGCCGGCAGGATGCCAGAGGTGAGGAGGCACCTTCCACGTGGGGGCCCAGGCAGCTAGGGACGCCCTGGCCCCGGGGGCAGATGAGTAAAAAGGAAGGTCATGGAGCCAGCGCCCTGGTGGGACCAGTGCGGCTGCCTGCTCTGGAGAACGCCCCTTCTTGCCACCTCGGAGCTGAGCCAGCTGCCCCAGTGTCCTGCCTGTCTTCTCGGGCCATCTCTGTCCCCTCTCACAGCCTCTCCCAGAACCACAGTCCAGGTTCTGGTGGCAAGTTCTCCTTCTGTTCTATCTTTCCAACTTGACGAAACCCTTGAGAACACTCTCTCCTGTCTCTCTGTGGCCCCTCGTCTCCTTTTCCTCAGGCCTCTCCTCCTCCCTTCTGCCCTTCTTTCCTCCATCTCCACTGGGCATGGCAGGAGCCAGCTGGGACGGGACGGGGGAAGACAGGAAGGCCGAGGCCTCCACTTTGTGTGAGGGCCTCCTGATGCTTAGCCAGATTGACCACACAGGAGGGAGGACAGCAGTGGCTCTCCCAGCATGGGGGTCATCTCGCCACAGAGGCCACCCATTCCCCTCCTGCACTCTCTCTCCTCCCTCTTCCTGTCCCCTTTGGCTGGGTTCCATCGTATTTCCAGGGCTGGAGGAGGCAAAGTATGTGAAGGAGGATCAGATCACTCCCCTCTCTTTCTTATATCATCTTAAGCCCTTTCGGGAATCGAAAAGCTAGAAATGTGGGTAAAGACGGTCACCGATGGGATTAGACTGGGGTCGGTGGAGAGACGCTTACCACCCAGGTGCAGTGAGTAGGGAGGGCAGAGGGGTCCTGGGAGAGCCTCGGCCTGGGCCTTGCTGTCCTCTGGTGCTGTGATGGCAGAGACTAGGCTAAGGAACCAAAGCCCCACATTCCTGGAGCTCTTTGCAAAGTGGTGATGGAGGCTGGCCACACTTCAGGTATTCTGATGAGTGGTAACTGAAGAGACAAAAGGAAATTGATTAAAGTATGAGTCACACTGCCCATGATAGGATTCCTTTAAAGAGAAGCTCTGCTTTACCAGCATATCTGTCTACAGATCACTATTTGATAGAAAGGTCGAGAGACACAAAAGCTTAAAAGTAGCATGGAAGGCAGCCTCTATCCAGGGAAGACCGATGAGAAAAGAAGACAGAATGGCTGAGGCTCCCGCCCTGGCCTCACACCTACGAGGTGCTGTGTCTGGCCCTGCTGAGCTGATAGATGGCTGATGGATTCCCAGGAAGCCAACCACTTGGCCAGCGTTCCTTGTATGGGAGGCTGCAGGAGTCCTGAAAGCCAGGGCCGTCTGGTTCATCCTCCAAACCGCATGCCTGGCACGGTATAGACACTTGGAAGGTGTTTGCTGAATAAAAATAGGATTTCACATACGGGCTAGCTTTCTAGCCTCCCAAAGACACTTACTGCACAAGGTTGGGCAATTATAAGGGCAGTAAAAACCCTTAGAAACCTTACGATTCAGAGCATGTTTATAGGAGCCGCTCGTCTCAGAAGCAAGGTTTTTTTATGGCAGTAAGGAAATGGGTATGTTTAGAAGAGAGGGAAAGAGAAGGGACTAAAATGCTGGGATTTCTTTTGCCAACAGGTCTGTTTGAGGTCCGAGCCCAGGAGTACCTGGAAACACTCCCCAGTGGAGAACACAGTGGCGTCAATAGGTTCCTGAAGGGACTTGGTAAGGCCCAGCTGTCAGTCCCCAGCACCAGCCTCTGGTCCTTGGAGTCTCAGCCAGTTGCCTCCCCTGGGGTGGGTCCTAAATAATGCTGAGCTGTGCTTCTGCACCAGCACTGTAACCTCCTGTTCTAATCTGGCCCCAGAATATAAACAGAGGAAGCTAAGGACCCCTCCTGCTTTACAGCCCCCTGGGCTGTCTTGCTATCTTCCTTCGCTGTTCCTTCGCTCCCATGGTCTTTTTTTTTTTTTTTTTTTTTTTTTTTTTTTTTTTTTTTAACTTATATAGTTAGAGACAGAGAGAGAGAGAGCAGGCTTGTGTGTAAGGGAGGAGCACAGGGGGAGGGAGAGAGAATCCCAAGCAGGCTCCACACCCTTAGTACAGAGCCCAATGCGGGGCTCGAACCCACAAACTAAGAGATCATGACCTGTGCTGAAATCAAGAGTTGGAAGCTTAACCAACTGAGCCACCCAGGTGCCCCCTTTTCGTTCCCCCTTTTTTACTCCCACACTCTCAAATCTTCTGGGGAATTGAGTTTAGGAAGTGCGAAGGGAACCAGAGAAGGGTGTGTGGCAGGAAAGGCCTGGACTAGCCTCCAGGTGGCCCTGAAAAGTGGAAACATAAGAATTATAAGGGCCTTGGGGCGCCTGGCTGACTCAGTCAGTGGAGCGTGCAACTCTTGAGCTCAGGGTTATGAGTTTGAGCCCTATGTTGGGTGTAGAGATTACTTAAAAAAATAAATAAAAATTAAAAGGAAAATAAAAGAATCGTAAGGACTCTGGTTGAATTGCACTGACAAGGCACAGGAGGAGCTACACGTGGCCATACTGTGCCTGCCCCGACCCACCGGGCCGCCGCCGGGAGTCTTCTCCATCCTTGGCTCTTCAAGGACACGGCACATTCAGTGCTTCCTGTGTCACCAGTGCAGGAGCAAAGCCTCCTTTCCGGCTCTGAAGCTCTTCCTTTCCAAACTCCCACCTCTGGGGAAGATCCCTTTGCGTCACGGAAGGGCACACAGAGAGGCTTCAGGGGTGACACCGGAGGCCACACTTGTCCACACCGCGTCTGGGATGAAAAGAGCAGGATTTCACTTTTGTCCGCCTGGTGAAATGTTCTCGTTTTCTTTTTTTTTTTTTTTTAGGCAATAAGATGAAGTTTCTCCACAAGAAATAACCTTCGGCTCGTCCTCAAGGGGAAACTTCCTCCTAGTGCAAGCACATTTTAAAAAAAAAACAGTCCCAGTGGCCTTTCTGAAACGCTGGGTCCTGGTTGTCCCACGTGCGGGGTGAAGGCCAGGATGGTTTCCGGCTGCCGCACAGCCTCCCCAGGACCCAGGGCCCAAGAGCCGTGCAGCAGGTGCTGCTTCTCCAGAACAGCGCTGTGAAGGGGACCTGAGACCAGGCATGTCACCGACATTCAGATGTATTGTTTGGGTTGTTGGGTTTGGGACTTTTTATATTTTTAACCTTAGGTATTAAAAGAAAGAAAAGTGTTTGGGTTTTCTTTTTATTATGCCAGGGCTAGGAAGAGTCTCTTCTGCCCTGTGCCATCTTGCCCTGGTTCATCCTGCCTGGCAGCTGGGCTCTGAAGCCAAGAGGAGGGAGGAGGAGGAGGGCAGGAGCAGTGACCAGGGACTTAGAAACAAGGTGCTCCTCTGGCAGAGGCGGGGACAGATGCAGGTGTCAGGGGAGGAGGGCTGTGGCGATGCCTACCACGCTCCTGCTCACAAGTGGGGAGGGGGGTGGGGGACACCTTTCCTCTCCCCGAAAGGATTGGCCTGTGTGTGGAATGAGGTCATATCGGGGCTGTAGGAACAGTTGCCTCCTGGGATGAGCTGCACTTGAGGCCAGCCAGTGATGCCACCTGGTGGCCAAGGTCATTTGTTGTACAACCCAGTCGTCTCGTCCCAAAAGGACCTGACTCCTCTGGATGGCCTTCTTCTCTCTTCAAAGCCGTAGCATCACTCACTGCCCAAGCAGTCCATGACTTTTAGAGGCATGCACAAGAAGGAAATCTCCTGCTAAGGTCTGTTAAGGAAATGTTCTTGGGGTCCTTAAAACATGGAAGCCACAGCTTTGACCCTATTCCCATTTATATCGCAGGAAACGTTCCCATCTCGTTGTAGGGACCCAAATCGGCATAAGTGAAATAGTACATGTGCAGGAAAAATGGAGGGGCTTGTGGTGTTGATGTTAACAAGAGGGGCATCCAGACTTCGGGGTTAGCTTCCTCAGACCTGTGCTCCAACGAGGAGGCTTACTCCTCTGGACCAGAAGCAGGGAGGTGTGGAAGAGGCTGCACCCCAAGTGCCATCCTGCAAGGGCTTCAGGGGGGACGCAGGAAAAGAATGGTGGGCAGCACAGGCAAGTTCTCAAGCAGGCCTCAGGCCCGCCACCACAGCATATCCCACTGGTGGATCCCCTCCGGACGGCACCAGCAGTCTGAACTCTGTAATGGCCCAAGGACCTGTGCCACTTGGCAGAGGTTCTCACCTTTAGGGAGTTGGGAGCAAGGAGTCTTCTAAGGGAAAAAAAAAAAAAAGAACAAGAAGGAAAATGAAGAAGAGGTTGACCTGTCATTCTCCATTAAAGGTTCTTAACTGGAGTCATGAATGACCCCCTCCCACCTGCAGGTTGTATCCAAGCTTTGGTATGTCCATTTGTTTTTTAGGAGAGAGGATCCATGGTTTATATCGGATTCTCAAAGGGGTCCAAGACCCCCCAAAATGGTAGGAACCAGTCTATACATCACAGTTAACCTGGGTAGGTATGTGTGTTGGGGTTGGGGGGCGGGGGAGACTGAATAGGCGTCTCTTGAGTCTTGGGGGCTCAGGAATTTGTACCTAACAAGCTCCTCAGATTAGTTTATTTTATTAATACCAATATTCTACCCAGAGATGATCTCTTTTAATATTTTGGAATATACCTTCTTTTCTAACTTATTTCATATTATATTGTTTACTTAACACCTCCAGGTGAATAAATACACATCTTTGTCAACATTTCTTATGATTGTGTAACACTCTATTTTATAGATGTACTAAAAGTTATTTTACCAATCCTCTACCTTTCTGCATGCAGGATATTTCCAGTTTTTAATATCCTAAAGAGCATTGAGAAAAGCATCATTGTATAAGTATCTCAGTACTTTGCCTTATTTTCATTTTCATTTTTGCTTGAAGTAAAATATACATAACAGAAAAGTTCTCCGATCGTGAGTATACGGCATAACAGACCTTTGCAAATGACCACATCCGTGTAACCATCACTCAGGTCAAGAAGAGAACATCATCAGACCCTGGAGAACCCTCCTACCCGCCTTCCCAGCGTTCCTCCGGTCCAACTCTGCTTATGTTCAAACTAAATCAACTGAAAAGTTGTCTACAATTTGCAAAGTGGGAAATTAGGCTGGGGAGGGTCAGAGGCAAGATAAACAAAGCAGAATTGTAATCCCAGCTCACAGCTTAGGGCAGACTGTGGATGGACAACACTGTTCGGGTTCAGAAACCAAGTGTGGCTGGAAGACCTGGGTGGGCTAGACCAGATGACCGCCACTCAGCCTATGTGTCGTGCCTCACACGGAGCATCTGTCCAAGAACCAAGTCCTCTAATGCCAAGAAAAAGCATACATTTTAACGAAGAATGTGTGTGTGTTTACAAGCACTCCGTTACTGCATTTCAGTTCACATGGTCCATTTCCCCCAGGCAGTGGGGATAATCCTTCTGCCTCCTTGATCCTTGACAGCCTCCTTCATACCCGCCCCATTTCTCCCCCCACCCCACTTTTTATTATATTGGGATGAAATTCACAGAACATAAAATTAATCATTTTTTTCTTTTCTCAAGTTTATTTATTTTGAGAGAGAGAGAGAATGAACAAGGAGGGGCAGACAGAAAGGGGGACAGAGGATCTGAAGTAGGCTCTGTGCTGAGAGCAGAGAGCCTGATGTGGGGCTCTCACTCAGGAACCATGAGATCATGACCTGAGCCAAAGTCAGTTGTTTAACCCACTGAGCCACCCAGATGCCCCTAAAATTAATCATTTTGAAGTGAAAAATTCACTGCCATTTGGCACACTCATAACATTAGCGACAACCAAAACCATTTTCATCATCAAAAAATTAAACATTTAAACACTAAACAGTTACTCCCATTCCCTCCTCCCCCCTGCCCCTGGCAACCATGAATCTTCTTCCTTTGTCTATGGATTTATCTATTCTGGATATTCTGGATATTATAAACAGGATCACATCATGTCGCCTGTGTCTGGTTGCTTTCACTTAGTATAATGTTTTCAAGGTTCATCCAGGCTCTAGCACGGGTGAGAACTTCATTCCTTTTTATGGCTGAATGATATTCATTGTATGGATAGACCACATTCTGTTTATTCATTCTTCCATCAACGGACACTGGCTTTATTGCCACCTCTTGGCTATTGTGACTAGTACGGCTACAAACGTGTGTGCATGTATTTATTTAAGTACCAGTTTTCAATTTCTTTGAGTAGATACACCTAGGAGTGGGATTGCGGGTCATATAGAAATTTCTACATTTAGATTTAGACGGGGGCGCCTGGCTGGTTCTCTTGGCAGAACCTGAGACTCTTGATCTTGGGGTTGTGAGTTCAAGCCCCAGATTGGGTGTAGAGATTGTATATTAAAAAAATTTTTGGAGGAACCACCAAACTATTTTCCACAGTGGCTACATTGGTTTTCATTCCCACCCCCAATGTGTGAGGGCACCCCCCCCCCCAACCTTTCAATGTTCCATTCCTTTCTTCAGACAGGTTCCAGCTTGCTTAGCTATCCCCATCACCTTCCAGCCATACCTCTCAGAGAGGACCCCATGTTTCTCGGGGGGGGGGGGGGGGGGGAGTTGGCACCCCCTGCATCAGAATCACCTTGAGTACAAGTTTGAAATGCAGATTCCTGGGACCCACCTTAACCTATCTAGGGCTTAAGCCCTGCAACCCTTGATTGGCCAAGAGTTCACCAAACATCTTCAGACATTTACAGGACTCTGTCTCAGGTGACTCACTTCCTCAGGTGACTGATCTCCCTTATAAGCAAATTCTCCTTTATGTTTCGCTGACAGAGAGTAATCTTAGGGCCAAGTTTTGGAAATGAGACTTTTGCATGCATGTCCTGATTTCAGCATTACCTAAGGGCTCCTAAAATGCTCTGCAAAATAAAAACATAAATGGGTATAAGCTTGCAAGGGGTCACCCACACTCATATGAGATATCAAAGCTGGTGAACTAGGTTTTTGAGAAAGGTCCCATCATTCTAGTTACCTGGCATAGGCTTGAAAGCAAGCCCAAGGTGGTACATGCTAGGCCCCCAAAAATCCCGAGGAGAGATTGCTGTAGGAGTGAGCTCAGAAGAGGGTGAGGTGGGTGTGTGCAGGGCAGGCTGGGCAGGGGGGGGGGGGGGGGGGGGGCGGGGGAGGAGGGCTCAGACTTCACGAGGAGTTGATGTGAGCTGAGTCCAGAGCCCAACTTGGGTGGGCAGGAAGGGCTGAAACAGGCAGAGGAAGAAGGGAGATTCTGGCCTGAGCCAAGGTTAGTAAGAAAAGCAAAGGGCAGGTGAGAAGGGCCATTGAACTGCTGGCACCTGTTAAGTCCAATTAACTTGGCTTGGCCGGTGGACACACCTCACCCTCACCCAGATCCTGGGCGGGGTGCAACTGGCAACCTCTGCCTCCTTTTTGGTTACAATTCACAGAGGCCTGGTGCCAGCTTCCCTGGCAATGGGTCAAAAAGCAAACAGTGTCACCGTCGATCAACCCCGGGCACCTCAGCCAGCTGCCCTGCCTGTCTTCCTCTCCTCCGCCTACAACCCACCCCAGCTGTCTTCCTAGGAGCACACAGGTAAGTCCTGCACCCAAACCTCACGACGGTTGTTCTTCCTACAGCAGAGTTCATTCTCTTACCCCTACGGGGAGAGTGTGGACCGAGTTCTCTTTCTGGCAGAGAACTCCAGATTCATGCGGACTCACCCCTCGCCCTCTCTGACAGGTGTGAAGGGGCTTATCCAGTGGGGCTCCGGGAGGCGGACAACTACCTGAGCCGACCAGAGCCCCAGTGCCTGGAGTTTAGCTTGGGTCTCGGGGCATAGGTCGCTCTTCGGGCCCTCGCTGCCTTGCCTTACCCCGGGAAAGCTCCGAGCGGCACCAGACACAGCACAGCAGCCTCAAGCCAAGCCGGGCGGGCCGCTAGGATGACTCAGGGTGGGGTGGGTCAGGGCCCTTCCCGGCAGCAGTGCGGGGGGTCCGCTCCACCCACGTCCTTGGCCTTGGCCAACCAGGTGGCCCTTCGAGCCCAGTCAGGCCCCTGCTGAGTGAGGAAGTGGTGCTGTGGAGGCAGAGTGAAGCCAAAAGCTGCCACATATCTTGAGATGGGGCATTTGCTTCCTGCGGGAGCTAGTGGGGTAAAGGCCATGGTCCGCCAGACAGGACGGTCACCATCCGGCACTTTGTAGCCACGTCAAAATATTGGGCTTTCAAAACAAAACAAAAAAAACAAATGGTCTGGATAACCACGTGAATGTACTTAATGCCCCTGAGCTATATAGTCTAAAAATGGCTAAAATGATACATTGTTTTAATATGTTGGAGCGCCTGGGTGGCTCAGTCGGTTAAGCATCTGACTTCTGCTCAGGTCATGATCTCATGGTTTGTGAGTTCGAGCCCCACGTCTGGCTCTGTGCTGACAGCTCAGAGCGTGGAGCCTGCTTCGGATTCTGTGTCTCCCTCTTCCTCTGCCCCTCCTCCACTCACACACTGTCTCTCTCTCAAAAAATAAATAAACAATTTTTTTAAATATTTATTTATTTTGAGATGGAGAGAGAGAAAGAGATAAAAAGCAGGGTAGGGGCAGAGACGGAGAGAGAGAATCTCAAGCAGGCTCCACACGGAGTGCGGATATCGACGCGGGGCTCGATTTCACCACAGTGAGATCATGACCTGAGTCAAAATCAAGAGTCACATGTTCAATGGAGCCACCCAGGTGACCCTAAAATGATACATTTTATGTTGTGTGCCTGTTAAACCCCCTCTGAGACACCTACACACAAACCCACAAACCCACAGCAACAATGTTGCACTGCATGTATATTCTAGTGCAATTATCTTAACTTTGGACATACGTCATTCACACATATATTTCTATAAGATAAATGCCAACTTCTCCCTCTATGTAACGGCTTCCTTCCATTCCAAAGGTATTGTCCCACCAAATCTACATACTAAAGTTATATACATTCTTCTCAAAACTTTGTTTTCTTACTGTTCCAGCCCTGGTCCAGGAAACTGAAGGAATTCCTTAATGCCTTCCTCTGTGGTCTCAGGGTAAGAAATGGAGCCTTAGGACAATACGCCGAGCGTTGTGCTGGCTGACAGATTTCTGCTAAAGCCTGGTCCTCCCTCTGTCCTCTCCTTTCTGCAACTCAGCTGCAGGCAGGACGGTCCCCCACTTTCCCCTCTGCCCCCAGAACTCAATCGTCCCTCTTCCCTCAGGGCCCTGAGGTAGGTAGCTGTGGGGATGACAGCTGAAGTCACGCCTTCCAGGCATTTCTGCTTCTGCTTCCGACTCTCCAGCTTTAAGAGTTGACACTGGTGCTTAGGGGGATATTTTGGGGGGTGGGGAGGCGGCTGTCCTGAATGGTACCCTTGATTTGCCATCGCCTCCCTGACTGTACCTGCCTACTTCCTCACAGGTTCCCCACCACCCAAACCCTCCACTGTCTGAGACAACACAGCGGGCCCTGGGCCCTCACACACACATGCACACACACACACACACACACACACACACACACACACACACTGGTGACCTTCAGGGGAACACTGAAACCCCTCCGCTTTAAACAGCATGTGGAGGGACACCTGGGTGCCTCCGTGGGGTAAGCATCTGACCTCAGCCTCTCGCTTCATGAGTTCGAGCCCCACACGGGCTCTGTGCTGTCAGTGAGGAGCCTGCTTCGGATCCTCTGTCCTCCTCTCTCTCTGCCCCTCCCCTGCTCACGTGTGCACATGCTCACACTCTTTCTCTCACTCAAATAAATAAATATGAAAAAAAAAAAAAATAAAATGTAATAATTCCCAAACCCAGGCCCCTTCTCCCAGGGAGTCACCCAAGCTTCCACCCACAGCAGTTAAAACAGAGCTGAGATCTTTCTGGGATTAGACAGTGCTGAAGGTCACCGTCAAAACCACAGAGATGTACATGTTGAAAGGGTGAACTTTACAGCACGTGAGCTATATTTCAGTTAAGCTCAGAGTCAAGGCCAGCCACTGGGGGACAAGGAGAAGTGAAGCCTGGCATAGGGTAGAAGCTGTGCCTGTCATGGCCCCTGGGGGGGGTCGTGGGACCAAACCAGCTGCAGCCCAGAGAAGAAGCAAGAGAACAGAAGCCCTGTCTTGGTGTTGGGCTCTGAGGCCTGCCGTCGCAGCAACCCCTGCGACGACTAACCCCCCCAGCGAGCACTGCCATTCTCTGTCACGGTCGTCACGTGCACGGCCACAACCGGTAGTTAGCATCACCCCTTCCCTCGGGCCCTGTGAGGTCACACACACATGGTCTGGGCACCCAGGCATCTCCCCGATGAGCCCTCCTCCCAGGGACACAGCCACGGGCCGCATCCAACATTTCCCCGAATCCCAGCGTTTCTTCCAGCCCATGAAACCCGGAACAGCTCGAACATTCTGTCCGGGGGCCACAGCCCCCCTTCCTTGGCAGGCTCCCCACAGAGGAGACCAGGACAGCAAATGGGCCTCATTCTTCTGAAAGAGGCATGAGAAAGCCAGACTGTTTCTGTCACGCTTTTCCCCCACACTCGCTCCTCCGGGGCTGGGGAAGGACGTTTGCAGTATTTGCACTGTATTGAAAAGGGGAGACGGGGCCCCAGACCACAGAGAGGCTGCCTTCCCCCTCCAAGACCTGCAGGGCCAAGGGTGGGGAAGACGAGGTACTTGAGGAAGGAGCTGAAGCCACTTCAAAGTGTCCCTGAGTCACACGGTCACCTGGGGCCCAGAAAAGTGGTTTTCTATAAGGAGAAAGAAGAAAATTGGTCCCCTACCTCAGACCACGCATACAAACTAACTCCAGGGGTCTCAGTGGACTCACCAGAAGGTCACGGATTCCGGAGACTGGGAGACTGCGTGGGTTTGAATTCTGGCCTCCCCCTCACTGGCTGGGGGACCTGGAGTGAGTTCCCCAACGTCTCCTGGTTTCCCCATCTAGAAGATTAAAGTAATAAATAGAGCGCTTTTTTTTTTTTTTTTTTTAAATTTTTTTTCAACGTTTTTTATTTATTTTTGGGACAGAGAGAGACAGAGCATGAACGGGGGAGGGGCAGAGAGAGAGGGAGACACAGAATCGGAAACAGGCTCCAGGCTCCGAGCCATCAGCCCAGAGCCCGACGCGGGGCTCGAACTCACGGACCGCGAGATCGTGACCTGCCTGAAGTCGGACGCTTAACCGACTGCGCCACCCAGGCGCCCCAAGAGCTTTTATGAGGTTGAAATTCGTTGATTTTTGTAATGTTTATTTATGTACTTATTTTGGGAGACAGAGAGTGCGAGAGAGCATGGGGCAGGGGGGCGCAGAGGGAAAGGGAGAGAGAGAGAATCCCAAGCAGGCTCCATGCTGTCAGCACAGAGCACAATGTGGGGCTCCGACCTTGAACCATGAGATCATGACCTGACCTGAAATCAAGAGTCAAACGCTTAACTCACTGAGCCACCCAGGCGCCCCTAAATTAGTTAATATTTTTAAGGTTTGGAACTTGGTAAGCACCACTGAACAGCTTGTTAAATCAAAATGTTGGAGCGCCTGGCTGGCTCAGTCGACAGAACATGAGACTCTTGATCTTTGAGGTCATGAGTTCAAGCTCCACGTTGGGTGTAGAGCTTACCTAAAGAAAAATAATAAATTAATAAAAATTTTTCAAATTCAGGAGGTGACTGTGTGTTGGGATGGGAGAATTCACTAGAAAGGAGCAGGAAGGGGCATGGGGGCTCCAATCAGAACCCTCTATCCTATTTGGGTGGTGACCATATGAGTCATACAGGTGTCAGAATTCACTGAACAACGATTAAGATCTGTGCGTATTATTGTATTTACATTATGTCTCAATTTAAAAAAAAAAAAACAAATATGGTGTTGGTGGGGGGGGGAACTTCTCCTCATCAAAAGATACCGTCTGTACTGTGGAAAGATAAGCCACACATTGGGGGAAAGATATTTGTAACACATATCACTATCATCACCATCAGAGGGTTAATACCTAGAATATAGAATGAGCCCCTAAAGGGACACCTTTAGGTGAGGGTGGCTCAGTCAGTTAAGCCTCTGACTCTTGATTTCATGGGATCGAGCCCTGAATCTGGCCCTACACTGACAGCACAGACCTGCTTGGGGGTTCTCTCTCTCTACCCCTCCCCCTACCTCTCAAAATAAATAAACTTAAAAAAAAAAATGAGCTCCTAAAAATCAATAGGAAAAAGACAACCAATTCAACACAAACATAGGCAAAAGAACTGTGTGGTAACTTGATAGAAGAGGAAATACAAATGGTCTATAAACATTTGAAAAAGATTTTCAAATACAATATTAATCAGGTAAATGCAAATCGAAACCACAAAGTGTTTCCATTTCAAACTTCCCTGATGATCAAAAATTAAAGTCAGGTGATACTGGAAATTGACATATAAGTCACTTTGCATATCATAAAACTTACTCTTGTGAAGCGGAGAGGTTTGTAGTTTCTAGTCTAGTCACAAAGTTGTGCCACTGTCACCGGTACCTAATTCCACAACATTTTCATCACCTCGGAAAGATCTCCTGTATCTGAAACTGCTCTGGGCCTCAGCTGTGGGTGATGAGCGGGAGTGAGAAGAGCAGGGTCTTGGGGACGCTCAGCTCCTTTCCGACGTGTAGGATAAAGTGTAAGAGCATGGAAAAGCAGGATAGGATAGGAGTCAACAGGATAGCCACTTTGGAAAACTGACCAAAGACCCAGGAATCCCACTCCGACGTGTATACCCAACAAAATGCATGCATATGCGCACCAAAAGATGTGCATGAGAATATTCATAGCAGCATTATTTGTAACGGTCCAAAACGGGATATAGGGAAATATACATCAACGGTACAATGTACACACAGGGGCGCCCGGCTGGCTCAGTTTGTAGGGCACACAACTCTTGATCTCAGGGTTGTTGAGTTCATTGGGTGTGAAGATTACTTAAAAATAAAATAAAATAAGGGACCCTGGGTGGCTCGGTCGGTTAAGCGTCCGACTTCAGCTCAGGTCAGATCTCCCAGTCTATGGGTTCAAGCCCCGCGTCGGGCTCTGTGCTGACAGCTCAGAGCCTGAAGCCTACTTCAGATTCTGTGTCTGTCTCTCTCTGCCCCTCCCCTGCTCTCTCTCTCTCTCTCTCTCTCTCTGAAAAATAAATAAACATTAAAAAAAATTTTAATAAAATAAAATCCCCCCCCAAAAAAAGAACAGTGAGGCACCTGGGTGGCTCAGTCAGTTGAGCACCCAACTCCTGATTTCAGCTCAGGTCATGATCCAAAGCCTCATGTCAGGCTCTGCAGTGAGCGTGGAGCCTGCTTAAAACTCTCTCTCTCCCTCTGCCCCTCTCTCCCTCTCTTTCTCTCTAAAATTTCAAAAAAAAAAAAAATCATTCTAAAAAAACAAAACAAAAAACAGTAAAATGTATAAGTAAGGTGTGGTACAACCATGCAATGGAATACTATCCAGCACTGAAATGAACGAACTATACAGCTACACTCAATCAGTGTAGGCTAATCTCTCAAATGTAAGCCAAAGCAGCAAGAAAGAGAGGGGATCAGTATGATTCCATTTAAATAGAATTCAAAAAATTTAAAGTTTTTATTTTTGACAGAGAGAGAGAGAAAGAGAGAGAGTGTGCACAATTGGGGAAGGGGCAGAGAGAGAGAGACAGAATCCAAAGCAGGCTACAGGCTCTCAGCTGTTGGCCCAGAGCCCAAGGCGGGGCTCAAACTCAGGAACTTGGAGATCATGATCTGAGCCAATGTCGGCACTTAACCAACTGAGCCACCCAGGCACCCTGTCCATTTAAATAGAATTTTAAAATAGGCAAACCTAATAAAGTTTTACTTAGGATTCCATATGTAGGTAGAAAAAAATGTAACAAATGGAAAAATTAATACAAAATTTAGGACTGTAATTTCCTAGGGGCCAGTCTGTTCTGGAAGAGGCACATAGGGCAGGGCTTCTAGGAAATGATCATATTCTCCTTGTTGATATGGGTGGTAGGTACAGGGGTGTGTGTGTGTGTGTGTGTGTGTGTTTAATTTTTTTTTTTTTTTAACATTTATTTATTTTTGAGAGACAGAGACAGCATGAGCAGGGGAGGGGCAGAGAGAGGGAGACACAGAATCTGAAGCAGGCTCCAGGCTCCAAGCTGTTGCACAGAGCCCGACACGGGGCTCGAGCCTACAAACCACGAGACCATGACCTGAGCCGAAGTCGGATGTTTAACCGGCTGAGCCACCCAGGCGCCCCTGTGTGTGTGTGTTTTAAATGTTTATTTCTTGGGGGGAGAGAGAGACACACACACAGACAGAGTGCAAGCAGGGGAGGGGCAGAGAGAGAGGGAGACACAATAGAAAGCAGGCCCCAGGCTCCAGCTGTCAGCACAGAGCCGAACTCACAAACCTTGAGATCATGACCTGAGCTGAAGTCGGATGTTTAACTGACTGAGCCACCCAGGCGCCCCGGGTGTGTGTTTTGTGGGGAGAAAAGCTTTTACCTTCTTAGGTTCAGGAATTTGGGGCCTACTAATTAGATTAACAAAAGCCAGAGTGATGGACAAAAGGTGCACAATCTTTATTAACATGTATGTGCAAAGGGACTCCTGAGTGGCTTGGTCAGTTGGGCATATGACTCTTGATTGCAGCTCAGATCAGGGTCTCACAGTCATGGGATCGAGTCTCACACTGGGCTCAAAGCAGAGCCTGCTTAGGATTCTCTCTCTCTCTCTGCCCCTCCCCCACTTCGATGCGTGTGCACGCGTGTGCTATCTCTCTCTCTCAAACTTAAATAAACATAAAAAAAACACATTTATGTGCATAGAAGTTCACAGGGAATAAGTGAAAATCAAAGAAGGGATTAAACTCGGGAGCTCATACACCATTTCGACAAAGAAATCAGAGGGGCCTGGCTGGCTCAGTCGGAAGAACATGAGACTTTTGACCTTGGGGTCATGAGTTTGAGTCCCACGTTGGGGGTAGAGATTACTAAAAAACATAAATAAAACTTAAAAAAAAAAAAGAAAAGAAACCATGGTTGGGCTTTGAAGGATGATAGATTGGAAGAGTGACTGGAGAATATACGGGGAAACTAATGACAGAAAAGTTAGTAGTTAGATTTGGTTCCATAGACTCATGTCTATGCCCACCGACTCTGCATGTCCGGTGGTAACAGCTCCTCTGCTCTTTCTCACATGGGAGGAGGGGACTCCTTCACAAGGGAAATCTGTGCCCTGTTTTTAGAAGGAGGACAGAGAACTCTTTCTCTATCTGTGGATTCTCAGTTGCCTTCAGCTCAAAATAGCTTTATACCAAAATGGTGTATTTTCGGGTGGCATATACTCATCCCCTTCAGGTTAGACTGTGCACATCGGTGTTACAGTCTTTTGTTTGCTGACACATCAAAACGAGAAAAGAGGGGCACCTGGGTGGCTCCGTCGGTTGAGTGTCCGACTTCAGCTCAGGTCATGATCTTGAGGTTTGTGAGTTTGAGCCCCACGTTGCGTTCTCTGCTCTCAGTGGTGCAGAACCCGCTTTGGATCTTCTGTCTCCCTCTCTCTCTGCCCCTTCCCTACTCATGCTCTGTCTCTCTCTCAAAAATAAATAAAAACGTTTAATAGGGTGCCTGGGTAGCTCTGTCGGTTGAGTGTTCAACTTCAGCTCAGGTCACCATCTCACACTTTGTGATTTCCAGCCCTGTGTCGGGGTCTGTGCTGATGGCTCAGAGCCTGGAGCCTGCATCAGATTCTGTGTCTCCCTCTCTGCTCCTTCCCTGCTTGCACTCTGCCTTTCTCTCTCTCAAAAATAAATACACATTAAAAAAATTAAAATAAATAAATAAATAAAAACATTTAGTAAAAAATAAAAAAAAATAAAAAGAGAGAGAAAAGAAAACATCTTCCTTCCTCCTCCCCCCTGCCCCAGATGCTCAACTGACTGTGCCACGCCCAGCAAATTCATATCTCACTGGCAAACTGAGAATGTCCTGGCCTCACTTAGGGGAGGGACGATTTATTTCAGCCACTGTGCCAGATTCTTGTCTCCCTCGGAGGCTCCGGCATCGAAGGGGCGGTGAGGTCTGGGAGACAGTGGGGCCTGCAGCCTTGAGGCCCAGCCCTGCCTCCACCTTACTGTGGAACTTGGGGAATGTGTCCTCACCTCCCGCTCTTCTGTTTCCGCATCTGTAAAATAGGAGAAGAGGTCCCTTCTGACCCCAGACTTGACGGATTCCTGGAGCACCTGCGGCCACACCCAGGAAGTGTGACCTACAAGACTGGTCAGGGCGGGCGGGGATCACGGGGCCTTGGCTGATGGTGTCAAGGACAGCTGGGGGGTGAAGAGTGAACTTTAGCCCGAGTGCACTTTAGCCCGGGCAGCTAAGAGCTGAGTTGATCTTGAAGTCAGGATGCGCCCCAGCTCTTCCTAACAGCTATTTACAGCTCACGCACCTCCCTATCTGGTAGCCAGCTGCACCGCTCTCTCTCCCAGGGACGTCTGCCTTCCTGATGGGCACACCGGGCCCCTGGTGCAACTCCGGTTCATGCAGGGCTTTGCAGAGAACACACACTCCACCACATGTGCCTTATCTGTACACCGTGTGCTCCTAAATCCATTCATCTTAAAACATTTTCTAGGGGCGCCTGGCTGGCTCAGTCCGTGGAGCGTGTGACTCTTGATCTCTTGATCTCTTGATCTCTTGTAATTTTGTAATTTCTCTCTCTTGATCTCTTGTAATTTTGAGCTCCATGTTGGGTAGAGAGATTACCTTAAAAAAAATTTTTTTTTAATTTATGTTTATTTATTTTTGAGAGAGAGAGAGACACACACACACAAAGTGTGAGCAGGGGAGGGGCAGAGAGAGAGGGAGACATGGAATCCAAAACAGACGCCAGGCTCTGAGTTGAAGGCACAGAGCCCAACAATGGGCTCAAACTCACAAACCTCGAGATCTCAGGAAGGAAGGAAGGAAGGAAGGAAGGAAGGAAGGAAGGAAGAAAGGAAGGAAAGAAGGAAGGAAGGGAAGGGAAGGGAAGGGAAGGGAAGGAGGGAGGGAAAGGAAGGGGAAGGCCGCTGAGGATGAGGGTGTGGAAAGAGGTCAGCAGGGTCCCCATGGATTTTAAAGACAGCCAGTATTGGGGCACCTGGGTGGCTCAGTCAGTTGAGCATCTGGCTCTTGGTTTTGGCTCAGGTCATGATCTCGAGGTTCGTGGGTTCAAGCCTCACCTCAGGCTCTGCACTTTCAGCACAGAGCCTGCTTGGGATTCTCTCTCTCTCTCTCTCTCTCTCTCTCTCTCTCTCTCTCCCACAAATAAATACATAAACTTAATATATATATATATATATGGAAACAAAATCAAGACACCCAGTAGTATGGCCTGGCTCAGGGTGGTGAGTCTACAGGGCAGGTGCCAAAGTCCCAGGTGAATGGTCAGAAGCTGTTTACTTGACTCAGTTAACAAGGTTGATATGTTTTTCAGAACAACCTGTGTGTAGAAACCTTGCTTTCACTTGGACACATCCTGGTGAGGAGGGTTGATAACAATGGCAAGGCTGGCAGGACTCAGGACCCAGAGCTATCTTCCTTCCACTGCTAGAACGTGATCTGACCAAGCATGCCAGGCACCTGCCCCAAACCTTCCAGGGCTCCCCCTTACAGGCAGGACCAAGTCCAAGTCCTCCCGCCACCCCCACCCCCACCCCCACCGCCCGCACGTTGCAAGCTGCTCTTTCCTACCCAGGACTCGAGGCTCCAACAATGAACACAGAGCTGCTCCCGGCTTCCCTGTGGCACCGTCCTGTCCCCTCAGCTCGGTGCCCCGGCTTCCACGGTCTGCAGCGAGGCCACATGCGCTGGCTCAACTCACTTAAAACCCACTTCCTGTTGCACCTTCCCTGCTACTACTCTCTCTCCTAATCAGCCCAACTTAAAGGCTGCTTCTCTGAGTTCTGCCAGCTCCTTACAGACAGCTCTACGTCTGTACATTCCCCAGCAAAGTGCTCTGCTTTGGGGCCTGCCTCGCCTCTTCCCTTCCAAGCTCCTCTAAGACAGGTGCTTTTTCTTTTCATCTTTGCCCCCCCACCCCCCATCCATCCATTCGTTTACTCATTAGACGTGTATTTATGGAACTGCAGTGATGTGCCAAACACTACTCTAGTTTGGAATGAATGCATGCCTTTGACATTGGGCCTGCTTGACGTTAGTTCATTCATTCATTCATTCATTCATTCATTCATTCATTCTACACGTGTGGAGTGTGATAGACATTGGAGCTGCAACAGTAAACAAATATAGATATGGTTCCTAATCTCCAGAGCTTATGGCGGGGGTAAGAAAGACAATCAATCGCGTACAAGCAAACATGAGAGGCGTTATGGAGGATGGGGGACTGGACTGTGAGAGTAGATCACAGGGGCTGGACTTGGCTAGGAGTCCAGAGAACGCGTCCCCAAGAAAGTGGCACTCGTCTGAGATCTGAAGGTTGAGGAGAACAGGAAACGGCGTTTCAGAAAGAGGGAATGGCACGTGCAAAGCCTTGGATCATATATTGGTTAGAAGGGCTTCTGGCTCGAAGAAACACAAAATCGGACAGCTGGTGGCTTAAACCAATGGAGTTTATTTTTTCACACAAGAAGTATGGGGGTGGTGGCGGTGGGCAGTGGTCCAGTTACTCCACACCATCTGTATGCATGTATGTATGTGTGCTTTACTTATTTTTGAGAGAGAGAGCACAAGCGGGAGAAAGGGGTAGAGAGACGGAGGGGGATGGAGTATCCGAAGCGGGCTCTGTGATGACAGCAGTGAGCCCTCTGCCGGGCTCGAACTCACAAAACGTGAGATCGTGACCTGAGCCAAAGTCGACGCTCAGCTGACTGAGCCACCCAGGAACCCCGCTCCACACTTTGAGGAGCCAGGCTCTTTCTGTCCTCTGCTTTGCTTCTTCATGCATTTAGGTCTTGTTTTCAGGCTTGCCCTTTTATCAGCCCAGCTCCCGAGGTCAAGACGGTTTTCAAAGGCAGGAAGCAGGAGGCCCGAGTGGGAACGAAATCCAGGAGACCTTTCCCAGAAGCCTCCGGCAGCCTGCTCTCACAGCGCATTGGTCAGAGGTGACCACACAGCTGTCCTTTGCTCCAAGCGATGCTGAGAAAGCCAGTATGTATTTGGCTTCTGTAGTAGGAATGGGCGAAGGAGAGAAGGTTGGAAATGGCTTGGAAAAGCCGCCTGGTGGGAGGGAGCAAAGCAAGTTCTAGAAACTGAGGAAAGGGAGATTTGTGGAGACCTGGATCTGGAGGCGTAAGTAGCAGCTGTGTGAGTTTGCTAGCACTGCCACCAGGTAACTTCGTAGAAACGTCTTGTCTCACAGCTCCGGAAGCAGAAGTCCCAGGGTTGGTTTCTTCTGAGGCCTCTCTCCTTGGCTCGGCTTGAAGATGGCTGTCTTCTCTCTGGATCTTTGCAAAGTCTTTCCCCTGTGCATGTCTGTGTCCTAAGCTCCTCTTCTGGTAAGGAGACCAGTCACACTGGATTAGGGGTCACCCCAATGACCTCGTTTAACCTTAATTACCTCTTTAAAGGCCTTGTCTCCAAATACAGACACAGTCCTGAGGGTGAGGGCTTCAATATATGAATTGGGGAGGGGCTACAATTCAGTCCAAACAAGGCTCTGTAGATCATATTAATAAAAATTTTTATTCTAAAATTTTTAAATTTTTAAATTTTATTTTTGAGAGAAAGAGAGACAGAGTGTGAGTGGGGGATGGGCAGAGACAGAAGGAGACAAAGGCTCTGAGCTGTCAGCAGAGCCCAATGCGGGGCTCGAACCCATGAACCACGAGATCACAACCTGAGCCAAAGCCGGATGCTCAACTGACTGAGCCACCCAGGTGCCCCCCAAAGTTTTCTTCTAAAAGTAACTTGAAACTATAAAGAGTTTTAAGCAAGAGAACGACATAAGCATCTTTATTTTCTTTTTTGAGATTTTCGTTTTGAACAGTCTCTACACCCAACGTGGGCTCAAACTCACAACCTGGAGAAAGAGAGCTGGACGCTCCAACTGAGCCAGGCAGGCGCCCCTGACCTAAGCCTCTTGAGGTGTAGAAGATCACTGGCTTCAGGGGAGGGCACGGGATGGAAAGGGTGAGACTGGATGCCCACAGACCAATTGTGAGGCCACTGAAATAGGCCAGCGAGAAGTAGCAGTGCCTCGGCTTAGGGTAGCGGCGGTGGCGGTGAAGGAAGCGGGCCAACGGGAGGTGGACTTTAGCAGTGAAAAGACCAGGACTTGGGCCCAGGGATGTTGTGCGGAGAGAGGCGGGGCGGGGAAGGCACGGGCAGCTTCTGGGCCTTGCTGGTGGAGACAGGGGGGCGGCTCTGATCCCGGCCCCATTAGGACATGTGAACACAAGCATTCTCTGCCCAGCTTTCTTGTCCGAGAGCTTGGTGTCATCCATCAATTACGTATGCATTTTTTAGTTTTGGGACCACAGGCACAAGATGCTATGAGATACATGTTGATGATGTGGGGACCCACTCAGAACCTCAGAGTTGATAAGAAGATTATTTTAAGATTGAAGACATTTGAGATTCAACACATGAAGAAAAAAAGCCTTTCAGTGTCTCTTTTACTGACTAAAAGCAACAAAGTCTGGGAAATGAGGCTACCACAAATCCCCTTTATGGCCCGACAGAAAAACTATGCATAACTGTATAGACAAACATTATCACAAACTTTCTTATCTCTCATCTGTTCCTAAAACCCATTTGTCTTTCCTAAAGAAGCCTATTGGTTTTTCCCAAAGAAGCCTTCTCTCCCCCTTGCCTTTTCCCTACTAAGTTAAATATATAAGCCTTTAACTTTAACCATTTAAAGAGCCAGCTACTTCTTTTGTTGGTTCCCCTTATGCCTGTGAAATAAATCCTTTTCTCCTATTAAGGTTTTCTGTCAACTTAATTCACAAGCCCCAGCTACTGAATCTAACAGTGTCGAGGAAAAGTTTTTTTTCTTCCTTCATAATAGCTACCGAAACCAGAATGCACGGCTGCAATCCTTCAGATTAAAACTCCCTGATAAGTAGGAAGCCAGGAGCAGAAGCAGACAGGAAGCTGAATAGACACTCTGCATCTGTGATTATCCAAAAGTGAAAAAGGGTCTGTGTTGCCCTGTAGAGAGCAAGATGGAGTTACTCATGTCAAGCGGTGACTCATGCCAAGCAGTGACCTAATGAATCTGGAAGGCAGCCAAGGGTGATGAGCTGAGAATAGATATCGTTAGAACCAGAACATACTGGCGGCATCCAGAACTGATAACCAGCAAAACCAAGAGAGCCTGGAGGAACTGAGAACTGATAACCACTGGAACCAGAAGGGGTCCGGAAGCCTAAAGACTCAGCAAACTCCTTTAAGAAGGGAGGATTTCTGCCGCAAACTCTCAGGCTCCCCAGACACCGACCCTTTCACGTCTTGCGAAGGTAGCTGCCACCTCAGGCTCTGTCCCATTGACCTCTAAGCAGAGTAGTGACCCTGATTCTCCACTGCTTGAACCCAACATGCAGTGAGCGCCAAGAGTTCACCTGAACCAGACAGAGCCCTCACCTCAGGGGCACACTCATGGACTGTGAGTTCGGTTCATTAACTTACCCATTGTTGTATCTTGTTTGTTGTGTGACTTTTTTTTTTTTTTAAGTTTATTTATCCATTTTCAGAGAGAGCAGGGGAAGGACAGAGAGAGAGAGGGAGACAGAGAATCCCAAGCAGAGAATCCCGACCCACAAACCGTGAGATCATGATCTGAGCCGAAATCTAGAACCAACTGAGACACCCAGGTGCCCCTCAACCACCTCCGTTTTGACCTGTCTATACTTTCTTACTGATTAAGTTCTTTCCAGTTTATCTCTTAACTCAGGCAAAGGACCCTGCGGGCAAAGCATCCCCTGCTGAGAACCCAAACCACTCCCTCAAGCGGTAAGAACTGCCCTGAGCCAGCAACACCCCACCCACGATCGACCTCCCCCAAGACAGGGACGGACCGCACCTGTATGGCCCACCTTCAGGTACCCACCAGCCTTTGTCCCGTTTTTTTTTTTCCTTACACAAACCTGGAAGTATTTTCAGCGCTTTGGAGACATCTTTGAGACACTGCTGTCTTCCTGGTGTCGGCCTCCCTGAAAGAAAATCCTTTCTTGTGTCATCATCACTGGTCTCCCTGCCTTTGGATTTTGTCAGCGGCCAGGGCCAAGTCTGGTCTGT
Source organism: Panthera leo (assembly GCF_018350215.1). NCBI lineage: Eukaryota > Metazoa > Chordata > Mammalia > Carnivora > Felidae > Panthera > Panthera leo. Next base: position 153,603,937 of record NC_056680.1, on the reverse strand, counting down.
TTGGGACCCCCCCCCCCCCCCCCCCGGAGCCAGGAGCTGGTGCACCCCTGCGTCCTGGCCACAGAAGTGTGTGACTTCTCTGTGACCTGAGGTGTTGGGAGGAACGTGCTCCCAGGGCACTAAATGCCCACTATTTGCCCCCATTGCTTTCTAGGCAGCCTGCCCTGTCTCTTCACATGGTTTTGGGGTGGTGTGGGTCCAGGGCTAATGGCTCTGGGATTCTTGAGACGTCTGTGGTGCAAAAAGGTGATTTTACTAAAGCAAGGGGACAGGACCTGCGGGCAGAAAGAGCAACACTCGGGTTCTGAGGAGTGGCTGGCTACAGACTATGGAATTGGGGGAGGTAAAGGCAGAAGAAAGGCCTCCGGAAAGACTTTCATATGCTAAAGAGGACTGCTGAGATACTGGAGGCCAAGCTATTGTTAAGCTAAGGCCATTTTTTCTCTAGCAAAGCATTAACATGAAGACAGTAGGGAGTTCCTGGAAGAATGTTTTACTGTGCCTGCCCCAAGCAATTGTCAATGGGCTGCAGGTGATAAGGAAATTTAATTTTACCTGCCACGTCCTTCTGCCTTTGTCTCCCACATCACTAGGGAGGGGAGGGTAATGTTGGAGCTCCAGGAAACGGAGTCTATAGGTTTTTGGAGATTAGGCTATTGATAAGATTGCCTTTTTCTTGTCTTTTACTAAGACCTTTGTAAACTGTAGGAGGCTCGGGTCCTGCCCGACTGCGATCGATCGCTATCAGTTAACCATTTGTTTTCCTCTTTCCTTTGTTCTTGGGCAGCCAGGAGTGCCTGAGGAATGTCACACATATCCCATCCCAACGGGGGGTGCGGGGGTGGGGGTGGTGTTTGCGGGGTATCAGCTTGCCTTATGCTCTCTCATCATCTCTGACCACACAGCACGGTTCACTGGGCTCCAGCAGCCGCCCTCAGCAGTTCTCGGATCACATCAGCCAAGGCCCCCCCACAAAGCTTCTGCACCCGGTGATCCCTGTGACCTATAGATTTTTACATAGCTTACCCTTTCTCATCCTTTAGGTCTCTGTTCAAATATCATCTTAGACCTCCCTGATGAGCCCATCTAAGTGAATGAATAAATGAATGCATTCACTGATGCCAACATCTCCCAAGACTGTGGTGCCTTTAGGCTGTGTCTGGAAGAGGCTTTTTCTTAAAAAGACAGAAGACAAAATCCGGCATTTTAGCCAAATAGGACTGGGGAACTCCTCAGCAACTACTGCTCAGTGGGGACTCAAGAAGTCTGAAATGGGTAATTTCCATGGCAATCAGGCAGCCCTCTGAGGTCTCAGGCCTTAGGCATTGTTTCATTTGCAACTTCTAACCGCTTCCCCACCCCCACACCTCGCACACACAAAATCAAGAAAGCAAAGAAAGCAGACAAGATTTTTCTCACTATAATGTCTTGGTATTTTAAATAGTTACTAGGAGCCCTTTTCTAGAATCAAGCTTATCTTTTTACTACTCGCAGGGGCACCTGGCCGGTTCTGTTTTTTTGGAGATTTATCCATTGTTTTCAGCTCGAACCAGTAGCAAAAGCAAGAAAGGAAGTTGGAAGCCTATTAGCACTTTTTGTCCCTCCCTAAGAGAATGCCCTCCGGCAACGAACTCTGGTTGGTCAGCATGAAGGCTTTTAGGAGTGAGAGGGCTGATGGCCCTTTAAAGAGGTGCTGAGTTACCTGTAGGTTTCCTTCTTTTCCTAAAACTTCAGTTTCTGTCCCGTCAAAGCTGGAAGGAAAACTTGGAGCCAAGGTAATGTCCTACAAATCTAAATTTGCCCCATGCCCACATCCTTCATTGGTTTATCTATCCATTTGTTTTCTTGGACAAATATTTTGAGCCCCTAATCTGAGCCAGGCATTGACCTAAATGCTGAGGAGAAAGAGCTCCAAGCATTGGGTGCAGATGGAGGTCGGAGGGTCCCTCCAAAATGTTTGGTGCTGAAAATAAAAATACGGGGGTTTTAAAAATTGGACAACAGGGGGGTCAGGCTGGCTCAGTCAGTAGAGCATGTGACTCTTGATCTTGGGATTGTGAGTTTGACGCTCACGTTGGGTGTAGAAATGACTTAAAATCTTAGAAAAAAAAAAAAGGTACATTGAAGTGTTAGTTTTCCCTATCAGACTGGCAAATTGCCAAAAATTTGGTGGCTTGTGGGATTGGTGAGGGTGTTTGCAAATAGTTCGGTATATGTTGGTGGTGGGACTGATGTGGTTTGAAGTGTTGGGGTTCGGGGCCGACAGCCAAGAAAGAATTCTTGACACAATTTTGGTGCAAAATGGTGGTTTTTTTTTTTTTTTAACTTTATTTCTTTGTTACAAAATGGTGGTTTTATTGAAGCATGGGGACAGGATGTGCGTGCAGAAAGAGCTGCACTGGGGGTGTGATGGGGGACTGATTAAATACATTCAGGTTGGTATTAAGTCTCTGAGGAATTTTGGAAACAAGGTTTCCAGGACCTTGAGGGGCTAGCTGTTAGGAAAAGGTCATTTATTACTGTTTAGTAAAAACCTCAGTCATGAGACCCTTCAGATGTATATCAGGGAGCCATAAGTTTGGAGTACGATTGCCAAACATCTATCATGGGCTAGAGGTAAAGGGAGTTTCCAAAGGAATTTTGATATGTTCAAGTAGACTTACAGGATCCTGGGGAGTCGGGCTCAGATTGTCTTTTCTCTCCAGAGGAAGATCACTCTGCTTTAAGGACTTGTCAAGGGGCTGTAGGCAGTAAGGAAATAACAACTTCTCACTTGCCTCAGTTCCCCCCATCTGGACTGTATATGGGAACACCTGTATGGGGGACGTTTTCATAAAATCTGGCTAATGCCCATACTCTATGACGTGGCAATGCCAGCAGTTTATCCAACAGACCTAATCTCCCGTTTACAAAATCTACATAAAACGTGATGAATTCGAGCACTGTTTATTATGCTAAGAGACTGAGAACATCAGTTATTCCTAATAAGGGAATGGGTCATAGAAACGGTGGGATACATCCACATAGCAGAGCTATGCAAGTATAAAAAAGAATGGTTTCCTTTAGGTTCTAATATGGAAAGAACTCCGAACATACTGCTGTTTAGGTGGGGGGAGGAGGGGAGGCGTATAGCCTGTCACTAGCTTTATTTACAAGAGGAGGAAAAACCTAGACATTTATTTGAATATGCGTAAGATAGCCCTGGAAGGATATACAAATTAATGAAAAGCAGTAGTTGGCTGGGGGGGGTGGGGGGGAAGGAGCTGCGAGGCCCAGAGAATGGAATGGGAGTCCCATGAGTTCAGCTCACTACTTGGTGACTCAGAAACGACACTGGGTTGAGTTATTGCGCAAAGAAAACTGTATTGCAGCAAAGAAGGAGATCATGGGGAATGGCTTCCAAAGTTGGGGCTCCTGGAGAGGTGAATAGGTTCCTTTGGCTTGGGGTTAGGATGAATATTTAGATAGGAAGGCTTGTCCTACTAAGGAGAGGCAGCCACGAGGGTCGCGCATCCGACTTAAGGAAACACGCCTACACACACGTTATGCAAATGAGCCCGAGGCTCCTCCCTGGGCTCCGATTTTAGTATTAATAACGAGGTAGAGGTGATTGTAGGTCTTTCCGGAGGTCACTCCAAGGTCCGTCTGCGCAGGCGCGAGTCAGGTTTGGCTCAAACGGTCTGGGTGGGAGATTTTTGTCCGGGTCCTTGCCACCTCCTGCCGGGGGAGGTGGGGTTCGGGTTTCGTTTGCCTGTGTTAAGGGAAAAGTCGGCATGAAGAGCTTAGGGAAAAACGTAAGACGAAGGTTTGTGAATACAAGCAGGTGGGCGGTAAAGGCCGGGTCTTCGGGTTTAGCTGGTGACATTTTTATACCCGTTGAAGAAAAAAATAACATTCCGTTAAGGAAGAACGGTGCAATGGCACTTGTGAAAGAAAAAGCATGGCAAGGTTGACTTCTGTCTAAAGGGGAGCCATCCTGGTGGGCATAGGGACTGCCACGTTGGGGGCGAGATTGGGTTCCACTTCAAGTACGGCTGGAGCAGCTGGCAATTTACTGCAAAGGAGCAAAATGCGAGCAGGTGGGGGGTAGGTGGGTGGAAACCACATCAGGTATAAGGGGCGCTTTGGCTAAACCGACCTACCCGGACTCTTGCTGAAGGCAAGCCGAGGTGACCGCCTTTGAGGCAGCACACGGTGCAGCTGGCTCTCAGGGCCCCAGACAGACCAGGTTCGCCCACCTCCCAGTGACAGAACCCAAAGGCAGAGAAGGCTTTCCTACAGGGAAAAACCACCTTAGGTTGACAGCCAGGCCCCCGGGATCCTGTGAGTCTGATTCAGCATATGAAAATCCTTTTGGAAGTTTCCTTTGTCTTTACCTCCCCCAACTCCAAAGTATATAATTCATTGCTCCTCACTATCCCAGTGAGGCTTTTTCTACCCACCCCCTCCTGCCCGGGTCCTGTTCTCACCCCTCCCGGGTCCTGTCCCTCTGCTTTAACAGAAACACCTTTCTGCACTGAACACGTCTCAAGAATTTCTTGGCCAATGGGTCTGAGCCCTACTTTAAACCCTATCAGTGGTGAAACCAAGAAATTGGGGCACCTGGGTGGTTCAGTCGGTTAAGTGTCCGACTTCAGGTCAGGTTATGGTCTCATGGTTCAGGAGTTTGAGCCCCACATCAGGTTCCCTGCTGTCAGCACAAAGCCCATTTCGGATCCTCTGTTGCCTTCTGCCCCTACCCGACTCACCTGCGCGCTCTCAATGAATAAACATTGAAGAAAAATAAGGGGGAGGGACACCTGGGTGGCTCAGTTGGCCAAGTGGCCAACTCTTGATTTCAGCTCAGGTCATGATCTCTAGGTTCATGAGTTCAAGCCCCGTGTCAGGCTCTGCACTCACTGCATGGAGCCTGCTTCAGATCTCCCTGTCTCCCTCTTTCTGGCCCTCTCCCGCTCGCACTTTCTGTCTCAAAAATAAACGTGAAAAATAAAATAAGGAATGTATTTCTGTAAGGCCAACACCACAAGACAGGGGACATTTCAAGTCTCCAAAGAAGTGCTGAAAATACTTCCAGGTTGTTCGTTTAAGTAGGCACTATGCCCAAGTGTGGGTGTTGAACCCACAAACCTGAGGTCAGGAGTTGCATGCTCTACCCACTGATCCAGCCAGGTGCCCTACTTCCAGGTTTATATAAGGGAAGTGGGACATAGGTCGGTGGGGTACTGGTCCGGTCCCTCCCTGTCTCAGGGGAGGTCAATCGTGGGTGGGGTCTTGGCTGGCTCCTGGTAGTTCTCAATTGCTTGAGGAGGTAGTTTCAGTTCCCAGCAGGGGATGCTTTGCCCCGCAGGGTCCTTTGCTTCAGTTAAGAAATCAGCTGGAAAGGAGGATTTAGTCTGTAAGAAATTAGTAGGAAATTAGTCTTGAGGTCAAGATGGAGGTGGTTGAAGTCCTGAGCCTGATCAGATACGGAGGGTGGAGGGTTCTGGCTAAACCAATTTGGCAGGATTCTTGCTAAAATTAGGCCATCAAGGGCTCCTGGGTGGCTCAGTCGATTAAGCGTCTGACTCCAGCTCAGGTCACGATCTCACGGTCCGAGAGTTCGAGCCCCGAGTCGGGCTCTGGGCTGATGGCTCAGATGCTTCCGATTCTGTGTCTCCTCTTTCTGCCCCTGCATGAACGGGGGTTCATGCTCTGTCTCTCTGTCTCAAAAATAAATAAATGTTAAAAAAAAATTTAAAATTAGGCCATCAATGCAGAAATGAATGTGAGAGTCCAAAACTGAGACCTAGTTGAGAAGTTCAGGGGAGGCTGAGTAGAATTTGTAGAATTTGGCCAAAGATTCTCTTTGTCCTGTCTTTTTCTACTTTTACAAATATTTGAGTCATGTGGCTTCGTTGTTTACAATTTTTATGCAAACCAAAAATTGACACAGCATTAATTACAAAATAGTTTACAAATTGTGGGAGAAGGTATTTAAAAAGGCAGGAAACCGCTGACCTCTGAGAATATAAACTGTACAGTGACTAAATTATTACTGAAATCGTTACTTGAATTTTTTTGTTACTTAGTTTTATTTATTAAAAAATTTTTTTAAGGTTTATTTTTGGGAGAGAGACCCTGTGAGCAAGGGAGGGGCAGAGGGAGACCCAGAATCCGACTGAGCCACACAGGCACCCTTGTTAACTGATTACTGCCAGGTTAACATTTTCAAAGTTTGTGTCAGAGTACAACTAAACTTGTTCACAGCTCCCAGGCCAAGATGTCATGGCAGGATGACATGCTTATCTTAACTCTTATTTTGTGGCCCTCAACACAGGGGGACAAGCACGATTGTGTCTGGACTGCAGGTCTGGTCTCCCTTTTGAATGAAAAGCTCCCCTTAAGGCAGGACCTGACTTCCAGCACCTGCAGGGGAGGGAGCAAGAGACTACAAGCTCAAGTTCCTAAACTCTGCTCACTGTAGCTTCAAGGGCTGTGTAATACTGCATGGTGTCAACGCCTGTCTCTACCTTGTCAGATTCAAAGGGACAAAGTAATCTGTGCTTGCCCCGTTGCAAAAGCCTGCTGTGAGGGCTGGAAGTAGATATGGTAGGTGAAAAAGGCCTTGAGACAGGGAAACTAGAGACCCCACGGGGAAAAAAACCCACGTGTTTTTCTTTTTTCCCCCCTTTGCTCCTTTTCCAGCTTCTATTCTTGCTAGGGCTTGTTCCCCCACCCCACTCTACAATACCCTGTACTGCAAATGGGAGATGCCCTCCTTGTAAGAGACAAAGAGATCATGAAATCTTTGGATAACATTGGAAGAGGCTGGGGACCTCAAACATTCTCCAAGACCACCCACCCCACACATCTTGACCCCAAGACCCCTGGCTCCAGGGATTCAGTGACTAATAAAGGACCCTGTCCTTGTTCTGACCAGTTCCCGGTTAAGAGGACACGTGCATCAGACCACAATTGCCAGTAAAAACCCTGGACCCCAAGTAAAGCAGGAGAGACTCCTGCTCCTTTCCTTTCCTAGTCTCCCGGGCATTCTGTCCGTATGTCTCTACATATCTTGTGTACAATAAACTTGTCTACAGTAAATCTTGTCCACAGTAAACTCTGCTTTCACTTCCTGCTAGCTCACGTTTGATTTCCATCCTGTGAAGCCAAGGACACTCCTGGCTACTCCCATTCCCCCCCCCCCCAACTCTGGGTCCTCAGACCCCGACTGCCCACATCACTTTGAAAACCGTGTCAGGTAAAGTATAGGAGGACTAGTTACACTAGAAGTTTAGACAGTGAAACGTTTTTTTAATGTTTATTTGTGAGAGAGAGAGAGTGCAAGTGGGGGAGGGGCAGAGCAAGAGGGAGACCCAGAATCTGAAGCAGGCTCCAGCCTCTGAGCTGTCGGCACAGAGCCCAACGCGGGGCATGAGCCGAGCTGAAGTCCGCTGCTTAAGCGACTGAGCCACCCAGGTGCCCCGACAGTGAATCATTTAAGTATAAGCATATACCATGCAATATTTGGGATATACTTACATGAGAAACCAATTTATTTATCTGAAATTCAGATTTACCGGAGCACGACTGGCTCAGTCAGCAGGGCATGCGACTCTTGGTCTGGGTGTTGTGAGTTGAAGCTCCATTTGGGCATAGATCTTAAGAATTTTTTAAGCTCTTTTTTTTTTTAATTTTTTAAATGCTTTTATTTATTTTTGAGGCAGAGACAGAGCATGAGCAGGAGAGGGGCAGAGAGAGAGGGACACACAGAATGTGAAGCAGGCTCTAGGCTCTGAGCTGTCAGCCGAGAGCCCGATGCGGGGCTCAAACTCACAGACTGCAAGATCATGACCAGAGCTGAAGTCTGACACTCAACTGACTGAGCCACCCAGGCACCCCAGCTCATTTTTTTTTTTTAAGTTCACTTGATTTTGAGAGAGTGTGCATAGGAGGGGCAGAGAGAATCCCAAGCAGAACTCTGCCTGCTAGTGCAGAGCCCAATGCAGGGCTCAAGCCCACGAACCTTGAGATCATGACCTGAACTGAAGTTAAGTGTCAGACACCCAGCTAACATAGCCACTGAGGCGCTCACCCCCGAGTTTTTAAAAATGAAATTCAGGGGCGCCTGGGTGGCGTAGTCGGTTAAGCGTCCGACTTCAGCCAGGTCACGATCTCGCGGTCCGTGAGTTCGAGCCCCGCGTCAGGCTCTGGGCTGATGGCTCGGAGCCTGGAGCCTGTTTCCGATTCTGTGTCTCCCTCTCTCTCTGCCCCTCCCCCGTTCATGCTCTGTCTCTCTCTGTCCCAAAAATAAATAAATAAAAAAAAAAAAAAATAAAATAAAATAAAAATGAAATTCAGATATAACTGGGCATACTCTTTTAAATATGCTAAATTTGAAAAACCTATTTTAATATCCTAAAAACATCAATGGAAACGGTAGCAAATATTTAGCACTTATGAAGGCCAGCAAGTGTCCTGTGAACATATATTAATAGATTGGATACTTACAAGGAAAAGTATTTCACCAGTGAGGAAACTGAGGCAGTAACTTGCCCGATGTCACACAACTACTATGTTCTCTCGTGATTCCTTTGTCACCTGGGTTTTCTGCTCCGGCCTGACTTTAATCTTCCTGTTCTCCTGACCAGTTAACTGTGTACCCTCCTTGTCAAGCTGGGTAACATTTTTGTTTTAATAAATATGATCACTATACTCAAGAAATGACAATAGCTTTGTGCAAAATTGTAACAGAGATGCCCACCATGTCCTTTCTTGGGACTCTTACCTTCTCTCCTTCCCTGTGCCTGCCAAGTGTTTTCTTTCTTTCTTTCTTTCTTTCTTTCTTTCTTTCTTCTTTCTTTCTTTCTTTCTTTCTTTCTTTCTTTCTTTCTTTCTTTCTTCCTTCCTTCCTTCCTTCCTTCCTTCCTTCCTTCCTTCCTTCCTTCCTTCCTTCCTTCCATGTTTATTTTTGAGAGAGACAGAGACAGCAGGAGCAAAGAAGAGGCAGGGTTGGGAGGGGGGAGACAGAATCCAAAGCAGGCTCCAGGCGGTCAGCACAGGCTGATGCAGGACACGAACTCACAGTGAGATCATGATCTGAGCCCAAGTCACTTAACTGATTGGGCTACCCATGTATTCCTGCCAAGTGTTCTTAAACTGGCCTGATGCCCAGTCAGTGGAGGTGGGTAATAACATGTATGCTCCCGTGAGCATCCTCCCCAGCCTGGGGTCATCACCCTCTGGACCTTGGTATCTGAGAAGGTTCTTGGTGCTCTCCCATCACACCACACTGGAGGCCCTTTCTCCTACAATAAGCTGGCTATTTGGTACAGGAAAGCCACTCACTAGTCAGTATTTCTTGAGTGAAGAAATGCAAGGGTTGCTTGCCCTTGTGCTGAACTTTTCTCCCAGTAATCTAAAACAGAGAGGACTCTAGTTCATTTCCCCATAACACAAAACATCATTATTCCTATTGGTATGGATGGTGAGCCAAGGCATAGTAATTTTTATAACATGAGAGAATTCTTTCATTCATTGCCAAGGACTTACCCTGATTGAAACCCTACTTGGAGGACTTTGAGCAGAAACTGATGCTATCTATCATTCTGGCTGCAGGGTTGAGCAGGAAGATCAGAAATTCAGAACTCAGCTTGGATGGCACATGTGATCTTGGGGGCAGCCCTGGGTCCCATCCTCCCCCCATTTTAGGACTGAGTCTGGATTATTTCTGAAGTTATTGCCCATGGCCTTTCCAGGTATGGCATTGAGGCTCATATCTTTTATGATCGCCTAGGATTCCACTAAGGGCTCTGAGCTGGGTGCCAATGCTTTCCAGGTGATGGCAGCAATATGGAGACAAAGAATCCTTAATACACAAGAGGATTTCCCTAAAATAGAAGAAAGCTTTCACATTAACTTAAACCTTTTTATGCTAAGGGGAGGTCACAGTAACTTAAAGTGCTCATTTCTGCCCCTCCCCCCCTTTAAAGTAATCTCTACATCCTGATACTGGTCTCAAACATAGAACTTCTAGATCAAAGAGACACATGCTCTACTGAGCCAGCCTGGTGCCCCTCCCCCACTTCCCTTTTTAAACAATGATAAGACTCAAAAAGACTATCAGGAATACGCCTATAGTCCAACAAACTCAAATTTATGATCCTGGCTACAGCAGGGGAGATCATGCAGCCAAGAAATGGGCATCTTGGAAGGGTGGTAGGGAGGAGCCTCTTACTGGGTTGAAGCTGGCTTGGGGAGAGACTAGCAAAAGAGAACCAGTTCCAGATTGGGTACTGTCATAGGTGGGGCAGTTTAGGAACTGGGTGTCTCCAAGATCTTTGAGGAGTTTGGAGGGGAGGGAGCAATGAAGTGGGTGGGATGCAAAGACATTTGTTAAAAAAGCTGTTACCAAAAAAAAAAAAAAGGGGGGGGGGATTGTCTTTGTAGCCATGCTGAGGCTTGGGAGAAACATTGTTTTCTGTTGGCTCTGTCACTGTTCTTATTTGTGTCTGTTAGGTACACTGTGGTCTGGTTGCCAGTGGGGTGGATTTTCACTTTCTTAAGGTAGACTGAAGAAAAGCAAATCGAGGGCTTGGAAACTCAATTTAATATGCAGCATCTGAGAGGAGAGTGGACATTGATGGGGAAATAGGATTATATGCATTTTAATTGTCATAGTTTCACAAATGGCTGTGAGAAGCTGGGAAATTCCAGACACCTTTTGTTATTTGTCATCTGTTAACTATAGTGTGAAAGAATAGTGCTAAGGATTTTCCATGGACTCTCATTTAATTTTTGCAACCACCTGTGTTAGGTGCCATTTTTATTCTTTGAAAGTCAGTGTCTTATTTCATTAACTAATTACAGATCGAGAAAGCAGGAACACTGAGGTAAATTAACTTGCTCAAAGGCACATATAGCTAGGAATGGGGAAGACCAGGAGATCAGGGAGACAAGCTGAGTCCACAATCTTTGCTTGTCTACTATGCTAGTATCTTGGGCTCAGATCACACCGATTGGAGGCATAGAGAAGATTAAGTGTTTACTATGTACAAGGCACTAAACTCAGTGCCTAATCCTCACAGCAACCCTGTGAGGGAGGGCCTACTAGCATCCCCATTTGAGAGATGAGGAAACTGAGGCTTAAGAGAGAATGGGGTATCTAGCCCCAAGTTCGTTCAGCCAATAATTGGTGGAGCCAGCAAATGGGAAATTCTGGATTCCAATGCAAATCCCAATTCCCTCCCAACACGGCATCAGCTTCTACTAGGGAAGTACTCCTAGGTGTGCATGCTTGAAACCTGCACTTCAGTTCCCTAGATGTGGAGTCTCGAGGGTGGCGGGGTGGGGGGACAGTGAGGGCGGGCCCACCTGGTGGAGCCCGGCCCTCGCCCCACCCCCGCGGGCGGAGCTCTCTCGTCCGCCAATCAGAGGATGCTGGGGGCGGGCCGCGGGCGCTGCGGCTCCGGCCCGCAGTTCGAGCGGCTGGAGCGCTCGGGAGACGCGACGAGGGGCCGAGGGGAGCGTGCGGGCGCCCCGGTCTCCTTCCCTTCCCCTCCCCTTGCCTCGCTGCCTTCTCCTCCGGCCGCCGGACCGGAACTATGTGATCCCGGAAGTTCCGGTGCCACTGCTGTGTGGGATAAACAGTAATGGCGGAGGCTGCAGCTCCCGGAACAACAGCCACAACATCAGGAGCAGGAGCGGCAGCGGCGGCGGTGGCAGCGGCCTCCCCCACCCCTATCCCCACAGTCACCTCCCCGTCCCCGGGGGCGGGGGGAGGGGGAGGCGGCAGCGACGGCTGCAGCGGCGGCTGGACTAAACAGGTCACCTGCAGGTGAGACGCTGCGCAGCCCGGCGCCGGGTGCCGGGAGGGGGGCCGAGGCGGCGGAGAGGGCACGGAGGAAGGGGCGGGCGGTCTGCCGGGGGCGGGCGGAGGAAGGAAAAGAGCGGCGTTTGGCCGCCGCGGCCTCCCCGCCCGCGCTGCGTCAACCCCCGCCGGCCGCCGCGGCCCGAGCGCGCGCGGCGCCGCAGCGGGGCCGCCGCACCGCCCGCCGCTCTCCCCGCCCCTCCCTGCGCCAGCCGAGCGGCGCGCCGCGCTGAGGGAAAGGTGGGCTGACTCCTCCCTCCTTCGCATTGTCGCGGGATGCCGCATCCATCCCCTGCCTGCACCTCCGCAGGTTCGGGAAGGGGTGGGTGTTCTTGCCTGGAGCCCGCCTCCCCGCGGCTCTCTGGGGCCGGGGAGCGCAGCCGCGTTCACCGGCGAGGTGGCCTGGCTGTCCGCTGGCTGCCGGGCCCCCGGCGCCTTGTCATCCGTTGGTAACGTCCGCTCGCGTCTCCGCCCCCGCCCTCCGCCGCACCCGAGAAGTAGCTTTTGTTATTTCCTTGTATGTTTATTGAGGTTGGCGGTTCTGAGCTTTGTCTTAGTACCGAGTGCCTGGCTCGGATCCTCTCCTCCGCCTGAAATTGTACGTGCTGCCATTCCCCTCCCGCGGCGAAATGTTTTCTTGAAATCCACCCTTCTTACTTTTGAAGGGGAATCAAAGAGCTTGTCGCTCCCGGAGCAGAGCAGTTTTGTTTTGGTTTGGTGTATCAGATGCAAGGATGTGGAAAAAAAAATTAGTGGATGGCGGTCACAGATCTGTTGAGTGTACGCATGTAAAAAATGATCGCGCTGTACATACGAGTGCATTTACATGGGTGTTATACTTGGGTTTTTTTTAGAAGTGATCACTAGCGCCCAGAAGCTTTTCCTTTCTCTAAATCAACCTGGAACGCCAATTTGAACCCGCGTGGGATAATTTCCATACGATACTTAAGAATAGTCTTAACACAGAATTCACTGTCCTGGTGTTAACAGCGATATTGAAGCGTTCTTCTGTAATACACATGTAAGGCATGAAGAATAAGCTTAATAAATAAAGTTTGTTTTCCGCCACGGAATGGAAAAACAAAAGCTATTTTAGAAAGCTTCTTATTTGTATATGGTAAGAATGGAGTCAAGTGCAGGACCTTAAAGAATGAGAATTTTAAAGTTCCTATTCATGGAACCGGTTGTTTGTGTTTACCATTTTTTTTTCTCCACAATGCTGCACTTGATTTAAACGTGGTAGTTGGATCTTTGAAAAATAGCTAGTGTAACTTTTATATTCCTGAACTTTTAGCCCTTCCCTCTGCAGTCCCAGTCTACCTCTATATGCTGAAAACGTTTTGAATATGTGGGTTCTTTTAAGAAATTCTATACAGTGCTTTGATATTACTTATCTCCAGTCTCAATATCGTCTAGCTTTGAATACCCATCACCAACCAGAAATTATCATACTTCCCCTCATTTTTATCTTGCAGCTGTAACTTGAACCCACCTTTACAGCAGTGCACAGAATTCATGGTCACTTTTTCACTTCACTTTCCCTGCTGTTAGACCTTTTCCCTGTTCTTTCTGGTTCCTCACCGGTATGTAATCAATTCAAAATAGCTTACCAGACTAATCATTCCTCTTTGCTGTCTGCCTTTAGGATCTTTGAGTGAATGCAGTATTCTAGATTGTCCCTGGACTGGTGGGAATTTTTTGCCCAGGAACCAGTATATGTTATTTAAAAAATTTGCATAGCTCAGTAATCTAGTATTTTGAAAAGGCATTGTGTGAAAGATACAAGCTTAGATGTACTCGTTTTTTTTCTCTGTAAACCTGTATGTAACTTGGAGAAAGTGATCTAAAAGTATAGGTTAGTTGGTGCGTCTTAATTTTAATATTTGACATTGTTTTCAGTTGTTCCATGTACCAATATGATATCCTGTTTTATTTTTTTTTTAAATTTTTTTTTTAACGTTTATTTATTTTTGAGACAGAGAGACAGAGCATGAACGGGGGAGGGTCAGAGAGAGGGAGACACAGAATCTGAAACAGGCTCCAGGCTGTCAGCACAGAGCCCGACGCGGGGCTCGAACTCACGGACCGTGAGATCGTGACCTGAGCCGAAGTCGGCCGCTCAACCGACTGAGCCACCCAGGTGCCCCATATGATATCCTGTTTTAAAAAAAACCTTTTTTCTTGGGATAGGACTATGTCAAATATGTCATTTATTGTAGACTTGCAACTTTCTTAGAATAGGGACCCTGTTTCATTTGTCATTATCTGTACTTGGTAACAGCTTGTTGATGTTGGTAAATCCACACGTAAAATTACCCACTTCACGTGCTTGAGGATTCCTTTGCTTTCATTTAAAAAAAGAATGAACTTGTAAGTTTGCAAAGACCTTGTTTTGGGAGACTACTTTGTCAGTTATTCATTAAATAAGCATTAGTGCTTACAGTGAGAGATAATGCTAGAAGTTCAAGGGAATGTAGAGATGCACTGTATTATACATATCTTTATTCTGTTTGAAAGCTAAGTCTCCCTTGAATTCAAGATAGTGCCGTATTTTTAGTGTTTTTGCTTATTTCCTTGTGTCTAGCAATTTGACTAAGACTATTTTCTTAGGGCATAATCCTCTTAACAGTTTGTTTCTCCCTTTCCAGTTGACAGACACTTGTTTTTAATTGTTCCAACTCATTTGTATATTCTTGTTGGTTACTATGTTCTTAATATATTTCTCAGAATCCTATCTCACTGTTTTATTTCTGCAGCTTAAGAAAAACCGAACTACATATACCTTTTCTGAGGAACTGTATTATGCTGCCCCCACCTGGCCATTTTTCATATTTTTTATTGGAGGAATATTATGAAGTAGGCTACTGGTTTTAGCTTCTTTGAGTGTGGGATTAAAATAATACTTAAAAGAATAGATGGTGATTTGGCAAGCTGTAATTTTGAATTTAAGACACTGCTTGATTAGAGTGCTTCTGCAGTGGTAGATATAACTGTTTGTCAGTTGAAATAATGTAACAAAAAATACAAGTGTTTCTTCATTTCTATTTTTTAAAAGGTTTTTTGTTTTTTTGAGTGTAGGTATAGCTTAAATAAAGGAACTTACTCCAGAAAGTCTATGCAAGTGCTGCGATATCCATAGTGAAATTTATTACTTGCAACCTGTGTGGTTTTGCTTTGAAGGGGTGACATTGAAAAAGTCACACAGCTCATTAAGAAATTAATTTGTTACTGGCATTACGATTTGCATGACACCTAGGTGTCTTCTACAGTTTTTATTAAATATGTGAGTATTGTTTGTATAGGTATTGTAGGACATAAAAAGAGAAATCCATGGTCCTCAACCACCAAGAATTTACAGTCCAGTTTGAGAAACAGCATACATGCACTCATCAAAAACTAAATATCCCAGTAAGGAATGTCAGCCAGTTAAGTGGTAAATGCCAAGTTCTCATTCAGTAATTTCTGTAAATCCACAGGTAGGTTGTTACAGTGCTAGACATGCTTTGAGGGTATTGTTTCTCTTGTACCCTCACAAGCTAATATTGTGGGTTTTGTAACAAATTTTGGCAAACGTGCTTAGATTTCCAAAAGATACACAGTGGGTAGAATCTAGTCGATTATGTTTGTTTTTATTCCTGGACAATGTCTGCCTGGAGTCCCAGAATCTTCAAGGTGGAAGGAACCTTAGAAACCAGGTGGCCCAGCCTTTTACCAAAGGAGGCTTAGTCTGGGCAGTGACATCAAGGTGACTTTGGATGGTGGCTTTTTGGTGGTGGCACTTAAAAATAAAAAGCATTTATTTTGGTTTTGTTTTGGGGAGAAATTCTTGGGAGAGGCTTCCCTTCTCCACTTTTCTGTTGTAACTTCTATTATGTCATGATCTCTTAGAAATTAGTTGGCAAGGAGGGATTTCACTGTGAGGGTGATAATTCTGGGTGTACCAATACCGTTCACACCACTGAGGGACAAAAGGCAAGGAAAAAAAACCCCAAAAACCCAGACAGTATGTAGTAAACACCATGTAAATTAACGCTTAGTATTTGGCAGTAACTAATTAGGACTTGTGTTCTAGTGTTTCTGTTGATTCTGCAGTATCCGGTGATTTTGTGTCTGCTTGAATTCCTTCGGTGTTGCTAGTTCTGGACCACAGGAACTTCTTGCTGGGTAGTTCTTTTTCTCAGTCCTCCTGTTGAACCACATATGGTATAGCTTTCTGCAGGAATAGTTCCCGAAAAGGTTGTTCCTTTGTTTTCTGGCTAGATTACTCCAGTTAACTTCAGATCTTCTTGTGGCATGACATCTAGCTGTCTTGCCTTCTTTCTGAACTGATCTGTTCACGTACACCTCCTATCAGGCATGGGAAGAAACCAGTACAGTCCCCAAATGTGGTCTGAGTGTGGGCAGAGTGAAGCTGTGGAAGGCCCAGGTGTAAGGGAGCCAGAGTAGCAACAAAGGCCTAATGCAGTGACTTCACTCTCACACATACTGCCCTTTTTTTCAAGTTCTAAAATATAAAGATTGGTGAGACTAAGATGACATCACTAGCAAGTGACAAAGCTGGAAGTGAGTCTCCCACTTCTGATGGGGAGTGCCTGGCTGGCTCCATCCTTTTGAGTTGAGTTTTCACTATCCTTGTGGATTTTCAAGAGTTTCTACCCTTCATGGATGTCAGCAAGTAAATAGCGGTGTATGTTTTACAAAGGTGCTGAAGTGTCCTACTGAATGTTAAGTTGCAGGTTTTAGGAAGTTGATCTTGTTTATTTTTTTGTTAATGTTTATATTTATTTCTGAGAGAGAGACACACAGAGTATAAGCCTCAGAGAGGGAGGGAGACATAGAATCCAAAGCAGGCTCCAGGCTCTGAGCTGCCAGCACAGAGCCTGATGCGGGGCTTGAACCCACGAACAGTGAGATCAGACCTGAGCCAAAGTCGACGCTTAACCGACAGAGCCACCCAGGCGCCCCGGAAGTTGATCTCCTTAAATGAAGCAACTGGTTTAAGAACCCAAGTTATGGTCAGGCTGGGAGTGGTGGAAGATGAAATCTGACATAGTGAAGAGGGTCATAAACCCAAGTACAGCAGTTGAATGAATGAAAACTTGGCAAATGGGATTTAAAAACAAACCTAAAATTTCAAGTATTGTGCCTGAGATTTAGATGCTACCTTCCCAGCTGGAAATATCTAGAGGGTTTATCAAGCCTTAAAACTGAATCAATAAATGGTCTGTGTATCTCTGACTTAAGATTGATCCCGAAGAAATATCAAAGGTATAGACACCTTTGTCTTGTGTTTAAAAAGCAAAAGTTCCCACCAGGGAAGAGACAGTAAACAACTGTATTCAGACACCTTTGTCTTGTGTCTAAAAAGCAAAAGTTCCTACCAGGGATGAGACCGGAAACAACTGTATTCAGGCGTGGACACTGTTTCTAATGGATAACCTATTAGCAACTGGATACTTGATATATAATACTTTGAGGCATAATTATACTGTAGTGGTGATTACAATGTAATTATCATTGGCTTGTTTAGGTGTTGGGTGTGTGTGTAATGTTGATGTCTTCATTTATGCAGTCAGAAATTATCTATTGATAGAGCTAGTTTAGTTGCCCTGTAGTTGAGCATAAATTCAGACCTGAGTTAGATTATGGCAAACCTAGTAACAGTTGAAGTTAGGTTATAGTTATAATTTGACTTCCAATTCTATTTTTATATTTTTTTAATGGACTGCAGTCATAGCACTTCAGGATCTTGATCTTTTTAACTGTTTGTTTCCACTAACATGTTACATTCTTTCCATCTTACCTGCTGTCACCTAGAAGGTTCACTTGCAGGTAATCCCTGAATAGAACTATTCACATTTGAATTTGGGGACAGTTCAATTGAAGGAACTTCTTCAGAGGTTCCTTAGGTAAATCTGAATATTTTTTTACATACCATTCAGTGGGCAAGGGTCTTGTACTTTGTTACTGTACCTACCAGCTGTAGATAACTGTGACACTCTTGGATATAGTGATGTCATCTGCAAGACCAGCCATATTTACACCCATGAAATAGGCACTTTTTTCTTATTCTGCCAGCTGTACATAGATGCATATTTGGGGGAGTTGTGGCCTGCCAAAATTAAATCTTCATTACTGTGCTCAAGAGAAAGAGACCATTAAAGGAAGGACCAAAGAATTTACATTTTTAAAGAATGTTTATTCATTTTTGAGAGATAGCGCAGGTGGGGGAGGAGCAGAGAGGGGGGGGAGGGAGACACAGAATCCCAAGTAAGCTCTAGGCTCCAAGCTGTCAGCACAGAGCCTGATGCAGCGCTTGAACCCACAAACTGAGATAAGGACCCAAACCTAAGTACACTTAATCAACTGAGCCACCCCGGTGCCCCGGACCAAAGAATTAAAAACAAAAAACAAAAACCCTGACAGAAGTCAGTGGTGGAAAGATGGACGGTGGTGGTGGTTCTACTCACTTGACATGATTAGGGTTATCTATAAAAATAAGACCCGTATCACTTACCTAATCCACATAAGTTACACTTAGAGAAATACGGACACCCCCAGTTTCTGATTTAGTAGATAGGCAGTGAGGTCTCAATGTTTGCATTGCTAGCAAATTCCCAGGTGGTGCTGGTGCTGCCTAGTCCGGATTCCCTTAGGAAATAAGTCCTACTAATTCCGACTGTGATACTTGGTGTTTGGAAGCTGCTGGTTAGATACACATGTAACCCTTTAAGGCACAGGAACAACATACTAACCATAGGACATCGTGATTGCCCTTTAACTCTGTGGCAAAATTGGTTTTTATTTTCACATGTGGATTTGAAAGAATTAAAATGGTTTCTTGAAGTACAGTAGTCTGACCCGTTGTGGTCTGCATTGCTTCTTGATTATCTTTGACTTTTTTACAGATAGAGCTGCTATTATTGGCTAAAGTTAGTGGAAAACAAGAAGCTACCTCCTCAGGACTGTAAAATGAGAACAGTGGTCAGACTTAACCCTGCAAAGATAAGATTAATACCAACCTCAAAGTTTAAATCTGAATTGGTGCACATATGCATAGGCAGCCTTCCTGTGGTACCATAATGGATAATCTTGTCATACGGTCTAATTCTACGTGTTCTGTGTTCATTTCACATGTAATAGAATGTATTGCTGCCATGCAGTACTAGTATATTACTGATACATTGACTAAGAATTCTTTTAGTGCTGGCTCTAGACTTTTCACTTATTTATTTTTAACGTTTATGTATTTTTGAGAGACTGGGCACCAGCAGGAGAGGGGCAGAGAGAGAGAGGGAGGGAGACACACAATCCAAAGCAGGCTTCAGGTTCAGCGCAGAGCCGGACGCAGGCTCTAACCAATGAGCTGTGAGATCATGACCTGAGTTGAGGTCGGACACTTAACCAGCTGAGCCACCCAGGTGCCCCTGGCTTTAGACTTTTTAAATCCAATTTTGTGGTTCTTCTTCTCACAGGTATTTCATGCATGGGGTTTGTAAGGAAGGAGATAACTGTCGCTACTCGCATGACCTCTCTGACAGTCCGTATGGTATAGTGTGCAAGTATTTTCAGCGAGGATACTGTATTTACGGAGACCGCTGCAGGTAAGAATTCTACAGATCAGTTTTGTTCAGGGGTGGATTGGGAGAGATTGGGAGAAAAGATAAGAGTAAGACACATAATTCCAATAATCTGTCTTTGAATTGGTACCATAATCTGAAATTGCAATTGAGCAGAAAACACGTGTTTTAGTTACCTGTTTGTTACAAATTACTGGGAGATTCAGCAATTTAGAAATAATAGACATTGTCTCATAGTTTCTGGGGGCCAGAATCTGGGCATGGCTTAGCTGAGTGGTTCTAGCTCTGAGCCTCCCAAGATTGCAATCAAGATTTCTGGCAGAACTGGCATTATCTGAAGTCTTGGGGTTGGAGGATCACTTCTAGGGTGGTTCGCTCACTCAACTATCGGTGAGACCTCAGTTCGCACCACACAGACCTCTCCCTGGGGCTGCTCAGCGTCCACATACTTGGTAGCTATCTTTTCCCCAGAGCCAGTGATTCAAGAGAGCCAGCAAGGACAAAGCCACAATGCCTTTTATGACCTGGTCTCAGAAGTCCCACACTCCCTTCCACTATATTCTGTTTATTATAAACAAGTCAGCAAGTCCCAGCGCACGTTCAAGGGGAGAGTGATTGGGCTCCACCTTTTGAAAGGAGTAGTGGCAAAGAATTCTGGACATATTTTAAACGATCACAGTAGGTGAGACATTTTGGGAATGTCAGCCAATTTTAGCATTCTTTCAGAAAAGGATTATGTCAATGCTTGTGTTCAAATGTTAAAGGGTTCAAAAGACTGAATTACTGATGGGTGGGATATTAATGTTAGGTCATCCCACATGCATTTTACTAGGAAGTTACTAAGGACAAAGTTTTTTTTCATATGACTAGAAGCTGAGATAAAGTGGAACCTCTGGTATCGGAGTTTAAGTCAATCATTTTACTTTTTGCTGATTTTTTTTTTTTCCTTTCAGTATTACTGGAGACGGGTACAAATGACAGTGACACTCTACTCCAAAAAATACCCCTCCCCCCCAGGTTTATTTATCCTTTTTAGTCACAGTATGAAAGGGGGGGGGGGGGTGTCTCTGCAGGTGTTCTAGGCCGATTAATTGTAGGGGAGCTGGGTTCTTTGCCTAGCCAGTCTGTTGAGGATCCTTGTAAACTCTGTCCAGGGAGAGAGGAAATGTCAAGAGGAGATGAGTCCAGAGATGTCCTGGAGAGTGTGCTGTGTGACAGGAGGAGGGGAAGTATGGCTAGTTAACTTATTCCTCTTATCCAGTAGAGGCACTCACCTGATTGGGTCATATAGGTGGAATGAATGAAAAAAAGGTTGAACTGAAGAAATCTAAGCTAAGGCCTGGGCTCTGTGTTAATCATCAGCTTATTTTTCAGGTAGCTTTGCCAGCCCCAGTGGCATTTCGTGTTCTCCTTTGGGACTAAGTAGAAAGAGTGTAGAAGTCCATCTTCAGCATATTCCTGTAATCCGTGAGTTTCCTTGTAGACGGAGGTTGAAGGCCAGGGAGTGAGCCCTTGTTTTGGTGAGGCTCTGACATTTAGGCAGATGTGAGTCACCTAATAAGTTTGCTTTATAGGAAAGGTGCAGCTCCCTCTCTGGGGAATAGTCCTGATTTGAGCTCGATTTAGAGCCCTTTGGATAAAGTGAAAGGAGTTAGGGAAACCTGTGTATTAATAGCCTGCCTGAAAGGAAGCTTCGGTGGTAATTGTTTGGGACAGATAGACTGGTCTAGGCGGTTTTTTTTTTGGTTCGTTTAGAGAGTCCTGTCGGGGAGGGGCAGAGAGAGAGAGGGAAAGAGAGAATCCCAAACAGACTCCACAGTGACGGGGCAGAGCCTGCCTCGAGGCTTAGCCTCACAAACCACAAACCGTGACCTGAGCCCGAATCAAGAGTCGCTTAACCAACTGAGCCACCCAGGCACCCCTAATAGGCGATCATTAAAAGACTGATTCTAGACTAGCTAACGAAGGAATTTTACGGAGGTGCTTGTTCCAAGACTGCTTATTTTCTTGTTAAAATT